>NW_015653472.1:645110-670108 GCF_001515625.1 Sinocyclocheilus rhinocerous
TTAAAACGGTTTAAACTTTTAGAAAACACGTCGCAAATTTGTGGAGGTTTATTCCTTTTCACTGCGTCTCGTATGTTTTTAAAAGCAATCTGTGTGATGGGCGATTCGGCTCTTTGTATTAAGCAATGCATAAATACATGATGCTGTTTTGTTCATAATTGTTTATGCAATTTACGAAATTATATTTGATTTATACGAGTTCTTTTAGACGTAATGCACGTTTCTTTTTTTATAGACAGTTACTTCCAATTACTCAATAAATTTAGTTAATTTTAAAATACAGTGGTTAAATGTAAAAAAAAATTTCTATTGCTCTGTTTAAAAAAAAGGTTATAAAAATGTCAATAATTATCGATACCGAACGATAGGAAACATTATATCGTTGATACATTTTTTTTTGCTATATCGCCCAGCCCTAGTGTGTATGCATATATACACACACACACTCCATCATTGAAAAGTTTTTTTTTTTTAATGTTGAGTCTATTCTCACCAAGGCTGCATCTATTTGATTGGAAATACAGTAATAATGTGAACTATTATAATAATTTAAAAAATATTTTTTTTCTATTTTAATATATTAATACATAATCTTTTTTTTTAGGATTTTTTGATGAATATAAAGTTCAAAAGAACAGCATTTATTTGAAATAGATGACTTTTTAACATTAGAAATTAATGTAATTTTTGATCATTTTAATGCATCCTTGCAAAATAAAAGTAACATCTTCAAAAAAAATAAAAAAAATTACTGACCCCAAACTTTTAAACAGTAGTGATGGGGTCCCTACTCTTTGTCCCAACATTCATTTAATTTCTTCACCAGAAATAACAATATCTCCCCTTGTGTCAGTTTCAAAATCTACGGCTAGCCATTTCAATGGAAAATTTACATTTCAGGGTTTTTCAGTGTAATTAAATTCAGGATGTCTCAATTACTATAAATCAAACAAACAAACAAAATACATATAACAGCTTGAAAGAAAAGAAAAAAACACACATTGGTCATCCACTACGGTAAAGCATCCTCTTTTGACAATGAATGAGAGCTCATACTGATCACCTGGAAGTTCCTAACAAAAAAAACAAAAAACACATTAAATAAAAGATAAGATAAACATGTTACCCTGAGTCCAGCTCTCCAGTTCTCAATCATTGCTTCAGTGACTTTGGTAGCTTCTTTAGACTTTTTCGCATCCTTTTTTTCTGATTCCTCCTCGTCATCATCCTCATCAGCTTCCTAGGGTCACAAAAAACTGTGATTTTTCAGATTCCAAGGAAAACACACACATTCACGCAAATTGTAAACTTCTGATTTATAGCATTAAAAGTAATTAATTAGTAAGTAATTAATTTGTTGCATAGGAAGAACCAAATGACTGACCTCCAGTTGAGAAGGGAGTCTGTGGTACATCCTCTCCTCTTCATCCTCATCTTCAAGGCTATCAGAGTCATCAAAATTCAGGAGCTTCTGGTCATTTTCTTGTAAGAACTCATAGAATTCTGGGTCTTTGCTCTTGAGGGCTGATAGGTGGTCCTTGTGCTCAGATGCCTTGCCCTGCTTTTTGTCAGACCTGTGACACAGTTGATCAGACTTACATCACTGGAACAACATGTAATCTCACTAGCTTCCTCCAGTGCTAACAATAGCATTAGGGGTGGGAGAAAAAAATCGATCCATTGATGCATCGCGATTCTCTCTCCAACGATTCTGAGAATTTCAGAATCGATTCTGAGCTTAGTTTTTAACCAGATGCGCGATGACGCTGAGTTTGCTTTAGAAACACCCGTATTCTGCTTGCTTCCAATTCCTCACACACATACACCACTCGAACCTCCCGTAAAATAATCTTTCATAAAGTTCGAAAAGGTTGAGGCGAATTACAAGGACATTCGCGGGCTTCATTGCACAGGATGCGCTGTGAGAGACGCGCAGTTTGTTTGATGTTACACTTGAAGTGTGCGGTCTCGCCCGTCGGTATTTTCCTTACAAATGCTCTACGAAGTCATCATTTATGTGGTTTGAAATGCAGTGGACTTATATATTTACAATATGAACCGGACTAACAGAAGGCTGCTTTCAATTTCAAATGCTGACGCGCGCTTTGTTTGTGAAGACTGCTCGCGACTCCGTGTAAGTGGTTTAATGCACTTGCGTCTCAAAACGGTTTTATGACGCAAAATTAATGTAAACACAGCCAAGTTATGAGTCAAGGGATTAAACGGACAGGACAAACCATATTACTTCCGTGCGTGAATGCAGCTTAATAGATCTCCCGCTGTCTATGATGTCATACTAAAAAACAACATTAAAGATTAAGAAAAATCACTCTCAGTTCTTGAATGGAAAACGTTCAGATAATCTTAAATACTGAAAGCACTCTTTGTTTGTAATATGTTTCTATGCTCCTCTTTATTATTTGCTGCTTGCTTGTATGTTTTGAATTATATTAGTTTAAAATTACATTATAATATTTAATTAATTATTATTAACATATAACTGTTTTAATAATTTTTTTTATTTGTAATTATTTTAAAAAGTACTTAATTACTTATGTAAGGAGATGTAAATGTAAGGATTTTAAAACTCTCAAGTTGGTAAACTAATTAATTAATATGGGGGGAAAAAGTAGATCAAGAATCGTTCTGGAATCGGATCGTGACTCCCAGAATCGGAATCGGATCGTGAGGTGACTAAAGATTCCCACCCCTAAATAGCATATACTCAGCAAACATTTGTAGAATGTAGCAGAGAATGGGAATAAAAATGGGACACTGGAATTACCATTAAAATGTTAAGGCCACACTTACGTCTTCTGAGGTGCAGGTTTCTTCATATTCCCTTTCTGTTGTGTTGATTCCTCATCCTCACAAGCATCTTCCTCATCGGAATCAAACCCAGATAACATGAACTCATCCACGCTGAGATCCTCCAATTTCCTGCACAAAAATAGATGGCACATCACTAAAGCATTCAGTACGTATGTTCAGCTAGTTGTGTCCATACCCTAGTACATCTATTGTGTTTGTTTGTTGTTATGTTGTTCAGTTAGCTTGTTTTGTTTACATGTACTTGTACATTAATGCTTTACAAAACACCCTTTTACATAAAGTAAATGTATTTGAGTATTTTATTCTAGATTAGGGTTTTTTAAACTGGGGTCTGGGGACCCCAAGGGCGACAAGGGAGTGCTAGGGGGTCTGTGGAAAAGTTCAGACAAAAACAGTGTAAAAACAAAAAAAACATCTAAAAAAAAATTATAATATTAAAAACAAAATTAAAATAGCTACATTTGATTAAAACAAAAATAGATTCATATAAATATATAAAATGTATTCAAATAAAACAATAAATTCGATATATACGTATTGATTAAAATACAATTTCATTTAAATAACACATCTAACATCACAGCACTTACAGCGAGTAAAAAAAGTAATGATGTAACGTAGTAGAAACGAAATATTTCCCAAATAATACAGATTTTTCTTAATATTAATGTGGCCTTTTATCAAAAGTGCTGTTCATTTTTTAATGCGTAACTTAGTGCTTTTTTACTAGCAAAAACATTTTAGAAGCATATTTAGACAACTTCCCTTCCACTGTAAAGTGAAAATGTAAAGAATGTGATTTAGAAATTACATTTAGAAAGTTACTGAATACTGAAGTTACAAAAGCAAAAGTTTATTTTCTGAAGATTAGCATAATATTCATCCAACTCTTAATAAGCACATGTAGCTTTAGTACACTACAAAATAACTATTCCAAAACTCATTTTGGAGCTGATTGTGGTGGAAAATGCAAAAATCAGTTCAGACTTAACTACTATATATTTACTGTCAAGACGATCATGTTCTCCCCATAAATGTTTAATATATGCTGATCTCCCGAGCCTGCTGAATTTTTAGTTCATCAGTGGCTAAAACCAGCTAACGTTAGCTATCGTCAAATATATAATCAGACAAGAGTCTTATGAAGTGAACTGAGCTCTGACAACTCGATCTACATTTAAGTTCAATGTTCTCTAACTCAAGCACTAATATAAGATTATGCATGCGAGGTTAAATAGCTAAGAATGGAACATACCTCTTGTTTTTCCCTGCCATGCTGGATACGAAACGTGCGCAGGGACGCATTACCCACAATGCACCGCTTTCGGGAGCTCAGATGAGTTGAGCTGCGTCCGAGATCGCATACTTCCATACTATATAGTAGGCGAAAAACAGTATGCGAGGCGAGTAGTATGTCCGAATTCATAGTATTCGAAAAACAGTAGGCGAGAAGTACCCGGATGACCTACTACTTCCGCCCGAATTTCGTAGCATGCATACGATGGACACTTTACTATCCCATGAGGCCACGGGAGAGGAGGCGTCATATTCGAAAATGGGGTCTCTTGTTTAACGTTAGGTTAAACGCAGAACAAAACACGAAAACTCACAGTCCTTTAAAGGCACAATATGTAAGATTTTTTTATTAAAATATCCCAAAACCACTAGAACAGTGTTATATATTCGAATACGCACCCTCTAGCAGCGAAAAATACATATTGTGCCTTTAACTAAATGTCATTATGTCTATGTTTTTGCTTGCTTATGTTTTTGGTAGTATTATTATAAACAGATTATTTTACATGTGGGTGATACAATCAGGGTGGATTTTTTATTTTTTGCCCAGAGCAGAATGTTTCCAGCCACTGACAATATAAAAATAGATAAAATAACTCACCAAATAACTGAAATCCACCTATACAGATTTACAGCCTTTCTAAGGCACACATACTGGCACCGTTGTTACAACAAAGTCCAGACACATTTGAGGTGGGCGTGACATATTAAACAGAATATTAAAATGTTTAATATTGCCAATCAGTCTATGGCTGAGACAGACGTCTGTTTTGATGCGACATGTGATGTAGCATGTCAACTAACCACGCACGGCTAAATAAATTACTACATACATCAAAATTAATCATCACACACGGACCAAACTGGAGAGAGCGCTACACAGCAAGAAACGAGTCTTGTCAAACAGACACAGACGACGGCAGGTGAGTTTGGATTCTGATCTCATCCATCCAGACCGAACTGCAACTCAATCAGCTGACAATAAAAGCAACATTTATTTATTTATCAGTACATTTTTTAACTTTTAAAAATATACCACATGCAAACACATGCTCATCGTGTCAAAGCTGCAGTGTTGTGAAATTTCTCTATCGCATTGTTGTGCTCTTTGTTCAGACATCAGTTTGTCAATTGAGTCATGTTTAGAGCTCACGCATTGACCAATGACTTCTCCGTGCCTGATGCTGGAGTTTAATAAAGCGTCTGAAATATGTTATGAGGGCTGAATGATGCTTTTCATTTGTCAGCTGTCAGTGCAACTGATCTCTGTATGTCTGCGCTGTATCCCCTTTGAACAAAGACAATGAGTTCAGTCACAAAGCGATTCCTATTGTACTGTTAAATAATGCAACATATACTGTTGTATGATTTTATGTGTTGTTATTGTATGTACGTAGACAGCAGACGTTTATTTCCTATACATGCACAATGAGCTTTAGCAATTTCCCATTCGTGAACGAATCGTTGTTTTGAGTCTTAGTTTTGAATCTTTTCAATGAATCGGTTCAACCCACTCTGAACGATTCGAATCCCACTTAATCGTTTCTCGCGTCAGAAACTCACTGAGAATCTTCTCTCCAGGACGTGTCGGAGTGAACTGATAAGATTATTTCTAGTGAATGAAATTTATTAAGCATTCACACTTTGTTTTTAAATTAGAGAAAACATACGTATTAATAAAACCTTAAAAAAAAAAACTCAAAGTAATTAACAGACATTTGTGCCTACATATGGTTTACTTGGAATATTCAAAGCATGTAATATGCCCCGCGGTGATGTCAGGGACCTTGTGTAAATCTAATTACGTCGTGACCATAGTAGACTGTAAACAAGGTCATGACGTAAAATAATTGCGGAATTGATTTAGAACCGGTTCTTTGAAACGAACTGTTAGAAGGAACCGATTCGCGGAAATGATTCGGACTTTCCATCACTAGCTAACTGTAGTTAAGGAGGTGTGATTTGAGAATTGTGTTGTAGCTTTTAAATATTATAAAGGGGGCGTTATCAGATTGCTCGACGACACCTTGTTCAGTTCTGTTTGGATGTGAGCAGTTTCACCAGAGCCACGTTTAAGAACCAAATAATTAGAAAAACAAACATCCGGCGCGACCTTAAAAAGTGACGTCAGCCTCCAGCGCTCATGCGGCTTTCATTTACGTCAACACCACACGAGCTCCCAAACTGAGGCTTTATGCATTTTTCATATGGACTCTGATGCTCAACCGCTGCACTCTATGATTCAATCCAAAATATTCTTCATAAAGCAGAGAAACGAAACTAAAGGAAAAGGCGTCCATCAGTTCAGGTAGTGCTGGTTATACTCAGTGTTATTGTGTATAGCACAGAGGAGGAGGGGAGAGATGCTCTGTCTGGATGGCACACAGTGTGCTGAGTCAGATTTAATGATACTGGGAATGTATGTAGGGATTGTCTTTAGCTGTACAGTAAACTCTGGAACAGCCTGTCTAGTATGTAGGAAGAAAAGTGCAATTTTTTGTATAATCCGAACCTCACATTTCTGCCAAATACCAGTTACTACTAGCTATTGCTACTACTGAAAAATCATAAAAATAAGTATATTTTCTCTAACAGTGTAAGAAGCATTCAGAAACTTCATATTATTATAGTATTATTATGTTATATGATTTATTTTATTATTCGTTTATTTTTATTTTATTTGAGCACAGTTTTATTCTAGTAGCAGTGACTTACAATGGTTACAAGAGTTACGGAGTTTAGTTTTAATTGAGTATCTCTTGATAAATGCATCATTGCCTAAAATGAACCATCATAATACAACTTTTATTATGGAGTGTCTCGGTTTGTTACTGTTTTAAAGGGCCACACAGAGGCATCTATAGAAACCCCATCCTGAGTGCCTACCAAACTACAAAAAACTATTGTCAACTGTTTCATCTCTTCTGCATGTTTAAACAGTTTATTAGTGACCTCAGTTTTCAGACCACAATGTTTGCATTGTATAACTAAAGGATTTATACATCTGAAACCCCACAGCCATTTTGTGGGCAGCCACACGACTGCTGGCTGTAATATTGAGCCTATGACTCCATGCACTTTTCATGCTCTTTCACCTGTCGTCTGTTATTTGGAGTAACATGAGTAATGCTTTAGAGTTGGAGTGGTATTGTTAGGAAAACAGCATCTTATAATCGTTCTATTCATCAAAACATCCCATTGCTGGATGCTTGATTTGATTTAAAACACCAACACTATTATCGAAGAGGTGGCATCTTGTAATCCCATCTTTGTCAACTGGATTGCTATTTATCACCCTCCTTTAAAATGTCTCAGCTCCATCCCACTCAAAGTGAAGTGTATGACAGATACCAGCACGTGTTACCGTAGGTACCTTGGTTTCTATAGTGATGCTTTTGATGGAGAATTGAATGTGTGCAGCTGGCTGGCCAACTCATCACGACATGTCCTGGTCCAACCTTTCCATACCTCTGATCCTTTCAGCTGGAACACAGTTTCATTTTTATAATCAAGCAGCCGGTTTATTTATTCAGTGAGTGTGCCAGAGTCTTTATGTGCACGAGAGACCAAATTTAAAAAGCTTTCAAGGCCTCAGGCCAGTTAGAAAAGGCCACTGACTATTGAGGAGCAAATCATATGTAGCTATAAGCTGTAAAATGAGTGGGAATTTTTGAAGTGATCATTTTCATGATATTTAATGCTTGAGCACTTCAGTCTGGCTCGCTTCTCCCATTGTGATTCTGTACTCATTGTTCATAATGCCTCGAAGCAACCATTATGCTATATTGAAAGGAAATGTGAACCAAGAAAGCACAAATTAAGATGGATTTACAGCATGCCGAATAAGATTGTTAGAGGTAATGCACAGACGTTAAACATGTCTAACAGCTAATTAAGAATTAGCTTTAGCTTGAATGAGAGTTCTTAAAGACCATTGTGAAATCAGTTTTTATTTCCTGACTTTAACTATTTTTCTATTGAAATAAGTCAAGACAGGAAAGTTTGCAGGTGGTAGAGTGCATTAGCCTGGTTCTGAAAGCAAAAATTCCATTTATTTTCTCCATAGAGTAATTTATTTTATGAATGATTATAAACAGACCTACTGTGAGCTGTGAGGTTGTTAATTGATGGTATATGTAGGCCTGTCGCAATAATCAATATATCGACTTATCGCGCAATATATGTACATGACCTCAATAATTTTTGGTGATGCAATATATCGCCCATTATATTTACTTAAAAATTAATGTCACCATGTTTTGTACATTCCACTTGCGCCTGTGTCTTTTGCAGCTTCTCGTACATAACGTGGTGTAGTCATGAGGTGCTAGTTCACATTTAAAAAATGCTTCTACAAACAAAGTTCCATCTGCAGATATGGTCTTGTTTAGGGATCTGTGCCTTTGTGCATACTGACTGCCAGGTAGTGATTGTGTTTTTCAGCAATAGTGTGCACCCTTAATTTACAGAGAAAAGAAGGTCAGGGAAAAATCTGTAGATGGAAAAATCTCCATACAAGTTCTTTGTGCATTTTTCTTTTCTACTTGTTACTTTGCACGTTTTGTTAGAAAATGTTTATTTAGTATTTATTCAGGTTTTTTAAGGTATCTAATATTTTGATACTTAATTTGCACTTTTTGTTAGAAAATGTTTATTTACTATTTTTTCCACGTTTTTTAAGGTATCGAATATTTTGATACTTAATTTCCATGATCTAAATATTCTTAAAAATTAAAAGTTTGTTGTCATATGGAAGTGTGTAGGCCTTCTTGCATTATTATGCTGTTACATTATGATTATATATTCAGTGGCATAAAATGGTCTTTAAAATGACAATAATATCGCTTATCGCAATTATTTCTGGGGCAATATATCGCACAACAAAAACTTGTTATCGTGACAGGCCTAGGTATATGATGATATGCTGTTGTTGAAGCTATCGTTTTTAATTCAAATATATTCCATTCACAATGCTTCATGGGACTGTAGTTGTGTAGGGAAGTACATAGTCTTGTACCTTTGTCTTTTTATCCAAATTTTAAATACTTTTTTTGCTGCAAATCAAATTTTGTAATGTTAGATGGTTTGGTTCATTGCTTAGAACTCTTTAAAATCCCAATGTGGAAATACTTCCAGAACCAAGGCCACTGAAAAAGTGCTTGGGCACTGTTGCTAGGGGGTGGGACTTGTCATTTTAAAGAGCATTTGATTAGACAAAAATCTAAATAGTGCAGTATGAGTCATCAATATATATTTTTTTTGTAGAGTTTAGATTTCAAATGTGTATATCTTTTAAAAAAATATTTTGTTAACTTCTAATGCGTTAGCATATAGACAACCTTCAAGCTAATAGACGTGAACTAAAAGCCACAAAACTCTATGCTTGATTTCATAGGGTGTTTTTCTGTCTTTCTTTAGTGTCTTAGAGTGAGGCCCAGGCTCCAGCAGGCCTCGGTGAGCACCGGCATGATGGAGGGAGGTATGCAGCTGCTGAACCGGGATGGCCACAGCATCTCGCACAACTCTAAGCGCCACTACCACGACTCCTTTGTGTCCATGAACCGCATGCGGCAGCGCGGCCTGCTCTGCGACATTGTGCTCCATGTGGCCAACAAGGAGATCAAGGCACACAAGGTGGTGCTGGCCTCCTGCAGTCCATACTTCCATGCCATGTTTACAAGTAGGTCTTATACTATGTTACTATTTAAAACATTCTTAAAGTTTAATTTCTGCATATATTTATTAAAGATTATTTTTGTGAAATTTTTGAAGCATGTTACCATATAGATGGTTTTAAAGCTAACACATACACTAAAAGTCACAAAAAACTAATTTTGACTTCACATGGTCTTTAAGGTGTATTGTGTAGTGTTTATTTACATAAGCTTCCTTTTCAAGCCTTTCCTTCCTTCCAGCCTTTTGTCATCAACTAATGTTTTTTCCATGCTTTATTCTCTTCCCTGCCCTGGTCTCAGGTCAGCAGGTGCCTGGTTTTTCCTATTGCTCGTCAGTCCCGCTGCACCTCAGACTAGAGTGTGATGGTATGAGTCAGGACAGTGTGGGCTCTTCAGAGCCATGACTATTCTGAACTTACCATACACTAGATCTACTAACAATACACTGATTTAAACTCCATTTTACATATCAAAACTTAAATTCCTTAACACTACAACCTCTGGACTAATTTGTTCTCACACTTTCTGAGTTTCTGCATTTCTCTTATAGGGAATGCTATTTTTTTTACATTTTCTCTAAATGTTTTCCAACAGTATGATGAAAAATAATATCTGAATAGAAATAAGTGGTTAATATTGTGGGTTTAAAACACAAAAGTAAATATTTTCCTTTCTTAAAATAACATTACATATGCTTTGTTAACTACACAGTCAATGGGAAATATTATTTTTTTGTGTTTGTGTGTAAACAGAGTGCAAAATAAGAAGTTAGAAAATACAATTTAAGCGATCTAGTGGTTTATTTTGTGTGGAATGCTAATTTAACATCAATGTTGTCATAAATCTCAAACAGTGGTATTTTAGTATTATTTATATACTATTATAGTTTTTTGTTTTTTTTTACAATATTTTGAATTAGCTTTTGTAATTTTAGTACTTATTTTAATTCAATTAGTAGCCATGGCAACATTTCCGATTTTCATTTAGGTTTTTTGAGTTTTTCATCTAATATTTATATTTTGTTTCAGCTTTGTATTAATTAACAAGATTGATTTTTAAAAATAGGTTTAGTTAGCAATAACAACACTGTCTCAAGGTTCGTTCATTCATACATACAGTGATTTCCGGTGTCATGAACATCATTGAACGTGGGCAACACATCAAAATCAAGCAACGTTTATGCAAAATTCATGCAAATGATAAAATGTGGTGACAACCAATGGGAGTACTGGCAGTGATCTACTGTTTGATAACGGTTAAATACGGCCGTCAAGTAGGATGCTAGCGTCCAAAAGCACAAAGACTCTGAACTCTGATCAGATGTTCATCCCATTTGTGATCAGATTTTCAAAAGCTATTGCCAGTTGAGCAGTACCAATAACTTTAGGGCATCCAGCAATAGGAACGCCCGCTTCAAAAACAGTACAGTCACTCAGCGACCTCCAGAGGCAGCTGTACTGTATGTGTGAACGTGCCATTTCGGTATCATTGAACCCCTGGGAAACTGCCGAGTTCTGCAAGGGCCTCGGTTTGAGATAAACTGCTGTGTGTTGTGACTGTGCAGATGAGATGTCAGAAAGCCGTCAGACCCACGTGACCCTGCATGACATTGACCCTCAGGCTCTGGAGCAGCTGGTACAGTACGCCTACACTGCCGAAATTGTAGTAGGAGAGGGAAATGTGCAGGTATGTCACCTTTAGTGTCTTTTGAAGTGCATTCTATATATCACACTCACAATTACTCTGTCAGGCTACCTTGTTTGCTTTGTGAGTTACTAAGCAAGACGGGATGTTCAAGATGGTTTGTGCAAGCTTACAATTTGCATCTTTGCAAATGAAGGGCTTCTGATACGTGTGCGGTTTCAAAAGAGCAAATGCATATGTGGCGGCTAGTTTACAAGAAATTGACCACATTAGACTAAAGGTGCGGTCACGGTAGCAAAATTTCGGCAACGTTTTCAGTGAAATTTTGCGAAAAAGTCCATTGTTGTCAGTAGTGTAATGATGTAAAAATTCACTCAGATGTCCCATTTGAATCAAGCAGCTTTCTGTTGGTTAATGCAGCCAATTCACACGCTCATTAAATCTGCGAAATCTGCATGAGGAACATTTTTCCATTCATGCAAAACTCCCGATTGTGCGGGTTATTATTGAAATGATTGATTTTCGATCACAAAACAAAAAGCCTAATGATGTTAAAGATTCACTTACTTCATTCTAGTTTTCCTCCATTTCACCCACTGTATCTTGTCTATACGTCGAGCAGACCCTGTTGCCAGCAGCTAGTCTCCTGCAGCTCAACGGAGTGAGAGATGCCTGCTGCAAATTCCTTCTCAGCCAGCTGGACCCCTCAAACTGCCTGGGCATCCGTGGCTTTGCAGACACTCACTCCTGCAGCCTATTTTGACCTTCAGTGCAGGAAGGCTGGTCACATCCTGGCTTCTAAAACACCCCTCACCCTCTTAAAAAAAAATAAAAACCCTCCCAAGGTCTGGAGAAAGCGGTCAGATAGAATTTCTATTCATTTCAATGTCAGTTGCTCAGCTGGCACAGAGTCTCTCAGAATTATGCGGTTCAGATTCTGCCTTTTCTCACGGGGGCTCTGGGAACAGAAGTTTTTAATGAGCAGAACTGTAAAAGCCATGTGACCAGCAACTGTGAAAGGCAGCAGAAAAATAAATGTATGTTTTTAATATCCCTATATACACTGAACAAAATTATAAACGCAACACTTTTGTTTTTGCCCCCATTTTTCATGAGCTGAGCCAATAAGTATGTCCTGCAACACTTTGTAGAGGTATCGAAGACTGAGGAGTTTATGCTACTACCACTCAAACAGGTGAGCCAGCTGCTTTGGGACAGTAAGGTAGTTAAATGCACAGTTCAACCAAAAATGAAAAATCTGTCATCACAATGTTTATTATAGCATTTTTATTAGATATTTTAGATATATTTTTACTTAGCTTTAATTTATTTTTATTTCAGTTTTAGTATATTAGTACTTTAGTACTTTTAAGTGCTTGAAATTATTTATTTTAGTCTAATTTTTAAGTTGTTTAAGTTTAGGTTTTACATTTTATATAAAATATTATAATATGAATATAAAGAACATATAATATTTACAATTTATATTTACATTTTATTTCAGCTTTATTTTAATTACTGAAATTTAGCTAAAAACAAGACTGACCATTTACTCACCCTACAAATTTTTTTATTATATCCTGACCACTCTTTTTCATATAATAAAAGTGAAGGAGAACTGGGGCTGTTAAGCTCCAAAATTAAAAAAAAAAAAACACACACACACACACACACACACACACCATAAAAGTACATATAGTAGCTTTGTGTGAGGATCAGACTGAAACGTCCAAGGTCATAAGAAATTCAAACTTAATTATTGACGAAGAAACTCTGATCCTAGAGGGTATTCAAGAATAGATTTATTCAGGATGTAAAAAGAGGGGTGTAAAGTGTACCCGTTTAGTGATGCATGGAGAGTGCTGGGGAGCTGAGCCATAACAATCCTTGGAGGAATAATGGTTTTGGCTACGGATGTCTAATTATATATATATATATATATATATATATATATATATATATATATATATCGTGGTTACACGTGGTCTGCGGTTGTGAGGCCGGTTTGGATGTACTGCCAAATTCTCTGAAACGTCTTTGGAGATTGCTTATGGTAGGCAACAGGCAACAGCTCTGGTGGACATTCCTGCAGTCAGCATGCCAATTGCACGCTCCCTCACAAGAACTGGGATGTTTTCAGGTTCCAGGAATTGTGTACAGATCCTTGCAACATGGGGCCGTGCATTATCATGCTGCAACATGAGGTGATGGTCGTGGATGAATGGCACAACAATGGGCCTCAGGATCTCGTCACGGTATCTCTGTGCATTCAAAATGCCATCAATAAAATGCACCTGTGTTAGTTGTCCATAACATACGCCTGCCCATACCATAACCGCCACCATGGGCCACTCGATCCATAACGTTGACTGAACTGCAGTCAGGTCGAGACCCCGATGAGGACGACGAGCATGCAGATTAGCTTCCCTGAGACGGTTTCTGACAGTTTGTGCAGAAATTCTTTGGTTATGCAAACCGAAATTTTCTTGTTTGTAAATTACAGTTTTATACTGTAAAATGTACAGTTTTTGGCCGTAAATGTGTTTACAGTTTTTCTGTATTTTTTACAAAATTATTCTGGCAACCACAGCTGCCAAAATTATTTTGTAAAAACTACAGAATTTTTTTTACAGTGTAGATCTTTGAGTTCAGCTCATGAAAAATGGGGGCAAAAACAAAAGTGTTGCGTTTATAATTTTGTTCAGTGTAATATACAAAAATTCAAATGTTTGGGAAATGTTTTGTAACATTAGTAAAGCAAACCCCAAACATTTGAATTGTAGTATATCATATAGGGATATTAAAAACATGAATTTCTATTCTTTTTCTTTTAAATTTTTCATTGTTTTCAACATTAATAATATTAATAATAAGTAATGTTTCTTGAGCACCAAATCATTATATTAGAATGATTTCTAAAGAATCATGAGACACTGGAGTCTGGAGTAATGGCTGCTGAAAATACAGCTTTGTCATCACTAAATGACGTTTAAAAAAATATTAATATAGAAAACCGTTTTCAATTTTAAATTGTAATATTATTTCAGAATTTTACTGTTTTTACTGTATTTTGATCAAATAAATGCAGCATAAAAATCTTTCAAAAACATAAAAATCCTTGAACAGTAGTGTACATACTTTATATATGATTACATATCCCAAAATTATAATTATTACAATAGCATAATGAAATATTTGCATTTTATATATTGCTCGGAAGAAAATTTATTCAGTCAGCAGATACAGGAACATTTGAATGGCTGTGAAAGCAGAGAGATGTTTTTGGCCTCAGATAAGATAGTTACAACATCTATCAGCTGGAGCTAACTGGACCGTGCTAATCAGCCAAATCTTGACCTCTTTTTCGACTTGCAAAACCTAAAATGTCAGAATGCATTGCCCCACGGTGACACTGATATAAGTGCTCTCTGCATCAGCACCTTCAATACAGTGTCAATCATCTACTCAAACATGCGGTGACAACAGCACGTCAGTGAGAAGCTGAGACAGCTAATCAGCAGAAAGCAGCTCCTGCTCTCAGAGTGCTGCTGGTATTAGTATCTCTGTGGTTTGAGAGGTTGCGTAGTTCAATGAAATCCCCCTGCTGTTTAGACACTGATTGGAGAGAACCAAGAGGTGGCTGATGACATAGAATGGCGTTCTCTCTGTCTGTGATGCTTTCTCACTCTTAACAGCTGTTGCAGGCTGGAGGCTCCCATTGGCCCCATATTTACATATTTTCTGACATCCCAGGAAATGTTTGTATCCATGTTAACTGTGCCCTCTGCCCCAAATAAACAAACAGTCTGTGACAGGAACACTGCAGAGGCTGTTGTGGTGCTTCTGCAAGTATAGATTAGATGACAGTGTAATGGTAAGCTAAAGTCTTATCTCACAACACAAAGAAAAGAAAGCTAATGTGTGCAATTTTTGCTTCACTAAGACCAGCAAATGGAATTGCAAAAATAGTGATAACAGTTTTCCAAACACTCTTATCAGCTCCCACCCCCCACCCACCCACTATTGGTTGACCCGGAAGTTGACATGTTAATGTGAAGTAAACACCGTTTACTTTGTTTTGAAAATAAGTCTAACTATAACTAGGCTGTTTTTTTCTGCATATACAGTGGGTACGGAAAGTATTCAGACCCCCTTAAATTTTTCACTCTTTGTTATATTGCAGCCATTTGCTAAAATCATTTAAGTTAATTTTTTTTCCTCATTAATGTACACACAGCACCCCATATTGACAGAAAAACACAGAATTGTTGACATCTTTGCAGATTTATTAAAAAAGAAAAACTGAAAAATGCTCAGTATTTAGTAGAAGCACCCATTTGATCTAATACAGCCATGAGTCTTTTTGGGAAAGATGCAACAAGTTTTTCACACATGGATTTGGGGATCCTCTGCCATTCCTCCTTGCAAATCCTCTCCAGTTCTGTCAGGTTGGACGGTAAACGTTGGTGGACAGCCATTTTTAGGTCTCTCCAGAGATGCTCAATTGGGTTTAAGTCAGGGATCTGGCTGGGCCATTCAAGAACAGTAACAGAGTTGTTGTGAAGCCACTCCTTCGTTATTTCAGCTGTGTGCTTAGGGTCATTGTCTTGTTGGAAGGTAAACCTTAGTTCCAGTCTGAGGTCCTGAGCACTCTGGAGAAGGTTTTCGCCCAGGATATCCCTGTACTTGGCCGCATTCATCTTTCCCTCGATTGCAACCAGTCGTCCTGTCCCTGCAGCTGAAAAACACCCCCACAGCATGATGCTGCCACCACCATGCTTCACTGTTGGGACTGTATTGGACAGGTGCCTGGTTTTCTCCACACATACCGCTTATAGAGAGAGAGAGAGAGAGAGAGAGAGAGAGAGAGATTATTATTTTTTTATGCTATCATGCAAACATTTGGGGTCAGTATGTTTTTTGTTTTTTTTAAATAATACTTTTTATTCCACAGGGATGCATTAAATTGATCAAAGGTGACAGTAAATGTTACAAAAAATAATATTTCAAATAAATGATAAAAGCTGTTATTTTGGAACTTTCTATTCATCAAACAATGCTGAAAAAATTGTCACGGTTTCGACAAAAATATTAAGCAGCTCAATGGTTTTTAACATTATTAATAAGAAGAAATATTACATTTTGAGCTCCAAATCAGCATTATTGAAGGATCATGTGACACTGAAGACTAGAATTATGGCTGTAGATAATTTAGCTTTGCATTACAAAATCTTGCCGACCCCAAAAATTTTAATGGTAGTGCTTATCCATGTATTTTTAAAATATATTTATTTTAAATAGATTTTTTATGATTACACCAACTTCCTTCAATTTATGTGACTTTACAATAACATAAAGATTCCAACAATTTTTTAAATATTTAAATAAATTGTCAACTGAATAGGGAATCAGTGTAATCATCATGTTCTGCATTATGTGCAGAACACGATGTGCTCAGACTGAGCACATCTGTCCTGTAAAATATATTACATAAGATGTTTAAATGCACTTCATTCAGATTAAAACAGCAATTTGTCTTTTAGTTATATAAACACATTAGTCCATCTGAAACCATACCAGTCAGATACCCTTTAGTTTTAAGACCAGTTATGAACCCTTTCTTGTTTTTTCTACAGGTGCTGGATCTGATCTCTAGTGATAACTTGAATGTCCCATCAGAGGAGGAGGTGTACAGGGCTGTGCTGAGCTGGGTTAAGCATGACATTGATGGACGGAGACAGCATGTGCCCCGGGTGGGTGTGATTCCTCCCGTCAAACTGCGCTTTTAGCAACATCACAGTAAATCACAGGATTAATGCTTATGAAGGATTATGTCTCTGCAAATCGATACTTGTTTCTCTATTCCCTCCTTTTGTATTCTTCTCTAATCCTTTTTACACACACGTCTTACTTCTCACTCTTTCCATCCATGTCTTCAGCTGATGAAGTGTGTGCGTCTGCCCCTGCTGACACGAGACTTCCTGATGAGTAATGTGGATACGGAGCTGCTGGTGCGTCATCACTCCGAGTGCAAAGACCTGCTGATCGAGGCACTGAAGTATCACTTGATGCCTGAGCAGAGGGGTGTTCTCAGTAACAGCCGCACGCGACCACGCCGCTGCGAGGGAGCCAGTCCGGTCCTCTTTGCTGTAGGTCTGTAAGAGCAAGTAAAACACACATGCACATATGTCTGTATGTTGTTGGGTTGATTTAAATGCTAAATGTCTTTCAAGGTGGGGGCAGTCTTTTTGCCATTCATGGAGACTGTGAGGCCTATGACACCAGGACAGACCGCTGGCACATGGTTGCATCCATGTCAACGCGGCGGGCACGAGTCGGAGTGGCTGCTATTGGAAACAAGCTCTATGCTGTGGGAGGGTACGCAGACCCAAAAGCCTCATGTTTGTCAGAGCAATTTTTTTTTTAAACTGAAAACTGAATCTGACACTGTTTTTTCATTTTATAGCACCAAACTAAAGTGGTAGAGACCCTTGTGTTGCGGACCATTTGAGTTTTGAGGCATCAATATGAGTGTCTCACCTGCTTTAGCATAAAAATGGTCAAACTTAAAATGTGAAATTATGAGATAAAAAGTCAGAATTATGATAAAAATCTAAATGTCTAAATTTAGATAAAAGTATAATTATGACAGTCATTATGATAGGAATCAACTGTCATAATTATGACTTTCTTATCATTTTGTATTTTGGCAAATGACTTAAAGGGGTCATATGATGTTGCTAAAAAGAACATTATTTTGTGTATTTGGTGTAATGAAATGTGTTTATGCGGTTTAAGGTTAAAAAAACACATTATTTTCCACATACTGTACATTATTGTTTCTCCTCTATGCCCCGCCTTTCTGAAACGCGTCGATTTTTACAAAGCTCATCGGTCTGAAAAAGCGAGGTGTGCTCTGATTGGCCAGCTATCCAGTGCGTTGTGATTGGCCGAATACCTCAAGCGTGTGACAGAAATGTTACGTCCCTTACCATATTGTGATGCCCTTTCCTGCCGGAGCTATGAGACAAAAACGTTAAAACCCATTATAAACGAGGCATTTGTTGGGGTTGACTCTTAGCTTTTATAAAGAATATCTCTTTGGATTTGAGACTTTAGTCTTTGCAACTCTAAAATAATAAAATGGGTGCAAAAATATGGCACCCATAATGCAAGATGCTGAATAAACAGCAAGATGCGACGAAGCAACCAAAGACACACATACAGATTTGATTTATTACATAACAAAAGGAACAGAATGTGCAGAAAGCCTCATTATTTTCTTAAAAATTACCCTGTTGAAGCAATCAGGAAGTTACCTAAGATTAGTTAGGAAATGTGTCAGGTGTTGACTAATGAATTTCTGTGAATGATGATGGTCTTGTCTTTACTTGCATGATAAAGACGCAATATATACAATATCATATCTGAAAGATCTATTGTTCATCTTTGTCTCTCCTTTGCATTTCCCAAACCAGGTATGATGGCACCTCTGATTTGGCTACTGTAGAGTCATATGACCCAGTAACCAATGTGTGGCAACCTGAGGTGTCTATGGGAACAAGGAGGAGCTGTTTAGGTGTGGCGGTCCTGCATGGGCTGCTGTATGCAGCAGGAGGATACGATGGGGCTTCTTGTCTCAACAGGTACACTATCTAGACAAACAAATGTGAATAGCCAAAAAATAATAATAGAGAAGTTATTTTTTTTAAAAGCATTAAATGTCTAAATCTAAAATGTATGTGAAACTATCTATAATTAAATAATAAATAGTATTTAAATTTTATTTGATTGTATTAAAAATAAAAGTTTTTAATATAAAATTTTTTAAATATTAAAAAAACAACATTTCTCTCTGTCTTTGATTTTGTCTACAGTGCGGAGAGGTATGACCCTCTGACCAGTACCTGGACCTCCATCGCTGCCATGAGCACCAGAAGGAGATACGTTAGAGTGGCCACATTAGGTAAAAATATATTGCTAATGTACTAATAAATGTAAAGGATTATCATCAGAACAGCTGCAAGCACTTCCTCTAGCTGAAATGGTTGCAAATGTCCTCTGTGGTTGCTTTGAACAGCAAACATGAACCCGTTTTATGTTTTTCTTCTATTAGATGGCAGTTTGTACGCAGTCGGTGGGTATGACAGCTCCTCACACTTAGCCACGGTAGAGAAGTACGACCCTCAGGTAGGTGACACGCGTCTCTCTGACATGTTAAAAACATCTCCGGGGTGTGTTTTATGTTTTCTCTCCATCGTTAAAAAAATGACTAAAGATGTTATTTTATTTTTAGAGTAATGCCTGGACTGCCATTGCCAACATGCTGAGCAGGAGGAGCAGCGCAGGAGTGGCTGTATTGGAGGGCATGCTTTATGTTGCGGGGGGCAATGATGGTACCAGCTGCCTAAATTCAGTGGAACGATATAATCCGAAAACCAACACCTGGGAGGGAGTGGCCCCCATGAACATCCGCAGGTTTGAAAGTGACCTTCAAGCGTTTGTCAAAGGGATAGTTCACCCGAAATGTACTCGCCCTCATGCAGTTACAAACCTGTATGACTTTCTCTCTTCTGAAGAACACAAAAGAAGATATTGTGGAAAGTGTTTTTTTTTTGTCCATACAATAAAAGTCAGTAGTGTCTAGTGGGCTCGTTTTGGACCCCACTGACTTTCATTGTATGATCAAAAACAGCTGAAACATTATTCAAAATGTTTTCTTTTGTGTTTCACAGAAGAAAGTCATACAGGTTTGGAATAACAAAATACTTTTACTTTTTTGGTAAACTACCCCTTTAAGTGCAAAGAAAAAAAAACATTCAGTTCCTAATGGACCTTCTTTTGGTCTTCAGGAGCACCCATGACCTGGTCGCCATGGATGGCTGGCTATATGCGGTTGGAGGCAACGATGGCAGCTCTAGTCTCAACTCCATAGAAAAGTACAACCCTCGTAGCAACAAATGGGTGGCGGCGTCGTGCATGTTCACGCGCCGTAGCAGCGTGGGAGTTGCTGTCCTAGAGCTCCTCAATTTTCCTCCTCCGTCCTCTCCTACTCTTTCCGTCTCCTCCACAAGTCTTTGACAAAGGGTAAAGACCCGGCTTAGCTCCAGCGGCCTGCCCCGTGTGGCCAAGAGGCGCAACTGCTCAGTTTGAGCATCAGACGAGAAGTGTTTCGTGGGCCACAGTGCCCTCCCTCTGCCTGGAGGAACACTGCAGCATTTTGCAGAAAATGTGGGTAAAAAGGATGAAAAAAAAACACACACACACACTAGGCCTCCACAACTCTCACCCTATAAACCCCAGTGCTTGAAAGTGCAAAATAATGTTGCTCTGCCATTTTGCCGTCACTTTGTGTACGATGTATATCTAAATGTATATTTCATTTATGTTTACGAATCTTTTTTTGAAATATTAAAGAATAATATATTAAACCAAAAAAAAAAAGAAAAAAAAAAAGAATGAACAACTTTAGGAATGTAGCTCTTGACAGGTTCTGCCACGCATGTTTACAGAAATTTAGTCCTGGCAGAAAATAATATTGTAGTGCTGCTGTGCCACACTAGGTGGTAGTAATGTGCAATGCTGCCCTGTCTCACCACAGATGAGCATGGACATTTAGAAGCAGAAAATTCACACAAAACGGTGGCTGGATTCTACACTATGTACAACTGAGTGTGTCTGATCATGTTGACAACATAATATATGTTTTACTTATTTTCTTATTTATTTATCAAATGTAATATAAACATATGACACTATTTCAGAGATGTTTGTAGGACCACCTCTGACTTAAGAGGGGAAATATAGTTTTAACGTACTAATGGACATACTTATTACATATCATAGAAGCACTGGTGTTTGGTATGAAATGTGAGATTTAGGAAGAACAGGTATTTAGTGTTTTATTTAACGGACATGTTTGGTTTGTTTTCTACAGTCATGTATTACAAGCCTTCGAGAGTTTGAGCTCTACATGAGTACAAACTTTGCTAATATGACACGTCTATATCACTAACCAGGAGAAATGTCTTTCTAATAAAGACTATAGCCATACCTAAAACTAGCTGTGACATTAAAGCTGCACTTTCTCATTTCTCTTGTTTTCGAAAGGGTAAAACGGTGCTCAGAACTAATCCTGATTAACGGGTAATCAGTAACACTGACACTTCAATATCAAGCCCTTCAATGTAACTCGGCTATTATGAGCTCCTATATGTTGTAAGTCACATTTATTAGTATTTTGTCATAAGTCTTTAGTTAGTGAACCATGTCATTGTATATTACATTTTCTAAACTTTGCTTATTTGCCAGGGCTGTCAGATTTGACAGCTTGATCAGATATAGATAGTATGTGTTGTGCTGTGATGTCATTGGTAACGGCCACTACTAATGCATCTTACCTCAGATGGGTAGATGAGTGAACGGTGGGTTTTGTAATTAGTTTATCTGATGAGAGCACAGATCATCCCAAAACAAGAGATAGTTCTCCCAAAATTAAAAAAAAAAAAATTTTATTTACCACTGTTGTTCCAAACCTGACGTTCTTTATTATGTATAACACAAAGGAGTATATTTAGAAGAATGTCCGAGATTGTCTGTACAATTTGAAATGGATGGGAATAAGGATCGTTGAATGGGAAAAGAGCAGCTTGGACATTCTGCTAAATGTCTTCTTTTAGATGAAAGTAAGCCGCATAGTTTGAAACGACATAAGGGGGTGTAAATGATTTTCATTTTTGGGGGAACTATCCCTTTAAGTCAATCCTGCTCTCTGCCATTTTACGTAAGTTTTAAAATGTAGCGTCGTATTATATGATTTCAAAACTTCTGAGAAGTTAGGATTTTGTTTCCTTTTTTTAAGGACTTTGTTAATTCAGAGAAACTTGTTTAAGGTCAGTATAACTTTGTGTCTAGGGAGATCAGAGTGCTGTGTATGTGTGTTTCTGTAGAGGTAAAGCATCCTGCACTTTGACAATACATACATAACACCACAGGACCGCAACCCCACAGAAAGAAATTACAGTATATGTATATAACCAAATATCCTGAAATTTTGTGCAATGTCATTGTAACTGTGACTTTCTTTTTCTTTTTTGGATTGTAATGTTGTTGAATGTGTTATTTATATTGTGCCGGTTATGTTTTGTTATATTTAAGAACAAACATTAATTTTTTGCACTAATGTCAAATGGAGCAATATACTGCTGTTTAAAATCAAAACACTACTGTAAATGGAATAAAGCTGTTTTCAGGTGGAATGTGAGTTTAATCTCATTTGAACAAATAAATTGACACGTTATTAAAAGGAATAGTTCACCCAAATATAAAGATTCTGTCACCCTCATGTAAATCCAAACCTGTATTACTTACTTTCTTCTGCAGAACACAAAGATATTTTGAAGAATGTTGATAACCAAACAGTTTTGGTGCCTATTGACTTTAATTGCATGCACATAAAAAAAACATTTCTCAAAATAATAATACAAGTTTGGAACAAAAGTGAGTAAATTATATCCTTTTCATTTTTGGATGAACTAATATCAGGAAGAAACACTTACTGGGTTTATAATTTAGCGTTTGTGCAAGGTACGTTAAAAATACTTCCAAGTATTGGCCCAAAGAGGTAAAAGAATCAAATTCTGTCATTGTTTACTCACCCTCATGTGTTTTAAATCCTTACTTCAGTAGAAAGTAAAAGGATTCATATCAGAATACTCAAGTCGCTTACAATGAAAGTGAATGGTGACCAAAGCTGTCAAGCAAGATTTTTTCAATTTGAAACCATAGTTTGTTCTCACAAATGGTTTCAGAAGTGCATAAGTTGTATGGAGTAGTTTAATGATGCTTTATGTTGCTTAATGTCTGGTCACCATCCACTTACACTGTATGGAAAAGAGCAGCTTGGACATTCTGCTAAACAACTCGTTTTTAGCTTAAACATCATAAAAACGACATGAGGATGAGTAAATAATGACAGAATTTAATTACTAGGTGATCTGTCCCTTTAATAAACAAAATGATTTTTGGATTAAGAGCAAGACCCTTCAAAGCTCAGCCCATTAGAGTTTTGCTCTCTGACTGATGAAAGCAAACAGCTGAGCACTCTCGCTTTACCCAACGTGACCTCAGCTTCACGGCACAAACACCTGTGCTGGGCGCTTACGCACACGTACAGACACATTTGGGCAGTACATCTGATATGACATGCATTAGCGTTTGCTTTAAGGAGAAGATTCATTTCAGGACTACAGTATTGTCCTCTGTTGTTTTAGCATCTGTGTGTTTGTGTATTACCCCTCGTAGCCGTCTGTTGTTAGGCAGCTCTGTTAATGAGGGTAGGGGGCTGGGGGTTCTGTCGCAAGCTTCTGCGCATGTCTCGAGCCCTGAAGCACACTGATATGAGGGCCTATGATAAGTTTACAGCCTGGAAAGGCAGCTGTAGGCATAGTTGTATACAGCAGAGGAGACACTAACACGGCCCCAGTGTCTGTCCAGCACCATAAACCATCCTCCGCTACACTCTAAAAAATGCTGAGCTCAGGTGAATAAAGCTACACTCTAAAAAATGCTGGGTTGTTTCAACCCAACTTTGGGTCAAATATGGACTAACCCAACCGTTGGGTTAAATTTTTACATTAAATTTTTAACCCAAAAGTTGGGTTAGTCCATATTTGACCCAAAGTTGGGTTGAAACAACCCAGCATTTTTTAGAGTGTAGCTTTATTCACCTGAGCTCAGTCTACGAACGTCAGTCCAAGCTCATAAATATGCATTTGCAGTTTTGTATCATATTAGACACACTATATAATAATTTTTACTTACACTTGGGCTATGATTTTTTCAAGAAATTAATACTTTTATTCAGCAAGGATGCATTAAATTGATCATTTATAATGTTACAAAAGATTTCTATTTCAAATACAAAAGATTTAGATTTCCATTTCAAATAAATGCTGTTTTTTAAAGCTTTCTATTCATCGAATAATCCTGAAAAAATGTCATGGTTTTCACAAAAATATTAAGTTGTTGTCAGCATTGATAATAAGAAGAAATATTCTTTGAGCATCAAATCAGCATATTAGAATGATTTCTGAAGGATCATGTGACACTGAAGACTTGAGTAATGACTGCTGAAAATTCAGCTTTGCCATCACAGGAATGAACTACATTTTTAAAACGTCTTTTTAAAACAGTTATTTTAAACTGTAATATTTCACAATATTACAGTTTTGCCGTATTTTTGTTCAAATAAATGCATGTTGAGCTGAAGTATGATCATTATTAAAGATTTTATATGCATTTATGATGTGGAATGTTATGATGTGTATTGTTTTTGAAAGGAGTCTCTTATCCTCACCCAGTTTTTATTTGATCAAAAATACAGCAAAATAATAATATTGTCAAATTTCATTGTAATTTAAAGCTGTTTTATTGAAAATTAAAACGGTTTTGTATGTTAGTATTGAATTCCTGTGAGGGCAAGCAACCATTACTCCAGTCTTCAGTGTCGCATGATCCTTCAGAAATCCTTCTAATATGCTGATTTGGTAA
>NW_015653472.1:670271-670728 GCF_001515625.1 Sinocyclocheilus rhinocerous
ATATATATATATATATATATATATAATCAATGTGAAAACCGCTGTGCTGCTTAATATTTTTGTGGAAACTGTGATTATTATTATTATTTTTAAGTAGCATGTAAAACATGTTACAACAAGCAAGAAAATGTATCTAACATCTATTACCACCCACAGCCCTCACCCAACCCACCGCACATCAGGAATTTGAAAAAAATAAAATAAAATACAGATAAAAAAAATAAAATAACAACAAAAATAATGGAAATGGTTTAAATAACCGAAATCATAACTGTGATTAATTTTCAGAATTCTTTGATAAATAGAAACTTTAAAATAACATTTATTCATTTATCTTTTGTAAAATTACAAATGTCTTTACTGTCACTTTTGATCAATCCCCAAACCTATATGAAAGTATTAAGTTGTCTTCCCTAGAATTATCCCCTAATTATTTCCTAGAAGTCGTAGAAGTCGA
>NW_015653472.1:671864-675624 GCF_001515625.1 Sinocyclocheilus rhinocerous
ATATATATATATATATATATATATAATCAATGTGAAAACCGCTGTGCTGCTTAATATTTTTGTGGAAACTGTGATTATTATTATTATTTTTAAGTAGCATGTAAAACATGTTACAACAAGCAAGAAAATGTATCTAACATCTATTACCACCCACAGCCCTCACCCAACCCACCGCACATCAGGAATTTGAAAAAAATAAAATAAAATACAGATAAAAAAAATAAAATAACAACAAAAATAATGGAAATGGTTTAAATAACCGAAATCATAACTGTGATTAATTTTCAGAATTCTTTGATAAATAGAAACTTTAAAATAACATTTATTCATTTATCTTTTGTAAAATTACAAATGTCTTTACTGTCACTTTTGATCAATTTAATGTGTCCCTGTTGAAAGAAAAAAATAAATAAAATAAACTTCACTGTCCCCAAACCTTTGAATGGTATATGAAAGTATTAAGTTGTCTTCCCTAGAATTATCCCCTAATTATTTCCTAGAAGTCGATCTTTCAGCGCCTGCATGTTTTCCAGGGAACAAGGAAAGATTCAGGTTTGATCAAGAGATCATAGTTCTACTTACTCCTTTTTCTCCACTGAATTCTGTGTCAGCAAAAATCATTTACATCTCATCTGATAGTGTCAGCATCCTTACCTTCATCATTATTACTCATTTCTGTTGAACACGAAAAAAAAAAAAAATCACATTTAGCAAAAAAACTCTTTCACCTGTTTGATGTGGCCCTTCAAAGCCTTGTTTATTCCACCTCTTTCACCCTGTTTTTTTTTTTGTACTGTGAGAGCTCTGACACCCGTGGTTCTCTCTTGCACACGTGGTCCGTTGAAAACAGCCAGAGGTGTGAAGTTAGCACCCCTAACGCAACCAGCGAGTCTGAAAAAACATTGCAGAGACAGGTCGTGCCGATAGCCTCAATGCACAGCTCTGGTACTTGCGTGTGAGATTCTTACCGAAGGATTCATGGCTTTGATAGTACATTGCGAACTACAGTCTGATTTATCTTTTTCACTTTTCCTGTAAACTTATTCTAAAAACATCTTTATTTCAAATAGCGGTCTATAGTTGAATTTATGTAATAGATACTGTCTAGTATTTTAGGTGTGTAAGATGCAGGTCAAAGTATGGTCAAAATAACTATTAGGGATATGAATCATAAGTGAATGATGACTGAGAATTACATATTTTTTCCTCCATTTGTTTGGGGATATAATCCACTCACAGGCTAAGCGTTTAACCCCATAGGATCCAAACAGAAGATCTCTTTCAGGTGAGGAAGCAAGTCATTGTTTTGAGTAAGATCGGAAAAAGAGCTACTCACGTAAAATGTCGTGGGCAGTCAGATACACTGTTGTGTTTGGCTTGGTTTTCCACTTCCTTCCTTTCTCGTTTGTGACAACTTTCAAAAACACGGGTTTAATGTAAACCTCCCGTTTTTATGGATTATATAAATTCGCAATAGAATGCCGTTTTTGTTACTAGACAATAATTATTCTACGTACAGAACATTCATGAACAGTGTAAACAAATTTCTTGACATTATTTGGCTATATTGTCAGAATTATAGAGGTTCAACATAGTATACAACTACTATTGAACCTTATAATACCATAAAAATGATCACTGAGAAAACTTATGTGTACTAAAATCCAAAAGGTGTTTATTTTGTCAAAGGTTTAGTTTTTTTTTTTTTAAATGTTTAAATCTGCATTGACTTAAACTAAAATACAGTGAAAACAGTAATATTGTTAAATAATTTTACAATTTAATATAACTGTTGTTTAATTTAATATATTTTTGCCACATGATCCTTCAGAAATATTTCTAATTTGCTAATTTTATGCTCAAGATACATTTCTTATTATTTATCAATGTTAAAAAAAAGTTGTGCGTCTTAATATTTTTGTGGAAACTGATATCTTTGGTAACAACTTAAAAAAATTGTCTTTTAATTTAATGCATCCTTACTAAATAAAAGTATTTATTTCTTTTAAAAAATTCTTACTGAATTTACTGACAAAAAAAAAATAAATAAATAAATAAATAAAAAAAAAAAAAATATATATATTTGTAAATGTACATTAAAGATTAAGCATTAATGAAGGGTAATCATGTTCATTAATGTTATTAATGAAAATGATTTGAAGTGTAAAGCTTATAAATATACACTGAAAAAAATGTTTCATTCATCCAATTAAAAAAATGTAGGGTAATGATTCATTATTTTGCATTGGCTCAAGTTAAAAAATATAGATGTGAATCATTACCCTACATTTTTTTATTTGGATGAATGAAACATTTTTTTTCAGTGTAGGGGGTTTCTAAGTTGGCTGAGAGTCAGAATGGAGGGATTTGTAACGGTTGAAAATCCCGGATTCAACCCTTCCTTGGAACCTGATAATTTCACCTGTATTCCAAAAAGCAACTGAAACTTAAAGGAGCAGACAGAAACCCATATGACTGGAAGTGAGATTTTTCCAGACTATGTCAGATGTTTCCCTAGGTTTTCTTATGCTGTAATTTCCTTTAGGAGGCTCAGAGCTTGATACGCAGGGAGCACCTTGTGACTCATAGAAGTTCTTCAGTGCTCAGACTGAGAGCGGGGGAATGATGTATCATGTTTTTTCATAGCAGATAAAATGAAAGCGCTCTTTCAAGAATATATGTATATTTTTATCATCCATTGCTTTTGCCATATTTATTATTTAAAAACAAAAACAAAGGATCTTTGTGAGTTAATAAAACAGAGGAATGCTATCCTCATGTGTTTGCAGTACTTCTTATGATTTGTTTTTTTATTGCTCTGAACTTCGGCTATTATTAGTCTGAACCACGAAACTTCTCAGTAAGCTAGTAAACACTGTCATTGTATCTGATAAGAGTATAAACATGTTGTAGCTGTTTAATATAGTGAGTTGAGGAATGTGTTAGCTGGAATTTGTCAGTTTAGTGCCTCAGGCGTGGCCTCAACTGGTTCAGCTGGTTTGGATCACACTAGAACAATAACCTCTAAAATGTCATTTCTGAGGGTTTGTTTGAAAATATGCCGTGGGAATTAAACCATAAATGGCAAGAGCTGAAATGCATACATGGAGTTTACGCACACATTCATTTACACGTCATTAGATGAACCATTCAAAGAATGCATTCAAACACAGAATGTCTCATACAATAGCTAATCATCATTAAGACACTTACAAAGAGGGAGGCTAGAACTTGTAATTGCATTTGTTATAATGTAATATTCTGCAGGCAATCTGCATGTCTGACAGCTGGAAGATATCAGGGATACAAACCCTCACCAGGATGGGATTATTCACTTGTGCTTCCTTGATTGCATACAGGGAGTGTTGCACTTTTAATGTGATTAGATCATATCTCACACATCTGCAAACACGCAAGGACCGTACAGTCAACAGGTGACATGTTCACAGCAAATACATACAAGTGTAATTTTCAGAAATATAGATCCTAAAATGATCACATTTTTGTAGATTTTATATAGTTGATTTTGTAATTTTATCAAGTTTTTTTGTTATTTATTATTATATTTTTTGTCATGAACGTAGCTTTTGATGCTGATATGGCATTTAAATATAAATGAATGAATGAATGAATGAATGAATGAATGAAGCAAGCAAGCAACCTCCATTTTCAACAAAACTGAAAAAGTAAATAACATAAAACAATATTTTTGTTATAAAAAGCTGTGAAAATTGATTTTATATATATATATATATATATA
>NW_015653472.1:675752-713252 GCF_001515625.1 Sinocyclocheilus rhinocerous
TAAAAAACGAAATACTACCAGGAATAGTAATTAAAAAAAATTCTCAATAATAAACACAAAAAATTAAATACAAGAAAATTATGGACATTTTGTGATTTTTTTTAAGTTTTCTAGAACTTTTTCATTACACAGTATTTTAATTATTTTGGTGTGTGAATAGTATAATGAGCCTGAAGTATTCAGAGCATGTCCATGTCCAGACATGTTTGGTGTGACCTCTTAAGTGACACCAGCAGGCTCCATTCAGACTTTAATACTCTTTCATCAGAGTATTCAAACATTCAAATCAGTGCCATTTGTTCACTATAAGGTGTGAAAAACTACACGTTCCCCTTTGTCATTTAGGCTTTATTTAGTGAGGGGATCTCACGCAGGAGGTGAGAACTTCATTGCTCCAGTCCCCCGTCTTCGTCTCCCTCCCTCCCCCTTGCCCACACACACCTCACTTTATCTCCACCCACTGACACACTTCCTCTCTCATACACTCCCCTCTCGCCTGTCTGCTGCTTCAGTATCAGTCTTGTCTCTCTGGTGAACAGACACACACACACACTCACTCCAGGGAGGTTGGATTACAACAGGGATCACTAAACTATATTGATCTTGCAGGCAGATACACCAGCACTCTCTCATCGAGGAGATACACACACTATCCCAGGATCAACATGGGGAGTAGTATGTCATGCGTCCCCCAACACAACTTCAGGTTCTCCAGCAAGAGCTTCATACGCAGGAACAGGTAAGAACCATGAGATACTACCTTAAAACGATCAAGTTTTAAAAGTATGAAGACATGTCATGCAAACTAGAGGGATGTCATGAAATGTTCCGACGTTTAATGTATGAGTTTGATATTGGACTGAAATGGCAGAAGTTTGGAAATTAAATAACAATATTATAACTCAAACATCGGTAGTTTTGTCTTGTTTTCCAGTAGAAATGTGTAATCATCATTAAAATGAGATAAATTCACTTGAGAAGCAAACTTGTGTACACTGAAAACTATTTGATGTAGAAACTATTTTTACACAGAAATTTCTTATAAATTTCACAATTACACACAAATGCACACATTTAATTAAACATGCAATTTTAATGCAGAAAAAACTGAAATACTATTTATTGTAAAACAAACTCTAATAATCTGTTTAATTTACAACAAAAAACATGATTTTTTATAATATATTCATTTATAAGATTTTTTTTTTCAGAAAATATATTTTGAATTCATTATATTTTCCTCACCCCACTGTGAAACAGGGTTTTTTTTGTGCCTAATTTATATTTTTTAAATATGAAAATAATAATTATTATTTAATTAAATATAATTTTAATTGTATATTTTTATATTTAAAAGAAGGAAAAATTGCCAATAGGGTAAAAAAAAAAAGATCAGTCATATTCTGTGAAAATATTTTTAGCTTTTGCCATTTTGCTTCTTAAAAGGTTTAGTAATATATGATGATGTTCTAATGGAAAACAAGACAAAAAATTATCATTGAAAAATGATATTTTATAGCACACTGACATGATGAACATGGGTTAGTGATTTGAATTTAGCAATGTAATGATGCTGCCTGTAAATCTCATTAGCTCAGCGTCAGGATCTCACTTCACACTGACTGATACATTCATCTGCTGATAGAATTCACAAGTGTAATGAAGTTAGCTCTATTTCTGTTTCCAGTGCAGCCTTCAGGCAAGGTTCTCAGGTTTTGTGGTTTTTTGAGAGAATTGGGTTTATCCTGCACAGAAAGTAATACTATTGTGCTTGCACTGCTAGTGACAGCGATCCGCGTAATTTACTGCTGTCCAATTTGGACAACTCTTCCGACTACCTGTCAGTAAAATAGACAGTTGGCCTATTTTAAATCAGACAGTTTGTCTGTTGTGTCTGGTTTGCATGTGCTCTGAATGTAAGTTACTGGGTTCAGTTAGGGTTCAGAGTCCGAACCCATAAAAAAAGTCTTTGTGTTTTTACTGCGAACATATCAGATCAAAGTTCAGTGTGGGACCCGGCCCCTTTAAAACCCAGGACCCCTATCAGATTTAAAATAAGTCCACTCAATGGTTGCATTTTTAATGAAAACAAAAGGTGATCTGCTGGAAATAGTTGATACCTCTTACATAAAGTTACAAAGTTGTTGCTGTCAAACTTTCATCACTTTTACGAGCATGTTCTGTGTAACAAACTGCCTACAACCTGCATTTTTCTCCCAGATGAATTCTCCGGATGCCAAACGCGTTCATCACTGAGTCCTAGTAAATCACCGATACTTCCCATTATTGTCTGCATGAATGAGCCCAGTGTTGTTATGCTAATTGCATTCAAAGCAGAGACAGATTGACAAAGAGAGAGAAGAAAAACATGGGAGTCACTGAGGACGTGTCTCTCGCTGAGGATGACTTCCTCGCTGACATTGACTTGCTTAGCTTATCGTTGGGCAGGAAGGACTTCATTATACAGATCTGACACTAATGATTATAAATGGGGGTCATGGGTAACAAAAGGCATTTCATGAGCGGTGCATTGTGGTTTGTAACATAAGCTTTATTGTTTTTTTCTCTTTAAATGGTGCAGACAGAGATGTAAATCTGATATGTTGACTTTTGCAAGCTAAGGAAGAAAGGACATGTGTAATGGTGATGTAATCTTTTGTGTGGGACACTGAGCACCAGAATCTTCACAGACAGATTGACTCTGACTGATTAACTGATCATCTTGAGTCAAGATAACCCCTTTGTGGGGTCACATCCATTTTTTCTTATCCCACAACCCTATACTTGACTAACTAGGGTCTACTGTTTTGTGAGCAGCAGCCGTTTATTCCGGAAAAAGTACCCGCAGGAGGGCCAGGAGAAGTCCAATAGCATCATCAACATTCTCTGCACTGTCACCCCAAGAAAGGTGAAGAACCTCCCAGCTAATGATTTTTCTAACCTTCTCAGTAAATCATGAAAAGTTCTGTGAATGTCCAAAACACCTATTTTTGTATGTTTTAAGAGAGTTTTTCTTGGGTTATACTAACATCTTGTAAAATGTTACCAGAAAACAAAAACGTTATTTTTGAAAGTTCATTTAAAATGTCAGTTTGTTTTAAATGTTTTAGAAACATTATGGAATTATTCAAAATTTGAAGCTTTTGAATGTTCACAGAATATTTGGAAATAGCGTTGTCATAACTTACGACACTGGTTTCAGAACGTAAACGTGTATAAATATTATTTTGATGCTAACATTTTGCAAATGTTTTTCAAGCTGTAAACTTAAAAAAATGCTAAGAACATGTTTTGTTTGTAACTTTGAGAAAACCTTTAAAGAACTTTAGACAGAAGTTCTGAAAACACTGCCTATTAGCTGGGATTTCACATTTAATGCATACAACTTTGCATATCAGGTGTAATTGAGAAAAGGAACTAATTTTTAACACTGTGTTGACATAGGAAATGTCACCCAAAGATCTCCAGACGATCGAGAACATCAAATGGGACCCTCCGTTCCCCTACGACCCAGCTAGTGGATGGAAAAAGAGCAGCATCAATGTAAAGAACTATGGCAGAATGATCCACAGCTCCAAAGTCCGCTTCCGCTTCCTGCACTGCCAGGTAAGACACACCAACTCGCATCTAAAACACATACCCAATCAAACTACAAACAAACGTAGTATATTCAAGAATATTCATTCAATAAACCTTTCAAAACAGACTTTCATATGATGATTAAGGTGGTCTGAGCAGCCATGACAGTCACTTACTCACTCTCTATGAGGTAATGCATAACAAACAGATGGAAGATACAAGATGTCACATGGTGGTTGTATGAAGCGCTGTGAGAATGACGTACATGCATTTGCTGAATAATTGATGCAACTCGGTTTGGGGAGTTTAGGCCGTGTCGGAACACGCAGAGATGTAAGGTGTTGTGAAATGGCTCAGAGTTGGGGCAGAGCGCACTGATCAAACCACTGATATATTACACATTGGCTCTGAAGTGTGGGAATCTCTTTAGTTTGATAACATGTGGTCATACTGGAAAAAAATGAGTATGAAGGTGAAGAAAAGCAAAATACCCCGACACAGGGTGAGGTCAAAGTGGGAACATAATGTACAGTGGTGATATTACAGTTGAAAGGAAATGTTACCTAACAGTATTTGTGATAATGGCATATTGTGTAACATGTGGTAAAGTAAAGGCCTAGATCAGATGAAAGGAAATGAGCTGTCAGTGATAAATCAATGTCAGCTGCTAAACTAGTCTTTAGAGCAAACAAACACTTCTCAGAAAGTATTCACAAAGAAACTTGATTTACACAGGAGTATTTAACCATTCATTCCAGGGACTGTGAACAAGATCGCTACATTTACCACATAATAATGCCCTGTCTATTTTTTTTTTTTTTGAGTGAAATGTTGCATCTTGTTTGGAGTTTGCCTTCAACATGACCTTTGAAAATCTTGTATTCAGACTATGGGAGAGTGAAATCTTTTAATCCGTCAGTGTTGTTAAATTCAAGCCTATAAAGCAGCATTACCCAGATTGATCCTTCTTATTGTGTCGATGCTGAGCTGATGGAATGTGTCTGTTCTTTCAGGATGTGCATGACTGCTATTTGGACCTGTTCCAAACACATCTTCATTTTGTCTCCAACAACACAACTGGACTCACATACCAGGTAAAAGATGCACCTACTGTATTCCTTTTGTTACACACAATAAACAATACATACCACAGGTAAAGGAGCCCCATATATGTCCATGCTTGTGTCACTGCCTTAGGCAGGAACTGTTGTTTGAGTCATGTGGTAACGGAGACGGATATTACAGTCTTTCTATGCTTTATGATGTAAAATGTGTCACCTCTCCTTGCCAAAAATGCCACACTAAGTTGTATTCAATCATAAAATTAGTCTCTTTCTATTGTGACTTGTATTAATCAGGTTTTATTATGTCTATTCACTAACCTGAGTCACTGGGAGGCGACGGTAATAAATGTTCATTATCAGTGAAAGAGTGTTGTGCAATACTGAATGTGTCAAAGTGACAGACATCTGAAATGTCATAATTTTCATTACAATGAAACATTTATTTGTTAGAATCTTAAAACTTTCCAATCATTCCCAGGTTTAAATTAAAGTTAATTTGTAAATTATATACAGTATTATTGTATATTATTATTGTATATTAAAGTTAAATTGTATATTATAAAATATTATATATAAAATACAATTTTTACTTTCAATTTAAAAAATGTAAAATTTTTTTTTATTGTTTTAAAAATAAATAAATGTATAAAAAATGTTGAATTCCATATTTTCAATGTGGATTTTTTCATTTTTACAGGGAACACTTCCTCTCAAAGAGCTCACAATTTGCAAGGTGCAGAACAGGAACAGCTTTGGTGATCTGCAGGAATTTGCATTCCAGATAAATGGTGAGTGTGCTTGATAACTCAGGGTTGAACAAACAGGAAAAGGTATGCAAGAAACACAAGATAAAGCAACAGGGAGATATAGTTACATACATATAATTGCCCAATACAAAGTTTTGTATTTCTGTAATATTTTATTTCTTACATTTTGGAGGTCTATTTTTATTTATTTATTTTTATTTATTTATTTATTTATTTTTATTCTAAACCCTGTTGTTCTCAGTGATATTTAAGGGTGGAATTTGTGACTCTAAACTAACCAGAAAACAAAAGACGGATGAGGCATACATTGTAAAGGCACACTATGTAAGCATAAAAAAAACCACTTTCCATGTTTCCTCTGGACATTCCAGAGGTTCAAAAGCACTAAGACTAACTAAACCCTCCTCCATTTGCCACTAGTCAGAAGAGAGATAAATTGTCCCCAAGCCCCGCCTTGTTATACGACAGGTGCGCCTGAACTCGCTCAGCTGGAGCTACGAGGGCCCTTTCCCTCTTCACCTCTCCGTCACAGTTAAAGTACTCCACATTCCAGAGCACTGGACCCGAACACACAAGTTTGCTTATAAATGTTTTATGACAGTTTACCACATAAGAAAATATTGACTTTATTGCTTTGTCATGCTGAGCAATCAACAAAAAGCTTCAAACTATGCTTAACGTTCTCGGAAGATGAGTCAATGTGACCTGTGATTGAATGAAAAAGAATTAAAGCTTAACCGTTATGTGATGTTAAATCCCACTTTCCAAATTAGTGAATAAATCTTCTTATTTGCCACAACATTATATCAGACAGGACTCACTACTGTATTTTAGATTGGAAAGATGATGTCTTAGATTGCTGGGAGTGAGATTTGGGAATCTATGAGGCACACAGTGGCATTTCCAGTCCTGACTAAATATGTAACCTGGGAAAAAAGGACCAAGTCTTGCACATGAACACATGCCTTTGCCAAAAAACGCATCACATCTAACTGGAAATGACCGTACAGGGCAGGTCAGAGTGGCTGATATCTACGCTGATAATGGCTGGAATGCGAGTCTGATAAAAGGGAGATTCCAGGTTTGATGCATTCTTTCAGAATAGCTGTTTTCAAGAAGGGACAACAGGTTTATTGCAAATGCATGGCATGTTGTAATGTTAAGAGCTCTTGAAACAGATTATTTGCTCTCAGGGTCTGAAGTGTCAACACTGACATTTTGACATGAAACAGAGCAACGGTATCTAGACAAATGCATCTATACTTAAAAACAAGATATTCACTAAAATATTCAGCAACCTGTTGCAGGCTCTTAAAGAGATCCAGATGGTCACTGGTCGTAGTCATCTGACCTAACCTCTGACCCCTTGTCTTTGACCTTTGTAGGGGTCAGCTTGAATCCTATCATCGTGTACTGCTCGACAGAGGAGGAGATGAACAACTGGTTTGGCCTTTTGAAAGAACAAATCGAGGCCAATGGCGGCACTGCAATCACACCAGAGACATACACAAGAATTAAGGTATTGCAAAATCTACCTTTTATCAGAAGTACCTGTACTTCCTAGCTGCCAAATCAAAGTGTATGACAATGAACATGTTAAAAAAAAAAGAAGGTGTTAATTCAAGTCAGAGTGACTAATGTTGGTCATTGTCCTTTGGGATTTCATAAGGGAGTGGTTTCTTTTGTGGTCACCTTAGCTGGATTTGAAAAATACATGTTTTCTTTCCTGTTCTGACACATCATGCAATTGCAGTAAGTGAGCTCACTGAGCAAAACATCCGCATCCCATAATTAGCAGAGATGTGCAATCAAGAAGCAATGGATTTCTCTAAGATTCCCAATGCTAATGACACTCCCTTATCTTTCACATGACATAGCAAGACACATCATGCCAGTTTTAACTTTTGAACATGGATTTAAACCCAATATTGCCTCCAAAGGTACAGTACTCAGAAGAGACCAAAGTGGAAAAGGAGGAGCTGAGGAACTCCATCAGTAAAGAGCCCATTTATGAGTGGGAGGGCTCGCAACGAGAGAGTCTAGGGCCCATTACTTACGTCACGAAAGTCAAGCTGCAACACATGCCTTGTCAGGTAAGAGCTCTCCAAGATGTTGTCCTTATCTTGCCCTTTATTTTGGTTAGATTATTTATACCAGTGTTTCCCAACCTTTTTTTAGTCGCGGCACCCTTTGGAAATTTTAACAAAGATGCTTTTTTGAACATTTTAGCAATTAAAAAATTGATTTTTTACACGGCACCCCTGCTCTCGACAGACGGCACCCCGGTTGGGAAACACTGATTTATCAACCTGAAAAAAAAAAAAATATATATATATATTTGCAGTGGCATAAAACAACAGCATTATATAAAAGTTCTGTCCCATACTCAGAATTTGTGCTCTGCATTTAACCCATCCGAGTGCACAAACACAGCAGTGAGTAGTGAACACACACACATCCGGAGCAGTGGGCAGCCATTTTTGCTGTGGCACCTGGGGAGCAGTTGGGGGTTCGGTGCCTTGCTGAAGGTTCTCACCTCAGTCGTTGTATTGAGGGTGGAAGAGAGCGTTGAACAACCACTCCCCCCACCTACAATCCCTGTCGGTACCGAGACTCGAACCCTCAACCTTTGGGTTAGAAGTCCGACTCTCTAACCATTAGGCAATTTTATTCCAATTTTATTTATTACTCAAAATATTATAAGGAAATCGAATTACTGTTAAGTTCATTAGAACACAGTGGCATTACACAATTGAGAAAGACGTTCACTCTGAAAAGCCTTTCAATTAATTGTTTGGTCTTAGCATGAGGAGGGTCTAAATTCACTTCCATGCTTTCTTAAGAGCTGCAAAGCAAGCTCGGTTTACACTCAGGGTCTGTTTTGGCATGGCCACTTTCACACCACCCTCATTAGTCAAAGTCTGCCTGGATTCAGCAGGTTTCATTGAACCGACAGCATAAACACAAAGCACGTCAGTTCATACTATGGGGACTGTAGAGTAACCAAATAGCCAGTGTACGTGTGGCCAAATATCTAAACCTTTTCCCAGAGATTGAGGGAGGGTGAGCAACTGATAGTCCTTCTTAAGTGTACTGTGAGAGTGGAGAGGCTCTGCTTGTGAAAAGGGTGTGTAAACCAGTTGCTTGCCTCACGCATTTGATTTGACTCACACAACAGCTGTCTTTGAACACACCCTGAGCCGAGTTAAAACACACACACTCGTGGTCGGAGCAAGACCTCAGGGAAATCTGTGCTTTACACATTGTAGTGCAAAGTGATGGTCAGCTTGTTAGATATTATTATACAACAGTTTGTTCCGGTCCTTGAATTCCATCCCAACATGATTGGGATTTTCAACTGTTTGTTTCACTCCGCTTGTCCATATTTGGGCGTTAGTAGTGATGACCGCTTTCGAAACAGTACTTCTTGAAGCTTCAATGCTTTTGCGAATCTTTTGTTTCGAATCCGTGGTTCGAACCAAACTCGCCAAGTCAGGTGATTTCAGCAAACAAGGCTACTGTTTCGAAACTGTTCAAATTCCGATGGTTCACAGTTAGAGGGTTCTTATTGGTTTGTAAAAGGTGTCTTTTGGGTTGAGCTCTTGTTGCATTTACACCATTTTGAGCAGCAGGTAATGTCAGCTTGCGGTTTTTCAAGCGCTTCGAAACAGTGAATCATTTTGCGAAGCAATTGGTTCAGTTGATTCAGAATTTTGAAAAGCTTAAAGGGATAGTTCACCCAAAAATGAAAATTCTGTCATTAATTACTCACCCTCATGTCGTTTCAAACCCCTAAGACCTTCGTTCATCTTCGGAACACAAATTAAGATATTTTTGATGGAATCTGAGAGCTGTCTGACCCTGCATAGACAGCAATACAACTGAAATGTTCCCAAGTCCAGAGACGTAGCAAGGAGATCGGTAAAATAATCCTTTATTGTTGAATAAAGTCGTTATTTTTTTTTCTTTTACACACAAAAAGTATTCTCGTAGCTTCGTAAAATTATGGTTGAACCCCTGATGTCACATGGATTATTTTACCGATCTCCTTGCTACGTCTCTGGACTTGGGAACATTTCAGTTGTATTGCTGTCTATGCAGGGTCAGACAGCTCTCAGATTCCATCAAAAATATCTTAATTTGTGTTCCGAAGATGAACGAAGGTCTTAGGGGTTTGAAACGACATGAGGGTGAGTAATTAATGACAGAATTTTGATTTTTGGGTGAACTAACCCTTTAATTTCTCCCATCATTAGCCGTGAGTCATTGAATCTTTCACGCAAACTATTTGTTCAAACACACTGATTCTTTCGATCGATTTGTTCAAAAACACTGATTCCTTTAGGTACACAACTATACAGACGCACTAGCTCTGCTGCTTATTTGGAAATAGTTTGTTGGTGGAGCAAAAATAGATGAAGTAACTGCAATAAAGTGTCCAAAACAAGTAACTCAATATTCGCTTCTTGCCTTTTTTACTGTAGTGTAAGCAATAATGAACGTGATTCAATTCCTCTGTTTGGCTCACAGGAGCAGTATGACCGTCTGCTGGTGTTGTATCCCAACTATCTCATAATTCTGTCAGAAGAGAGTGATGGCCTCTTTTACAAGGTATCTCAAAATAATTTCATTTGCACAAATGAATACAGCAGCAACATTACGTAATCCAGTGAGACAAATAATCTTGAATGCATTTGCAATTGCAGGGCAAACTTCCTCTCAACATGATCACAGTTACAACTCCCTGCCAGGACATCAAGCCCAACACATTTATGATTGAGGGTGAGTTAACAAGTCAAACTTCAGTTGCCGGATATTATCGTTCTTGGCAAAGATCTGATATGTGCCATAAAGATGAGTGTAAACTCTTACTGTTTTCCTATCATGCTGTGCCCGGTTTCTGCACAGATTCATGAATCTATATAACTCTTGTGGGTTTTGTTGTTAGGGAAGTTGATAAACCCCATCATTGTGTCCTGTCTGGACAAAAGCGAGTTCAATGACTGGATCCTGTATTTCAAAAGCGCTGACGTCCCCATCCTCAGCCCTCCTCCCCCTGTCTATGACATCATTTACACTCCAACACAGAAACAGGTGAGCGATCACTTCCATCTTGGACATGGTGTTGAATATCTTAGATATAGCACGTAAATGCTGTGCTGAGATATTCACTTTCTCTTCTGTTATTCTCAGGCTCCGGAGTTTGACAGGTGGAGCGTCAGCAGCCATGGAGCTACCGAACCACTAAGGCAGTCCAGGGACAAACGCAGATCCCATGAGCTCCAGCTGCCCAGTGCTGATGACAACGCTGTTTCCCCTGGATATGCTGAGCCTCTCTGTGTAAGTGTCTATCCCAACAGCCCAAACCCATTAACGTTAAGCTAGTTTTCCTATGTGAATTGTTCCTACAGTTTTAGTTTGATTACGTGTCTAGTGTGAAATTGGGTTAGGCAGTGGTTATCCACAGATTTAAAATATGGGGCATTATTCATAAGAATGACTTGCATGTTTATTTTGGAGGAGTAGCACGTGTGGTTGTGATCAAGATCAGTAGAATTTCAGTTGGGCTGTTAATAATTCACGTGTGTGCAATCAATTTCCGTTGTGTTACCACCTACAAGACGCTTGTGAATTAGTACTAAACACTATTTACCTAGTATCTTCCAAAAGTATCCATATTACATTCTTTATTCCAGTTATTCCAATTTTCAACTTTTAAAATGTTCACATCTGAGATTTAAACATACACGACCCAAATTACTTAATAGAAGCATGTGATGATGTTCAACCACAATATGACAAGATGCTACGACATTTTATCACCTCTAAGTCAACATGAACTGCCATTCACAGCACATTTTATGTCCGTAAAGTAAAATATTTCTGATTGAAACAGGAAAAAAATGTAGGACTAGGCGTTTTTCCACTAGATTTTATCCATTGAATTTGATTGGAAAGTGGAAAATTGTCAAACAGAATACAAAGTTTGTTGTAATCTGGTAGAAGAATGTGAATACAGTCCAGTAAATCAGTTTTGTGTTGTGTGTGTTGGTACAGTTCATTTCCAGCAGGCCTAACTCCTCAGACACGCAGTACTCGGCTCACTTGGGCAGCAGGAGCAGCAGCTTCTCCTCTCGTGTCCGACCGGCCCCTGACCACCGCCCTGTTTCACTCCACTACTCCTCCCCTCCACAATCATCGTATCTCGCTTCAGAGGGGCCCATGTCACTGGTTTACAACACGCCGTACAGTTCGGTGTACTGCAACGGCCCTGTTCAACGCATCGAGAAGGCCCCGCTAGTCAAGGTAGTAGAGCATGACTATAATCTGATGCCCTACTTAGTACTGTTTTTTTTTCACTTTGAAGACTTTGAAGAAATTTGGCTTTTGGGGGAAATGGAATGCATAAAAACATGCATAACTTATATATTTTCTATCTGCCTTTATTCAGTCAAACAGCTGGAGCACGCCACAGACAAATGTCAAACACCAGCTCTTAGTTCCTCACCGCCACTCAGACTTGATCGGTCACCGCAAACCTCTCTCGCCCCTTTATGACGACCCCAGCACCCCCAGTATGTACCCTCTTGAGGAGAGCTCTGCACATGCGTCGGTAAGTGGGTCAGGATATTAGATCCGCTCTCTCACTTGACACCGCTGCCTTCGGTGACCAAACACCCCGAAAGCAGGGGCACTGATTTAATGAGCTAAAGCCATGGAAAGTCCCCATAGCATTCATTACTAATTAATCCATCCAGATGGCGAACAAGGCAAAGTGTTTTCCCTCCTAACCTGCACATTTGAGACAATATTTCTACATAGAATGCAGGTTTTAACTTGTTGGGTTTTCAAACCTGGATTACATAACAGGTTTAGGTTTAAACCCTTTAATCAGCTGAGTACGTTAGGTTTAGTTCACTATGCTATCTTTTAAATCACCCTTATGAGTCAGGGCAAATCTCATGAAGTGCATATTTTTCTGCTACACAGCACTCTTCTCGGGGCTCCATGGAGCAGTCGTATCCTCCTCTCCTTCCTCCCTCTTTCCGGCTGTGCACTCCCCCTCTTGGGCGGAAAAACAGACATGGCCAGGCCCTGGAGCCCGAGGTGGTCAGCAGTCAGTGGTCTGATGATCTACGTGTCCAGGCCGTTTCCAAACTGAAGTTACTGCCCACCCCAAACCGACAGCCAGAACACAACCACATCTCTCAGGTAATGGGATGGTGGTAGATTTCCTTTCAAGACTTTTTTTCTTTTTGCTTCATTATCATATCAGGATAGTTGTATCACCCAGACATTTGTGACTTTATGCCCCTCCCCCCCAAAAAATATCTAAATGAATTTTTGTTAAGTCACTGTATGCATGAGATGCACACTACTGTTCTGTTTGTGGTTGGTAAGATTTTTTTTAAATTTTTTGAAAGGAGTCTCTTATGCTCACCTAGGCTGCATTTATTTGATCATATATACAGTAAAAACAGTAAAACTGTGAAATATTACAATTTAAAATAACTATTTTCTATTTTAATATTTCAAATAGTAATTTATTCCTGTGTTGGCAAAGCTGAATTTTCAGCATCATTACTCCAGTCTTCAGTGTCACATGATCCTTCAGAAATCATTCTATTATGATGATTTAGTACTCAAGAAACATTTCTTATTATTATCAGTATTGAAAACAACTTACAACTTTTGTAAAAAACCATGATACTTTTTCAGAATTCTTTGATGAATATAAAATTCAAAAGAGCATTATTTGAAATAGAAAACTTTTGTAACATTATAAACGTCTTTACTGTCTCTTTTGATCAATTTAATGCATCCTTGCTGAATAAAAGTGAAAGTGAAAAGTGAAACACACACACACACTGTGAACACACGCCCGGAGCAGTATTCATTTCTTTAAAAAACATCTTACTGGCCTCAAAAGTTTGAAAGGTAAAGAAATGTTTATTTTAGGAATAGGACAAAAAGTTGGATAGAAATATTGCTCTATATTTGTGTAGCTTCAAAACAGTATAAAATAAATGAACTCCTGTTCTCCTGTCTTTTACAGAGAGGTTTCTCAGGTCACATTGTCATGGAGGCGCAGCAGATATCTTACGGTTACTCGCCAGGTGAGAATTTTTGACATGCTAAAGTCAGGAGGCAGTTCACAATGGCACGACGATATGCATGTTTCACGGATGTAGAAAGAGAAATAGATATGCAAGATATATACAGCAAGTAGCACGACCAGTTTTGTGGCCACAAGTTTTGTTTAGAGTGTGAAATGTTGACCTAGATCATGAGTACGTTTTATAGACTAGTCGAAAATAAAATGGTTTAATTGAATAGCTTAATCGTCTAATTAGGCCACACGTATACACACTCACTTGTCAGGTTTAAACACAACACCATAGGGAGGAAATAATCCATGGTGACATGTGCATAGACCAGACTCTCACGGCACAGCTAATAGGATGGTTTTAGAATGACCTTCTCCAGCGCACACACACACACACACACACACACACACACACACACAGGGTTTGATGGGGTGTGTGGTTGCCCAGGCAGGACATGGCAGTGGAAACAAGAGTGCAGATGAAGGGGCATGTGTGTGTATGTTTGTGTGTGTAATATGGCTCAGGCCCAGGGTATTTTAAATGACAGCACTGCAGGTGGCACATGAAGGAAAGACCAGCGAAAGGACAGAATTACCACAGAGGGTGATTTAAAGCTCACAAGTGGGAGATCCTGTAAGACATTCAGAGCCTCTCTGTGAAAAAGAACACAACAAACGATATGTTAGATCTTAAATTACGGCATGAAATATTTAGATGGCTCAGTTTACTAACAACTTAACCTTAGTGAGTGGATTTTGACTTAAATTATACATTTTTCCATATTGAATCCCAGTATCGGAAGACAGTTTAAGTTGGTCAAAATTTAGTAGAAAAACCATTCAACTAAATATTTCAAGTATTTGAAGACATTAATCATTGTCTTTTGCTTCTCACAGATGACTCTTACCTTCAGCCAGTGGATCCAGATGACCAGGAAATGGACTATGATAACATATGGGAGTTTGACCCGGATAATAGGATGATTCAACCCCTGCCTGGAACTTCACCACACCGGACACTGGCTTACTTTGGAGCTCAAGGCCTGGGCGCTATGACAACACAGCAGAGATGGTCATAAAAGAGAACAATGGGCTTATGCCCGTCCGGACTTGCACACATAGCAGACTAATCAAAGCCACACATGCACACTGGGCATGTTTTCACCAAGGGCTGGCATGCCCGAGTATCTGGATATTCACAGTTTGTTTATTCTGTGGCTTTATGACATATTTTGCACATGTAATATTCTTTAATTTTGTGGTGATTATTTCAGACTGCTGTATATTTTCGGTACGAATAAGTGTATTAGTCATTGACGCATTTATGTATATTTTGGAGTTTTTGAATTTAGTTTAGCTTGTGAGTCTTACAAACTGTTGGAAATTGTGATTATATGCATATTTTTTATGATATACCAAATGTAAATATGTTATTTTTTATTATTATTATTTTTATTTTATTTATACTTCTTTCATTAAGGCCTTCTACTCTTTGTTGGAAAAATCTATTTGTCCTGTGGAGGTCAAAGCTATTCATTAGAAAAGAAATAAATCTGTACTGTTTTTGCATTGTTTGTGACAAATAAACAGTGATAAAACAGTTGTAACACCGCTTCAGCTGTCCACTTTACATATGTACGTGTTGTTAATTTTTAAAATTTCTGAGTGATTTGAAATGTATTTTTAAAAATAAAACAAGTTCTCGGAACAGCTTTAATCTCTATTCTGAACAATGTGGATTTACTTTTAAATGGTAACATATTTACATACAAGTTTAGCATGTGCAGGATGAGTTATTATAGGAAATAAATAGAAGCATTTGATTTTTAGTTGTTATGCCACAAAATGTAAAATATTAAAAGAGGGGTAAGATGGCCCCTACTGGAGTGACAAGCCTCCCTGGATAAATATAATATATATATATAATATATTTATTATATTTCTGATATAATTCTTATTAATATTTATATATCTTTTTAAAGTGTCATTAATGTAAAACACTATATCAGCTATTCTAGTAAAAATTTTATTTCGACAATTTAGTTTCATCTGAAAGGTAAAATTATTCTATGACATATACAGGCAGATTAATATTTACATATTTAATTGTCTATATTTTAATTGATGACATGTTAATAGCAACACTATGAATGCAAATTTAATGATTTCACTCAGTGAACCTAAAAGTTTTAATGAAAGTGAAGATGTCTGAAATGTACAGTTAATTCATGGAAATATTAAATAACTCCATTAATTGCAATAAGTAATAAACACTAGTAGTAACTACATGCCACTCGGGGCCTTCTGTATTAATTCTCGGGGGCCCACCAAGGGTCTAACGTTTTACTGCAAAATAATAAATATAACGTTTACCCCACAAATCTAACAGATGTTGATATTCACACAAAATTAAAAATAGCGTAGCCATTCATTAGTGCTGAGATGATATTTTTTTTGCCATTTATGGTCAAGAGAAAAAGGTGGGTCATCTTACCCTAAATTTAATTTAGTACATCTGAACGGTGACAAATGCTGTAAAAACGTTGTGAAAGTGAACCTTCAACAGTGTGTTGGAAATGATGCATTTGAATTATGAACGTCAGAGAGGTCTCTGTCCGCGCGGAATTTATTGTGACCTTTACAGCTGTCTTCTGTTGCCATCTGCTGGTAACATTTAGAAGTACCCGTTGCATGTCTCAATGGGGTAATAAGCAAATACTTTTTTCTTAACTTTCTCCAGAACTGTTAGAACAAATCTTTTTTGTTCTATTTCCATAAAAACGGCAATGTTCGTTCCCCTCAATTATAACAAATGTTAAATTTTACAATTTGTAAAAAATGTTTAGGTTTCTTACCGTAGACTGGCACAATCATAATACAATTGGCTGTTTAGTCCCCTCTAGTGGGCAACATAAGAATTACTATTGACATACAGGTGTACTGACAAAAAAACAAAAAACACCCGTACCCTCATTTAAATCAAATTAAATCAGATTTATTTATCCTACATAATATTTAAAACTGGGAGCACCATATGACTGAAATTTGAAGAAATCAAACACTGTTTTCAGATCGGAAGTGGCATCATCACATGGGTATCTGATTTTATACTTGGTCTATAAATACACCAAAATAATTTGGCCCAGCAAAAATATCCCAATAGTATCACAATAAACCGCCTATACGTTTGAACCTCCCCACAGGTACACTTATTTAGACACACACGTCTATCTTCATCATAACACCTCCATAATCATCTCATCATCTCATGCTCTCATCACAACGCACAACAGCATTCACTGTGAACAGTGAATCCACAATATCTCAGAATCAGATAAAGAGCTTTGGTCATTTCATAAACAAACTACATTGCTTTTTTAAATCTGGATATGCAGATTATTGAAATGCCACTGGCCTGAAGTCACAGTTTTTTTTTCTCAGATATTTAGCTACATCTATTGTATATCAACTGAGTTCATCCGCAAGAAACACACATCAGAGTGTTAATCATAATAATATGTACTGAGAAGGATGGAAAAGTCATGCATGCACATGTTTGACATTCGCCACCACCCTTTTGGATTACATGGAAACATGGCAATGTGACTGAAATCAGATCTGGGGGCTGTCGCGGTGCTATGGAGTTATGCTGCCTATCTGACGCAAAGGAGTTTTTCCAAAGACCTCCTCCCTCTTGTGTCTGCGCAGATATCGTATGGCAGAGAGTGCACTGACGTTTGCGAGAAGAGCTGAACAATAAAACGAAACAACAGAAATATGTCATTATGGATTACTATCAATTGTATTCCTAAATCAAACTCAAAATTTATCAAAATTTTGCTCAATTTGATGTGACGTAGAGCTTTTATCAGGGAAAAGGCTTACCTAGTTCTTCTGTAAAAATTTTAACATTCTAAATAAATAGTGTCAAAACACAACTCAATGACTTAATTAATGACTCACTTTATTAACCCTAATAAAGTATATTTAGGAAAATAAAGATATATATACCAGCTTTCCAGGTGTCTGCTCCTGAACCAGTTGATTTCAACACCCACGAGGCAAAAGCAATACAAATCAAGCACATGTCTGCCTGTTTAAGAGGCAAGAATGGAGCATCCAATCCTAGAAAAGAAGCGCCAAAATCAGAACAGTGCAGTATCATTTAATAGTAAAAACAAACAAACAAACAAACAAAAAAAAACAACTAAATAAATGTACACAATAACATATATATATATATATATATATATATATATAAAAATGGTTTCCTGAACTCATTATGAATAAAACTAACTTACTCTGAGATATACACTACTATTTAAAAGTTTCAAAAATCAGAAATAGAGCAAAAACAGTAATATTCTGAAATATTATTAACATTTAAAACAGCTGGTTTTATTTGAATTTATTTTTATGTAATTTATAAAGTAAAAAAAAACATCCTTTATTTGAAACAGAATTTCTTTGTAACAATGTAAGAGTTTTTACTGACATTTTATCAATTTAATGTATCCTAGCCGAGTATTAATTCTTATATATAAATACAAGTATTAACAAAAACGTTTGTTAAATTATAATATACAACTCAATAAAACTTCACTCAAAAAATATATACATGTAATAATATATTAATAGGCAGGTAGTGAATTGACACTGAATGATAAACTATGGCTGAATCCCAAATGACAATAAGTGATAGATGATGAAGTGATAATGATAAGTGCCCTGATGTTCCCGGAGTTTTCTCTATTTTTACTTGCACATCAAAGTGAAAACATGTTCTTAAAATCTGCCACATGGCAGATCTGAGAAGCTGCCCAGCAGGACTGAAGACTGAGTTGCACGTACTACCATTCCATCAGCACGAGCATGGCTCTGCATGTGACTAGATACTCTTAGTCAGCAGCTATTGACAGAAAAGAGGTGAGAGTTGACTAACATATGATAATTTTGAGATACCGATGTATTTTCTTATTTTAGGTTTAGGTTTAAAGGGAACAAATAAACAACTTTAAGAAAGTGTTAGTGTGCAATTTGCAGTTCCAGTGTGTGTATGTGTAGAATACTGCATGGTAGAAGTTCTTACTTGGATCAGCAACAACTGTCTGCATCTCCATACACTTCTTTTGTTGTTCAGTCAGCTGCTGGAAGATGCGGTTCTCCAGGTTGAGAAGCAAAGAATCTGGGAAAGGGCTCCCATCAGGGCTCATATCATTAATAGGTTGAATGATTCCTTTGGGAAATGTCTTCACAGGGACAAGCTCCCCAGAAAATGTCTCCTCTTCAGGGACGGTAAAACCTGTGCGTCGAACTTTTCTAAGTGAAAGAGGGTTTGTCCAGAGGAATTCGCTCTCATCTTCAGAAAAGAAGTGCTCGTACATGTCAACAGGATCATGGTTGGGAGGCTTATAGTCATACCGTGTCACTACATTGATCGCTGCATTGTCATTCTCATCATCTTCATCTGAATTCCCAGGGGAATCGGGAAAGAAATAGTCATATGCCTCTGGGAACTGAAGGATTCTGTTAGCTGAGCGGGACTCTTCCACAATTGGACAAACAAAACTTCCAGCATCAAACTCGGAGAAGAAATGGTCATACGTCTCAGGCAAAGAGGTGCCTGTTTCATCAAGGTATGAGGCAGCTATGTTGTCTGCACGAGACACACATTTTTCAGGTTCATCCTCACCAAAGAAATACTGGATTATTTCATAAAATGTTATACCACTGCTCTCTATTTCTTCTTCGTCATCAGAAAAGATCTTTGAACCTGAAGTGTTCACATGGTAGAAAGGATCCATTAAATCATCTTCCACCTCTGAATGGATTGAATGCATTGAGGCATTGCTCAGGATTTGTCTGATTGGACGAGTGTCTAGAGCTTGCGGGTTCTGCACAGACATGTTCTTACACATTCTTCTGAAGCACTGTTGAGCATTAGCCGTGTAGAGATGTTCAGGAAGAGTGGTTTCAGAACTTATGTGCACCATTGCGTCAACCACAACCACTGGATCTGGATCATTCTCCCACATCACCCCACAAGAGCTAGGAAACTCACTTGACTCATCCTCTTGCTTGGAAGGAAATGGGGTTTGAAGCTGAGCGAGGTCTTCATCCAGATCAGATATGTAAGACGTGTCTCCAGTTAAGCGGTCCGGCTTAGAGTCATCAGGTTGTGTAAAGTAGCCTGAATCTGCAGCATCTGTAGTGTCTGCTATGCTACCATCCTCTGCCTGGGTCAAAATGCTGGGGTGCTGGGAGTTACTGATCAACTGCAGATGCAATATGTCATTGATGGTTAGTTTCTCCATTTCATTCCAAAAGGAGGAGATAGCAAACACAGGACATGGAAGTTGATGTGAAGCATCAAGAGAAGCACTCTCAAGGTCTTTGGTTCCACTTTTCAACTCACCGGAAGAAGGGTTACTTTCAGCAAACATATTTTGAGGTAACTCTGCAACATCTTGAGTATGATCTTCACTGAGCATTTCTTTTGTAGGACCATGTATGTGTTCACTAGATTTGATGAACTTGCCACAAAATAGCTGTTCACTATTATTCCTGGCTGAAACAGCAACTTCATTATCATTAATGTCTCTCTTGTCATCTGATTCATCCGAATTCCTTGGTTTTATGGGCGAGGCATTCACAATTAATATCTCACTAGTCTTATTTCTGCTTTGCATATGACAGTCATCTGTTCCATGATCAATATTATCAGACATATGACTCGCAGTCTTTGCATCTGTCTTGTTTACAGGTATATTTGTGTTTATTTCAATGGTTTGAGAGCCCGAATGGCTTTGAAATTCTGAAATGTTCTCATGAATACATGCTTTCTGTTTTTGAGAAACTTCCTGTGAACAAGTAAAGGATTCTGGACCATTTCCATCTGAACCAGATTCTACTCTATCAACGTTGTCAGTTAAAAACAAGCTGCTTTCTTTGGTGGCTGAAATCTCTAATATATTACTACTGCTTGGAATTGTTTGTTCATTTTTTAATAGAGAACAGCCAGTCTCATTTCCCATACAGGATAAATCTTTGCCCTCCGTCAATTTAAAAGAGACTGTAATGGAAGGAGTCTCTGTTGAATCAACAGCACTGGAAATGCTAGGAGATAATAAGGATTTCCTCTGGCATCCTGCATCAGAATTATCACTTAGAGGTGCTGATAAGGTCTCTCTAATACCGGTCCTGCTCTCTCTTAATTGTACGGCAGGATCAAGCTGAAGGGATTCGGTTATATTTAATCCACTTTCTTTTACATTCAGAACTTTATCTATCTGGGAAAATAATGACAGCTCACAAATCTTTGCTTTCAATTGTCCATTGTTTACAAGGGACGTATCATGCATGCTTTTAGTATTAAAGTTTATGTGTCCAACTTCCGACTTTGGAAGTGTGGTGCCTAAATCACTGGCAAAAGATACTGGCAAGCTTTTTGAAAACATAAAATCAGCTGAAGCCTCCAAATCAGATGTGTTGTTAAGCTGTAAATGATCAGTATTATGCACAATTGAAGGTGTTTTAATTCTCTGAAGTGATAGGTGCTCGGTCTTCCAGACATTTGCAGGAAGGTTGTTGATCTCTTCCCTGTAAATAAATCTCTCTTCCTCTGATTCACTTTGATGGTAGTGGATCTGAGCCTCATGTCCTTGCTCTACTGGTTCGATACTCAATCTCTTCTTCTTCCTCCTCTTTCTCCTGAGATTGGAAGGTGACACTGGGATCTGACCGACTGGTGAATCTTTCGAGTCAGAACTACTTATAGCATCCAGTTGAGCAATGTTTTGTCTTGCTGGATATGGGTCAGTCATGTCTTTTCTATTAACCACTACCATTTTCTCTTTTTCAGGTGGCTTTGTTTCAGGAGTCAGCTCTAGATCTTTGCTGAGACTGCTAAATCTTCCCTGTTCCCCTTGTTTCATTCTTACTGTAATTAGGGGTGTTGTCAATAGCTTCCCTCCAATGACTAGCTCTGTGTCAGACTTTGATGCATCTTCATGCACATTAGCGGATGTGATCTCTAAAGCTTTTTCTGAGGCTATATCGCCCCAGGTATTAGCCACAGCCTTTTTAGTGATTTCTCCTCTAAGACTGGCCTCATTTCGGCCAGATGGACCAAGGTCTACAGACAGAATATCCTGCTTATCAATCAAACCCTTCAGATGTCCTGTCTTCTCACTTTCACAAATGACAACGTGGCTTTGTTCCAAGGGCTGTTGATTTTCTGTGACACTTTTTAACTGCTCAAAGAATAGATTGACAGTCTGAAGGTGCAAGTCTTCCTCACTGCCAGAGAGAACCTGCTCTGGACTACGTATTCCGTACTTGCTGAGGTAATTACAGACAGGTGAACCCTCACAGTCTGGCGGGCCATCAATCTGAAGGTCTGGATCAGGGTCTGTGGATGCTGTGCCCACGGCCGGGGTCCTGATTAGAAAGAGGCAGCCCGTCTCATCAATGTCACTCATACCAGAGTCCTCTCGGCTGGCAAGCACTGGAGAGAGCAGGTCACAGTCCTCACACTCCTGAAAAAAACAGTCCCAGTCTTAGTCGGAGATGTGCACACTGTATTCAAAGTCGTCCATCGTGAATGGATGATACACGGGTGACTCTGAATCTACAAATGAAACATGAATTAATCAATGAATGAAATGAATAAATAGTCTGGCAAAACAACTACCCAAAAATAGGGAGAAATGCAGAAATGTGGATGTTTTTATTGCCATCTTGAGAATGGCACAACCATTATCAACTGACAGCTAATTAATCTAAACATATATGCTATTCATCTGATAAACTAGGACTATACATGTTGCAACCACAAATCATGATACATAAAACATTTTTTAAGAAACAAGGTGCACTAAAGCTCAAAAACATTGAACAAACTACAATTATTTTAAGCTTTAAATATACATTTTGTTAAAAAAAAAAACTAGTAAAGTTATCTTTAAATGAATCTAATATTAAACTCATAGCAGAAATCTGTACAGTACCTGTTCAATGATGTGAAAGTGCAAAAGTCCCAGGGCAGTTAGCCTGTCAAACCACTTCAATAGACTGAGGCATAGTGAATGCCCTTTGAAGTGTGTCCTTCTGAGTAAGAGTGGCACACCACAGATTTGTTATAAATAGAACGCCGTTACAAATCACGTAATACACGCACCACCAGCCCCCCAAACAAATGTGTACACACAGTGAACACCATAGCTTCTTGATGGCAAGGCTGTTACAAAATCTGCTAGAGTATATAATATATTATGGTTTCCAGCACTGTAGAAGGCACAGCAGACTCTTCCAGAAGAATGACTGGCCATGAAAAACCATGCTTCAGTTGCAAATATAAATTACATATTGACAAAAAGTTAATGAGAGGTGTGGCAGCTTTGGGTTGAATGAGTGTCTTATTAGTGTCTATATTGTAAAAAATTATATGATTTGTAAAAAAAAAATATATATTTTTTTATAACAAAAAAAATATTCACATACAGAAAAAAGTAAAGATTGTATTACTTTTATTCAGCAACATCGCAATAAGAGTGATTTCTGAAGGATCGTGTGACACTGAAGACTGGAGTAATGTATGCTAAAATTCAACTTTGTCATTACTGGAAAAATGACATTTTAAAATATACTGAAATAGAAAACAATTATTTTAAATTGTATTTCCCCCCCAAAATATTAATACTGTTAATATTAAAAACATTAATAGTGTTTTTACTGTATTTTCTTTTTACTTTCTATTTAAATTTATTTTCCTTCGGTTTACAGAACATCACCCAAATTCAGCTTTGAACCCCTTACAGCAAAAAAGAAAAGAAAAGAAAAGAAAAGAAAAGAAAAAAACACATATTCTGAACACCATCATGACATTCATCACAATAAGAACATTTGCAACCAAACACCAAGAGTAGAATACATTGACAAACAGCATTATAGCTTTTACTGTATTTTTTATAAAATAAATGCAGCTTTAGAAAGCATAAGAGACTCCTTTCAAAATAAATAATACACACACATATAGCTATAACAGTTGTAAAAGTCCTTGAAAGTCTTTCCTTTCAATTTCCAATCTCAGGTTTTAATTCTATTGTACAATTTTTTTGAGTGTATTGTCTGCAGTCAACAAGATTCCATCAGCTGACACAGTGGAGGACTCTCAAACTAGAGGTCATTTGATTGTGTCTGTTGCCAGCTTTCTGCTGTGATATCATGCGTATATATGTAGGGTCTTCTTTCCCACTGCTTAGAAACAAGTCATGGCGAATGCCACCCAAGGTATTAATGTCACAGTCAGAACACATTCACATTTTGGTCATTTGACACAGCCGTGATGGTCTGACACGCCTCTTCAGCACAGTGCTTAAAACACATGCTGCATATTATACAAGGACGTCTGTAAAGACAAAGACGCTAGGAAACCAGAATCATGAATTGCAATTTTACAAAGCTAAACTGCAGATTTCCTGAACTGTAGCTCAAACAGTAGAGCATGGTGGTAGCCAAGGTCATGGGTTAGATTCCCAAAGAAAGCAAAGACTGATAATATGTAAATGTACACTTTGAATGCAATGTAAGTTGCTGTTTTTGAAAGATTAATTTTTGGCATTTTTGCCTTTATTTTATAGGACAGTATTTAGACAGGAAGCAAAGTGGGAGAGAGAAAGGCGGGACAGGATTGGGAAAGGTCCACGAGCCAGGACTCAAACTCGGTACACCCGAAGCGCAACAGCACTATATGTCGCTGCCCACGAGGCTATTTGGCACCGACTGCATAATTGTAATTTGACAACAAATTCATCAAGAACATCATTTTACAATGATTTCAAACTGAGCAAATAACATGCATATCATTTGTACAAATTGCTCATGTTGGCTCCTGTCCAGCCTAAGGCTGAATGGCAAATGGGATCCGAGGTCATGTTTAGAGACATCAAGATTATAAATGTAGACAGTAGGATTAACTAATCTGGCCAATTTGCAAAGTGCCATTAAGTCATTATGATATTAAGATAACAGATCTCTCTTTATCCCATTATCTACAGATCTAAGCGGTGTCTCGTGCCTTCTGCTCTTCAGAGGAGAAGGACAAACTGTAGCAAGTTTATCACTGTCTTACATGTAATATTTACAAAAAAATTTAATGTAAGAACCAAATACTATGTATCAAATAACAAGTCAGTAGCACTTGGAGTCCCTTTTCTTTCATGGAAGGAATGTTATTTAAGTCTTTCTGAAGTGAGAAGTTTGCTTGATATTCGGACCAACAAAACCTACTTTGGATTCACTCTTTTAATTATTCATGACCTTTATACATTTGATTCTGGCTTCTGTACGTAAACATTCTCCCCACCAGTTAACCAACCACAGACCAGGCACGCTTCCCAGCGAGGTCCTAAACTATCAATTCATCAGAGCTTTAATGAGACAGAAGGGGAAAGGCCTTGTCTAGTGAGTTTACTGCACCTGGGGCGGTGAGCTGTCTGAACGTGGGTGGGATTCTGTTTTCATCAAGAGGATTAAGCCCAATAAATCTGTTTCTGGGATTAAGATTGGGATCTGTTTGGACTACTTAGCAGTGGCTAATACAGTGGTGTTTCTTCTCTAATTGTACTGCTGTTTCAGCTGCAACTATTCATCACCTGACTTTTCTCAATCCCTTGTAGACGCCCAGGTCAAGTGACAGTTTTTCAACAAAGCATGGCATGGCATGGCATCTCCTTTTCAATTTTGCATGTAACAAAAGACACTGTTACAGTATTTCTTTGAGAAAAAGATCATTAAATTCATGCTTGTCTGCTCTGGAAGCTTGTTAAGTTTTAAAGAATGGTGCCACTAAATGCTAAAATGTTTTTTGAGTTTAAATGAAATAGCTGGGCATCATGGTCTGTATCTCCAATAGTTGGAAAACTACATATCCTCATCTGAGGTTTGAACACAGGACTCCATGTCATAGCCTTTTTATTTTTGAGTTGTTCAGTAGTCCCTTTGCAAGGTAAAAATGGCTATTTAAGACACTAAATACTATAAAAATATACGTTTACAGTAGGCTAACCTGGTAAAACTACAAGATATTGGTCCATCTCTGCATATAAGATAACCTCTTAACCTTTTTTACTCCCCTTTGTTCAAGACAATATTCAAAGGCCCTGATATGTGTATGATAAAAGCTGTAAATAAAGATGACAACAATAAACTGACATCATATTTTTGAGTAAAATGAGATGTCAGTTTATTGTTGTCATCTTTATTTTTATTTTTATTTTTTAGCATTTTAATTAACATTATGTTTATATAACTAAATTTAAATTATTTTAAGAATTGGGCACTCTTGTTGAGAGAACTACTGGTTTAAAACCTTTTGTCCCACCTGACAAAAGTGGAAGAATTGTAATCAGGAGATCTTACTAATCATTAAAGTCAATCCATGAACATGGACAGACACCGAAATGTAGTAATTTCACAATAAATTGATATAAATAAAGTCTACTGTGTTTCACAGTCAACACGTGGCTTTTTGGCTAGGTTCAAAACAAGGAAAAGTGCAATTTTAGATAAACAAGGCAACACAATAGATACACTTGTCGAGGTAGAAAAACAAAAGAAAAGGCACAAGAGCCAACAGTTTCTGTCAGTCGTTTTAATTTAAATGTCAGAGTTTTAATTTAAATGTTTGTGATAGCCTACTTTTAACAAGAAAAGTAGACTATATTCTGTGTTTAAATGTGTTGCCACTTGCTTGAGCAACTTAATATACAAATAATACTTTGTTTATATTTATTGAGTTTAAACAAATGTCTACGAAAGATTACTGTACTGTGATAATGGATCACAATGCTGAAAAAGCATTTTCAGTAACAACGTTTGGATTTGAATTCAAAATAATGGATAAATGTTGTGTTTGTGGTAGCCTAAACAGCCGCGCATCAGTAGCTGACTGCAAACGCGTCCCGTGTGAAAGCAAAATGCGACCGTGCTTCTGCACCGCATACGTGACGCATATAGACTGCATACGCACTGGCACTGCAGACAGAGTATGTGTGAAAAAGGCATAAATTGTGGTGGCGTTCAACTCGTTCATACGATCAATCCGACATGACTTGAACGCATCATAAGCAGCCACATCAAAGAATATAGAAGCCCACATGACGCAAATATGGCAGCCTCTGGGTTGTGTACTTCCAGGAGATTAGCTGAGCAATTAGGCTACCAATAACTTCCGCCATGTATTATATCCTGCAGGTAGATCTTTATTTTGCAGTTCCAAGTAAAGTAACCAAAAACCATTAACTGGAAATTTTATGAACAAACAATAATTTGAGTCATACTGCATAGTAGGCTAGTTGATATCTTCAAATCAGTTGCGTAGGTAAAACTTAACTTACACAACCAACGAGTGCATTCTTCTGTAGAAATACAAGTTCCTTCAGGTGGGCCTACTCGATCACCCTCAGTTAGTTGACCTAAAAACGTTTGCGTACATGTCGACAGATTCTGTCAACATTGGTTACTGTATTGTGAGAATGCGCCCCACTTTGTCCTGTCGTTATCTGTACCTGTGAGCCGGAGGCCGAGGCACTAAGAAGCATTTTCTGTAGACAATGAGGGAATTTGACGGGTCGGCGCGCGGAGCTCATCCCTGCACACGGGAGCAGATGACAACAAATGCGCATTGTCTCGTGAAATCACCTGAGCGATAGCTGGGACCTCTGAGTCTGAATACTGCATCAACCGTGCTTTACTCAATCCCATTATTTACAAGAGGTTGGATGTCATTTAAGGAGGATAGGAACTGCTCATTTCGGATTCAGGGTTTCAGGGAGGCTATAGTCTTACTTGTTGATTGACTGGATTTGCAACACGAGTGTCAGGTTCTGACTAAACGCACACACATAGGCTACTCAGCTTGAAATTAAATAATAATAAAAGAAACAAAATCAATCAATTACTATTATTTATGTAAATAATGGGTGGCTAATTATTATTATTATTATTATTTAAAAGATGGGGCCTACTACCAGAAACAGTCCTAAAGCGAATACTTCATAACCTATTGCATTTTTTTAAAATAGCAAAATAATGTTTTTGTTCAATAATTAAACATTTAATATATTTAAATGTGAAGTTAACTTCACCCGGATGATCTTTGCATCTATGCAATCGCTCTTTAAATGTTGTTCACTGTTGGCCACAAGGTGGCAGTCGAGATTAATATTACAACAGAAGAGAAGATGGGTTAAGGCTAGATGGCATATACATCAACAACTACTGGGCATGCGCACATCAATATAGCGTAATTTTTCTCACACTGTACAACAACAATTACTATTTTTGCAATATTGTAAGGGGTAGGTTTAGGGTTGGGGTAGGTGTAGTCGTTAATAAATCACAATCTAATAGGTAGAAAATTCAATTTATTGTTAGCTTCCGGGTTTTGCTGTATCCCTTCTAGCCACAACCGAGAAGATGGCTTAGTGTTCACCAAGTTTCGCATTATCTGTTCCCATTTAACATTTATCGTGTAACATTTATTTGTAGGCTGCATGTAATAATACCAGCATGTACGTTACATATTTTAATTCCGTGTTATTATCAAGTAATGCATTTCGTGTAGACATTTACCATTTAGCCTACTTTTAGTTTGTTTACTTTAATTCCAATTACACGGAATTACATTATATATTATTACATAAAATAAACTTATTTATATTTTATTGTCAGCAGGCCTGAAGTGTTGCATGTCAGTTGCTTTTTTTTTTTTTGCTTTCAAGTAGGCCTACAGGCCTATGGCATCAGTCTTGCAATACTCAGACTCTCACACAGTCGAATTAGTGTAGTTTAGGCATCCTTTTTTTTCTTTTCACAAAGTTCTGTGTCTTTACATTAAGTATAGATAACAAAAGATAAATTCAGCCGACTTTCTCTGACTCATAAGTCTGGCTGTGGTCCACAATGTATCTCACTCAGCAGAGGGCAGGCTGTGCTCCCCTCTTCCAGGCCTGGGAGGGAGTCATCAGGGAAGGGTCTCAGACCACAGCCTTCCTCTTCATGATGAGTCATTTCTGAAGCATTAAAGGTCATACAGGCAGGAATAGGATGAGCGTTATTTTTAGTTTAATAACCCACCTCCATTGTCCTATCCTGTTACAAAGTTGACTGTAATCCCATTTATTCTTATCAGGGATCATCTTTTACTACAAATTATGCTTTTGGATAAAGTACATATGGAAATTTTACAGCAGTTTAGGATAGGACTGTTGATTAAACACTAAATTATGTCTGTCTGAAAGGCTGTCTTACTTTTTTAGGCCTCACACATCAGTTTAGTCGCTTATCAGCTTTTCAGACAGACATGTGGCCTCCAAATGTCACGAGATTTGCGGAAGCTTGTCAGTTAGTAAAGTTAACAACACATACTGGAACATGTGTAATTATTTCCTTAAGAATCAATTTCTCTTTTAACCCTTAAAATGACTTTGGTGTAAAGTCAGGAGGATTCACTCAGGTTCTGATAATATTTTTTGCTTTAATGAAACCAGTTAATGCAAATATTACTGCACAAAATGAATTTTTAGGAAACCAGACAAAGCATTTTTTACAGACCAGTGAGTTATTATAACAGAAATATATGGATGCATTAATATCAGACAAGCCCAGGTGGGGGGCTGACAGGAAATGTGATTAAAATCCTTCCAGACAGACGCACTGCATCCTCTCAGCCTCCTGCACGGCTTGTGTGTTTGCTCTGAGTTAAACATACCGGGACTGATCACAGATCCATTCTCCACTGGTGGAAGTGTTTGTAAATGAATGATCTGATGACAAAGGTCTGACAGGCCCTCTACCGCACACAGACTGATGGCTCAACCTGCTTCCCTGAGGTCGCCTGGGTTATCAGTGGCCACGAAACAATGGGAACCGGCACTGGCACTGGCACTGGCACTGGCCAGTTCTAGCATTGACAGGCTGCATGCCTACAGACCTATGCAAACCAGCACTGGACACACAGCCCTCTTCACTCACCCCGTCACTCATCATGGCTGATAACAAGAGCAGGGCTGTCACTACTCATTCATTTAGCCACACCGTGAATGGACTGAGAGTTGCCCTCTGACCTCTCAGTTCTGCTGCTATTACTCCTCACAGCCCAATCAGCTCCGGACAGAGAAACAATAACCTCTGTAAGTGCTGAATAGCACTGATGAAAGATATTGCTTGGTATTGAAGATTAGTAAAGCATGTACTTATAACTAGGCCTAGATTTTGCAGATGCAGATTGTTTAGCATTTTCTGGACTGATTTTATTGGAACAGCTGTTAAATACTGTGGAAGTGGTTTATAATCATACATTGTACAATCTTAAAAGATGCTTTATCGTTGGACATTTTCTTTGTAATATCTTAATTTAAGTAAGGCTCAAGATCTCTTTGCAGTATAGGTTGATTTCAAAATGAAAACATTTCTAATGATGACAACTTTATTTATTGTTATTATTATTAATAATAATATATGTAAAAAATGTGTCATAAATTCCAAAATTTCAAAAAATATATTCCCCAAAATATATAAATATAATCAATATATATAATTCTAAAATATAAATATAGAATATACATAAAAAAATGACAAATAATAATAATAATAATAATAATAATAGTTGTATATAGTTGTAAATATTTAAGTCTAATTGTATAATAATAATAATTTTTATAGGCTTCTGCATCCCCGTGGCAAGTTTAGAGAACGGATGGATGGAAATAATTTTAATTAATTAATTTTTAAATTATGCAGATGCCTTCAGGATTGAAAGACAGCTTGTAATAATATTATATATATCATATGTTATAATATTATTATATAATATATATAAGATATTTACTGCAAACTTTCAACTATGTATACAATAAAAAAAAAATTGTTCTATACAGGGCTTTTTTTCACAACTGTGTGAGATAGATTTGCACATTGGTGCTCATACAAAATCACTGATGTGTTTTACTGTCGTTGAGGTGAAATGTTTAGAAATAGGGCTTTTGTTGTGCTTTCACACAGTTATAAGCCATTATGCTTTGACAGGCACTTTTGACGTCATCTATGATTCTCTTTCATGTACCTTCCCAAACACACAGTCTTTAGATGGTTAAATCCCATTCTTAGACTCATCAGGGTGTGTCTTCATCCCACGCTCCACGGTTCGCACACTGCTTCTTCTGTTCTCTCCAGCCCACTGAGCGTGTACAGTAGAGCCGGGTCCTGGCAGGGCAGCCAGGCGAGCAGAACGTTGAGACATTACTGCTTTAGGGAGTGTTTTGTGTGCCTGTGTGCTCGGCTCTGCAGGAGTAGAGAACGGATGACGTCAAGGCTGGAGTGCAGTCAGGATCAGACAGTAAATCACAGGGCATCCGCTCTCTCACTGCAAACACACCCGGCTCGGCCTGGGGAGGACACATCTGGACTCACTCCTACTCCCTCTCTTGGTTCATTCCCTTACTATGTGGCTCACGGATTGGCTGGACAGACAGAGCAATAGCCTGCTGCTGAGAGGAGTGAGGTCTGGTGCTTTCCCTGGACTTCCCCCTGCATACTGCAGGCTGAGGCCTGAATAGCAACTGAGATGCTGTTTGTGCTCGTGGGCTTCCAATAAATCATACTAGACGTGCCTTTTATCATTTATATAGTTTGAAATGTTTTTGGCGGCTGATGCTGTTTGAAAAATGTGCTTCTGCTGGAGCTTGAGCAAGGGGTAATTTAGAAGGTAGAACTTTCCAAACTTGTAATTGCTGTGACGTGATCATTACAGAAGGTAGAGTGTTTAACATCCAATTAAATTGCTGAATTACCAACACTCACCCTCCTTGCTTCAGTCCTCAGAATGGGACCTACAGGAGTGCAGTGTCTCAGAGGAGTTAGGGCTAAATCTTATCTTATTTGTCAGGTAAATGGCCCCAGAGCGTACAAACGTTTCCTTCTCCGAAGGAGTCTGTTCGTGTCCTTCTGATTTGGATCAGCAATTCTCTCCCATTTAGGTAAACATCACTAGCTAATCAGTCACTGATGACATCAGCCTAACCCAGTGGAAAGTTTTATTGCTTAAATATTGCTCTTTCATAGCTAAAGAGATGCAATTGAGTTCTCAGTTGCATTTCATTGGATTATGACTGTGTATTAGATGTTTCTCCTAAAATTTCTTAGGAAAAACAAAAATAGACACTATTCCAAGTTGTTGGAATCATCCGCCCAGAATGAACACACGTACGACAGTTAACAGAAGCTAGAGATTACTGTTTATAAAATTTTAAATAAGAATATTTTTCTCACAAAAATGCATCAATTTGCTACAGGAGGTCTTTATTTCCATGGACTGTTGAACAGAAACCACTGCCCACTGCTATTATAAAGCTTGGAAGAGCCAGGACAATTTTTAAATATAACTGTTTGGATTCGTCTGAAAGAAGAAAGTCAAATATACCTAGGATGGCTTGAGTAAATCGTGGGCTAATTTTAATTTTTGGGTGAACTATCCCTTTAACTTACTGTTTCGTGAATCTTTGAGACTGACTTTGAGATCACTGAGATTACTTAAAAACATTTAAGGAGAAGACTTAAGCAAAATCTCCATTTTCTGTTGTGTAGAAGAAATAACTGAGAACTTTTGTGATGTTTCTTTCCTGTAGAAATCACAGTAAACCTTTGAGCCCTACAAACCTGTGCATTCAAATTAAGAAGCCTGTAAGAGGCCCTATAAAATAATATTGTTGCATAACTATTGAAAGATTTTTTTAAACACCCTCTGTATGCGCTACTTTTTCTATTAGCAGTAACTCTTTTCTATTATGAGTTTGTTTGTACGCGTAAATTAAGCTTTTGAGGAGTCCCGATGTTTAGTTCTCTTGTTGAATGGCAACATTCTTTACCAGTGCTGTCAAATTACCCAGAGCTGAATGAGACCAGTGAGGTTATAGATAAGAGTTGGAGGTGAAAACAACTGCATTAAGAGCGTGGAAGAATTTGTGTCAGGGCAGCCCCATTCTCTGGACAATAAGGTGGATTCCAAGCAAGTGCTGCTGACAGGACCCTGTTCTCGAGGAGTGCTGCCCTCTAGCCCTTATGTAGATGACGACACTGTCTGAGGCAAGAGGTTGGAGCTTATTTGCTTGAATGTTGCCATAACAGTAGGATAACAAGTAGTAGCAACCGATGTGTTGCCTTGTTTAAATGAGGCACGAGAATAGGGGATAGGTCAAAGGTCAGACAGGGTACTTTAATATACCTCAATACGTGTCTCGAAACTTCTCAAGGTTATCACACCATGGTGATCCAGACTTATGATGGTGAATAAAACCAGACATAGCCCTCTGAGCCGTTAATCTATGGTGTACCTTGCCAACAAGAGACAAGAACTTTTTTATACCTCTCTGCAGGAGCTCACTGGCCCACTCTCCCACAGCTCAATGTGGAGCTGCCCTGCTCTTTGAAGTGATATTTACTCTCATTCATCGCATGAGAAGAAAAAAATAAAAAAGAGGTAAAATAAAGAGAAAGAAACACCTGCCAGACAGCAAACAGCTCCCAAGGTCCACAGCTCCTCAACAGCGATCCCCATGATGTCATCGCAGTCACATGAGGCGCATTTAGAGCAGTGCGGCTTTTGTGTAAAACTGGCTGACGGCTCTCTGTAGCTCTCAAGACTGCTGTTCGGACAAGTTAGAGGTTTAAAGATGCCAATAATGATTTTTGATGACAAACCTGCTTTTCATCGTCCAGAACTTCTCAGTCCAAACTATCTCAGATTTCTTCCTAGATTTCTTTTGAAGTGTGAAAAATAATGTCATGTGCTGATATAAAACTCAAAATGTGACTTTGCTTAAGCTTCAAAGAGATGAGAGCGACAGTCGGTCGAAAACACAAGCTGTTAGCTTTCCACGATAGTCTCAGTTTTAATCAAACAGGGTGAGCTGCACGCTGGGAATGAAGTTTCACTCTTTGCCACCAAGAACAACACGGGCCTGCCTAAACAATGGGAAACTCAAAATAAACCTCGGCTCCTTCACTCCCTCTCCAAGCTCCCACTGTGGGCAAAATGATAAGAGAGGCAGGAGCAGGACTTCAAGACATTTAGGCCTTTAATGCATTATGAGGTTCACACAGCGGAATCACATTAAGTACTTTAATTCTTACTGTTGGGGTGGGATTGCTGAGGTGAACGCATAGAGGGGGGGTTGGTTCCTCCGTACACTCCATTTGATTAAAAACCCCCTTCATGGGTGCATGTGCTATACTTTTATTACTCTCAGGCAGCACTTCATAGCCGTTCTGCTGTCTGGTGTTCATGAACAGTGTTGACGATATGAGGAGAGGACCCACAATATCGGTTTATGACTCTGAAAATGACTTTTGTGAGTGTCAGTCAAATCTTTTCACAGTGTTATGTATGATTTTTTTTATTTTTGAGATGATGAGGAAGATATGAGGCATACCTCTATTGAATCCAAAAGACTGATTTGTACATATACACATCAGTTTTGAGGACAGCAGAGAATGTGTCATGAACATCAATGTCATATGTCATACTGAATGATGTTGCTAATTTGATAAAGGTTTAGAAGTTCCCATTATGCACTGTGGCACAAATAAATGACCCTGCGACCCTACATAGGACAGGTGGTTTGGTACTAATTTTACTAGCTGCAAACTACTAATTGTATCAGCTGTTGTGTGGATGTGTGGTGGTCTTCAGTACTTTTTTTTACTTTTATGGTGTGGTTTTTGATTGCTGCTGTTATTGAAGTTAATATGTTAAGTGTTTATCGTCTATTTCTTGTTCAGTGACTTTAAACATCTTACTGTGTCAAGATGTTTTTACTTTTAGAGGTAAATGAACACGATGAACATGAAAAGATGTTCTTTTCACACTATAAACCAAAACTAGTAAAATAAACCTTTCATGATAAAGTTAAAAGGTGGCAAATCAAAGTTTGCAAAAGTGAAGCTAAATGATAATAAGAATTTTTGTTTTGCAGGCTTTAAAATTTGTTCATTTTTCATTGATATGCTCTTTCAGCGATATTACTCATGTAGTAGTGGTCTGTGCAAGTTGGATTTTTTATTATATTTTATTTTTGTTATATTTTATTCCACTTCTGCCTTGTCAATGAGTATGTTTACATGTACAACAAAGCGCTGATAACTGTCAAACATCAGCTTGTTATAACAACCTGACAATGCAAGATTTTAAGATTTTTATAAGATTTTGAAATTCTTTTATTTTTTTCTAATTTTCATGTCAAAATGTGGACAGAAATGTGCACATTGAATAAGTTACCATAACAACAGTAAAAGTTGACTTACAGAGCAAAATGATCTATTTGTGCTGATTAAGTTTTAAACCGTGTGTAACCTTGTAACTGTACTGTTGTGATGTTAAGCATAATCTATGTAAGGTACAATAAACACACTGATTAAAAGGTGGCAAAAGGCCAAAAATAATAATGATAAAATAACATAATTAGCAATCTCTGATCAATTTATCCCCCTCCTTTTGCCCTCTCCCCCCTGCTGACAATAGTTTATCATCAGATGTCCCTCCCCCTCAGCTGTGAAGGACCTTGTGATTTGAGAGCCCTCCTGTGCAGTCATTCTGAGGAGCCCCGAGGCCACGTTACCCCCAAATACACAACACTCTCTCTGTCGGACCCCCTATGAGCTCAAACGTGCTGAAATGGCTGCTGGCCATGTATGTAAATGCCGTAAACTTGCTGCCTCAAGGCTCTCTGCTTGCTCTCTTCACATTACCCATGTGTCACCTTGCTGCCTGCAACATCTCTAGTACATTCATCCAGAGCTATGCTAAATGAATGGATTTTATTGAGCGAGATTTGTTCCTTTTGTTCTCCTTACCATTAGTGACTTCTCCATTTAGAGGAGCGAGTCAATGTGTGTGTGTGTTTTCCTGAGCAGAAGCAGACACCTCCACACGCGCCGCACTTCCCCGCTGCGTCACTCTTCCAGTCCGAAGCTATTTCTGAGCATATTGACGCGTTGTCCAGCTGTGCCGCTGAGACTCTGCTAAATACTGACCCTAAGCCACAGGTTACAAGTCCAAATCCTGCTCATTAGGGCCCTAATTGATTGTAATGTGGCCTTTGAGAAGCACTCCCTGCTATGGGGTGGTACTACTCTTACGGGTTTCCCCGCTGTCCCTTTTCTGTTGTCTGCATCGGGCACCAGCGGGGTCTACGGTTCGGCTACAATCGGCCTTCGCAGACGGAATCATTAAAGCGGGGGGGTGGCATGAAGCCTTTCATTGTGGCTGTTTCTGTGTACCAGCTTGAGCCCAGGACAGTGTCCACTCTGCCTTCCCAGCAGAAGAACCCCATCCTGGGCAGGACATTGTTGGGCTCTCCCCTTGACTTGTTGCCTGCTGCTTGAGATGCATGGGTTTGATTTTAATGCCAAGTCCTTGGACTAAAGCCCACCTTGCAGGGGAGCTAGGTCAATATTGGTTTTGAGAGCATGTGGAAAAATGTCAAAATGTTAAGTTCTATTCATTTTCCCCAGTGCTGTTTGTTTCTGCAGTGAAAGGCCTAGTGGGCCATTAGTGTAAACAGCGCTTTGTCTCACAGCTCAGTCTCCAGCAGGAGGGGACAGAACAAAACACAGATATAGAGATTAAAGTCTGGCCTTAAAATGGCAAAACAGCAGGACTTACAGAGACCTTAAAATGAAAAAAAAGAGAGAAAAAGAAAACAAACTGTAATCATCCCGCTGTCAGGTGAATGAAATGCAATGCATCTTTTGAATCACTCCCTCTCTGAGGTCGGAGAGCATTAGGCTCTGAAAATGGAAAAGTGAAAGGCTTTGTTTGAAATGCAGGATGAATTTACACACATTAGCCACAAATAATAGAATGATGTTTCAGTTATGGGCACTTATAAAATGACGACATATAAAATAAACCCTCTTAAACCTTAAAATGCACTGTTGACACTCTCAGTGGTATGTTTATATGTATATATATGTTTATTATTTTGCATAAATTGACAGTGATATTTACCTTCAGAATGATATCATTCCGTATATTCTCTTAACTGTCACTCATAACCAGCATTTTTTGAGAAAACGGTATTAGTGGTAAATTGTTGGAATGATGCTACAACTGTGGGACAGTAAAAATCTACTATTTACATTTTATAATGGATTCTCACATTGTAAGATTGAAAGTCTGGATTTGAGAGCTCATTTTTATCTTAAACCAAGCACTTGAATGGCTAATGATACCATTTCTTGACAGTAAAAGACCAATGGACTGAGATTAACAAGACTGCAGACTGATGATCAGGCAGGTTGGTTAAGACACTACAGAGACTGTAAATAATGTGTTGTATAGACAGTGTAATTTCACATACAGTAATTCATTATATTCTGAGCCCTTTTCCCATATACTGAGTGGACAAATGACCAAACGGTGCCACCAGCACTTCTTCACAATGACAGAAATGTTTTAAACATTAAATTTAGTTCCATTCAATCCAAATGACATGTTTAAGCACAAAAATCCAACATAAACAACAAATCTCAAGCTAGCCAGGATTTCCATTTATCACATTATTTCACTCATTTATTCATCTTCTTCTTCAAAACTGGTATTTTGACTTATTTAACCAATAGCTTCAATCTGTTTAGTGGATTGGCAGAAGTATCCTGTTTTCCATGATTTGGTCAAAACCTTCCAGGCTCCATTTGAAATAAAAAATGTCTTAAGGAAAAACTAGATCACCTATTGATTTTAACCATTTTTGGTGTGCGTCATCTGTATTTCTGCATGCTTGTCTTTTGAAACCAATGGAAGTAAATGTAAAGCTTAAAGATGGGATTTTTCACATTTTGCAGAGGGATTGCAGTCGCCAATTTGGGTCATTGACTTAGAATATTTGTGTAATGTTGTTTAAAATCTGTCATAATTCTGTATATA
>NW_015653472.1:718252-737291 GCF_001515625.1 Sinocyclocheilus rhinocerous
GGTTTTTTGGTCTCTCAGGGGACAAATACACTTCTGGAGCCCTTGACTGTGCACCAAAGTAGTTTTTTTTTCTCATTACCATATATCATAATACTTTCTATGACCTAAGGGTGGCAGTATTGGATCTATCCCAGTGATTGTGTGAAACCAGAATTCTTGCAGTGCACATGAATGAAGCTCTAACCATTCTGTGATGCCTTGAGAAATCAACATGTGAAATGTAGACTTCACACAATAAAGAAAACTGAAAAATAATAATAATATATTTCAATAATATATAACATGTTGAAAATCTGCATAAGACGTGTTTTTGTACAATATGTTAAATTAAGTTTAAGTTTGTTTTTCTTACTCCAAGCAGTTTTATTTATCGAAAAATGTATTTTTAGTAACGCTTTACAGTAAGGTCCAACTAGTTATTTTTTTTACTGCATTAACTAATATTGATAAAAAATGAGCAATATATTTGTTACAGTATTTATTAATCTTTGTTAACATTAGTTAATAAATATACAAATGTTCATAGTCAGTTAATATTAACAGATACAACTTTTGATTTTATGAATGTATCAGTAAAAGTTTAAATTAAATTAAATTAAATTGACAAATGCTTTAAAACTATTTTTTTATTGTTAGTTCATGATAACAAATATAATGAACTAATTTTAACAAATGGAACCATATTGTCAAGTGTTACCATTATTTATTTATTTATGTTACTGTTGTTTTGTTGAGGTTTATGCTTAAAACAAGAATCAATCCATCTATCTATCAAATGTAATCAGCATTATCCTTAAAACAGAAAAGAAAAAAAGAAAGAAAGAAATAAAGAAGGAAAGCCCGGACCTGAACAGATATTTACATATAAATTCACATGACAAATGTGAATATGTTGTTGTGCCGTCGTGCCACAGGTGCACTCCGACCAGCATCTACAGGGTTAACCACAATGAAACCACTCAGATTGGAATAAAGGAAGGAGGAAAAGTTCCCACACTTCAGCTCTATTTTGTTTCTCTCTTTCTTTTTTTTTTCTTTTCTGAATAGTGCCAAGATAGGCTGATGTAAAGCCCAATGCCATGAATGAAATAAGGTGAAGAAAAAAAAGGAGTAAATTGAACAGACTTGACTTCTGTAACTCACCTGTTGGTAAAAGGTTTTGTTTTGTATTCATTAGGTGGGCAGGTTGCTGGCCCCTCCCTTTACTTGTGTGAGTTTCCCAGGTAAGGCCGTGTAAAGCCGTCAGAGCGGAGATAGAGGAAGAGAGCAAGAGAAAGAGAAAGAAGGGAGGAGAGTTCCCACCACCTTCATTCGTCGTTCTCACAGGAGCTGATTGGCCAGATCTTGCCTCATCATTGTAACCTGACCTCCCCAGCAATGAAGGCAGGTGTCTGCAGCCCGGAGACAAGAGGAGCAGTGCACACGTATAGACTATGAGGTGGGAAAGTTAAAATAAGTTTCACCTTATATTATTCCTTCTGTCACTCTAAAACAAACACTACATGACCCAGTAAATATCGAATATAATGCAACTAAGCCCAGCGTCACAATAGTTTGTTGTTATGTGCTCTTCAAATCTTCGACCTCCTTTCATATAGTATTTTGGCCACTCATCTGATGAAAATTCATATTACAATGTAGGATTGAAACTGCTTTTATATTACCTCTGCTCCAGTTGGCAATGTGACATTCATCCTGCCCCGAGCCATCAGATACCACAGGCTTCCTGCTCTGGGTTTTGACCTGACATGTTTCTCATGCTTAACAAAAAGTTGCACGTATGAAATTGCTGCCATTCGTATAACTCGATGACGAGTAGTAGACAAATATTTAACCATTTGAAGACTCCTTTGAACTGCAATACTTTGAGTCTGTTGACTGTGGCTATTTTTGCAAGCTATTGACTTTGATCTGAGGTGGTGACCATCTGAAGCCCTCAGATGTGGTAACATTGACGTATGCATGGGAAAATAGGGGCATGAGGAAACCAGAGACATCTATCTATCTATCTATCCATCTATCTATCTATCTATCTATCTATCTATCTATCTATCTATCTATCTGTCTGTCTGTCTGTCTGTCTGTCTGTCTCCCTCCTTCCCTCCCTTCCTCCATTGGATATCCACTATCTATCCATCCATCCAACTGATAAAAAAATCTAGTTTTCCAGTAAAATAAACATCCTTAAAACAAGATACATTTACTTAAGAAGCAAGATTTAATTCGAAATTAAGACTTGAATTAAGTTTATATTTCTTATCCAACATTCTTAAAAATAAAGGTTGCTTTCTGGAATCTATAGTTCCATAAAGAACCTTTAACATCCATGGAACCTTTCCTTTATACAAAAGTTTTTTTTGAGGGGGAGGGTGGATTTTTAAAATATTCTTCACACTATTAAAAAATGGATCACTGAAAGGTTCTTTGGGCAGTCAAAAATGGTTCTTGTATGGCATCACAAACCCTCTTTGACAACCTTAATTTTTGAGAGTGTACAGTAATTTTTTAAAATTATAAATCAATATAAATATAAATATTCAAAAAACTATTCACCTATTGGGCAATCCATCTATCCATCCATCCATTTATAGACATATCTGGCTTTAAATGAGTTTTTTGTTCACAATCACACATACACACACATAGTATAATACAAACACTCATGAGACGGATAGTGGACACTCCTACTCAGGCAGCATGTGAGAGTGTTTACTGCAGTCTGAAGAGCTTTATCACCATTCACTGTCAGCTGCTGTGCCCCAACCACACCCATCCCACTATATACCTACATAAAACACAATACGTTGAGCCATTAACTAAATGACAGGGAGCAGAGGACGCTCAGCATTCAGTCCTATAATAATATCTCCTTAACATGACCTCAGCCGTGACATGAGCTGGAGTGGATGAAAAATAGCCAAAATTGTGCATCCTCGAGTTTGTCCTTGATCATACATGATTTGCAGGTATTGTATGTGTATTGTTAACCAAAAAAGTTCATTGTAAAAGCGTATATCTTTGAAGGTTGAGAGAGGAAAAACACTCGGCCTTTGTATTTGAGTGTGGGCCATGTGTTTTAAGTGTGTGTGTGTTCGTCTGTGGGTGCCTCAGGCTTCCTCATCTGACTGTTAAAGTGTGTCAGCGCGAGAGGGAGGCGGAAAGCTCGACTGTGTGCCGCTGGGAGCGTGTGTGCGTGTGCTTATGGGTGTGTGTGTGCGTAAGGCTGCTGACGGGACTTGTCACTATCAGTCCCACAAATCTCTGGCACCGGGTATGTTGACACTCTGCCCGAGGGGGAAGGAGCCGGCAGAGGTTGAGGAGAGCAGCGGTTTCCCACGGCTAAAGCTCGCCTGCCTCAGCCCTGCCTCTGCATTCCTAGGCTGCCAGCACTCTGTAAATGTTTGGACAGCCTTGCACAAATAACACACCTTGAAAGGCACAAGTACAGGCTCTTTTTCCCTTTTCTTATTCTTTCTCACACGCTCCCTCTCTCCCACTTCTCCCTCGCTTACTGTTTAACTCTCCTCTGCCCACCTCCTGACCGCAGATGCTGCCTCCTGCCTCTCTTTAAACTTATCTGTCAAAGATATGACGTGTAAACACGAGTCTAGCATATGGGCGCACGTAAGCACGGATACACATGCTACACATCACAAAGCCTGCTTTACAGAGGGTCTCTTTCTCTCAAATACACCAACACGTGATCCGTTTGTACATTTTAAAGGGACTTTTCACCCTAAAATGAAAATTTGGTCATTATTTACTCAACCTCATGTTGCTCTAAACCTCTATTACTTTTTTTCTGTGGAACACAAAAGAAGATACTTTGAAAAATGTTGCAGTGCTTTTTAAATTTTTATTTATTTATTTGCCCATACAATGGATGTCCCTGGAGTTATCTTGTTTCACCTTTCACAGTGCTCATACTTTATCCAGGGTTAACAATTCATCCTGGGTATTCATAAACTGCCATTTCACACTGTACATTTATAAACCCTGGGTTAATGCTCTTATTTGCATATTGCAGTGTCAGTGTCATTGATTGGACACATGCAGCACGTGACCTGTTTATATGAAGGCATTGCTCTAGCATTGCTCATCCTCATATATTGCCGACTATATTCTCAAATTTTTCCTAAATGGACATTTTGGACTATAAAGGTTACTCCAATTCACATGTTTTCTGTCACCATTTTACATTTTTCCCATAAAATGGTTGTTTATACAAGGCGTAGTGTTTCCGTGAATGAAGCATGTGCATATGAGGCACTTGATTGGTTGTCTGTTGCTAAGCATCCAGCAGTAACATTCTAACACCGCTCCATTTCACACTGTACAAGGCTGGCTCCGCAATGCGGGGTTAACACCGCAAAAGCGGTGCTATAACATTGCTCCAGAGCAGGGTTTCATAACCCCGGGTAAAATGTGTGAAATGTTACTTTATCCGGGGTTAAAAGCGGTGTTTAGAATGTTAAGTGCAGTGTGAGAAGCCCTTATGAGGGTGATTTTGGGGGGAACTGTAAAGTACACAAAATTTGGACAGAATCACAGTGCTGTGTAATGTGTTTGTGCTTACTATTCTAAAAAGTATATATGTATTAATATAGATATTTTAAGGTACATCTCTAAAATAAAATAAAATAATAATATAAAATAATAGTAGATAATACACCCTAAAATGCTTTGAAAAAATTAAGGTAGCAAGTTAAATTGTGAAAAAAAAGGCTATTAACTTGGTACATTTGTATCACATTAATGGATCTAAATAAGTATAATAACGTCATCATCCTGTTGTTTTGTGTTTGTTCTTTTCAGGTTTTGTTTTCAGTCACAACAGAGTGTGACTAACAGTGCAGCTCTCTGCTTAAAAAGTACATAAATAAGGGGAAATCTGAAGCTGGCATAACCTAAGCATAATGCACACACTTCAAAGCCGGGCCCCTATGGGGAAAACGCAGAAAACTGAGTATGACAATCTGATGATTGGTAAGTAAGAAACTAGGGGGTAAAACACAACTAAGCATGTTGAAGTACATTTGATAGGAGCGGGTGTGAAATGGGTTATATAGGCTAACAGGAAAAGCAGCTGATAACTGAGAACTATTATATAAATTATAAGATTACATATTTTATAAATTATTAGATTACAAAATTACAATATGGAATAATATACTTTGAATAATATTACAAAATAGGGCCTGCAACAGAGATTTAGAGAAAATGAGGTGAAAGTAGAAATAAGTTGCTTAAACTTTAAAAATGTTTTTTAATTAATTAATTAATTAATTAATTAATTAATTCATTCATTCATTCATTCATTCATTCATTAATAAAATACTGAATTAGATTACAAAGTAGGGCCTGCATCAAAAAATGGATGAGAAAAGAAAAGAGAAAAGAGAGAAAAGGAGGTTAAAGGTGAAAGGAAGTGCTTAAGCTTAAAAAAATGTAAAACAAAGCAAAATAAAATATTATATTACAAAATAAGGCCTGCAACAAAAAGTATAGCAAATGAGGTGAAAGGTGAAAGGAGGTGCTGAAAGAAGGTGCTTAACCTTTAAAAAATGCTGATTGTCAGCCTTAGAAGGTTTCATATGAGCTATTTTATTTTCTCATTAATAAAATACTGAATTAGATTACAAAGTAGGGCCTGCATCAAAAAATGGATGAGAAAAGAAAAGAGAAAAGAGAGAAAAGGAGGTTAAAGGTGAAAGGAAGTGCTTAAGCTTAAAAAAATGTAAAACAAAGCAAAATAAAATATTATATTACAAAATAAGGCCTGCAACAAAAAGTATAGCAAATGAGGTGAAAGGTGAAAGGAGGTGCTGAAAGAAGGTGCTTAACCTTTAAAAAATGCTGATTGTCAGCCTTAGAAGGTTTCATATGAGCTATTTTATTTTCTGTACATTTTCATTAGTGCTTGCAATTAAAAAAAAAAATGTTTAAAAAACGTTTAAAACCCTTGTTTTCTAGCAACAAACATTAAATGCTTTAATTCTCTAATTATTTATTTTTCTTCTTCTCAGGTTAAAGTTTGGGAGAAAAGAAACCTAACGCCACAAACACACCCGCACGGGTTGATGTCAGACGGCAGCTGTGGAATCCTGGAGCTCCTCACGCGCTGTAAATCTCACGTCACTGATCGGAGGACACATTACACTACTGCTGTCTGGAAGAGGCCAGTCAAATGCCACTCTGTTTTCACTGTCAGGAGGCCTCCGGCTGCATATTTCTGTAATTAGGCTTTTATGCTCAGCAGTTCTGCAGCTGTGCTGACATTTGGGTGTCGCCCCCCTGTTTCTCACGGTCCCGCTGCCAGTGCTGCTCGACCGCTGGTCACCGGCCAAGACTGAGATGTGTCAGAATGAAGGTGCTTTTTCAAAATATATTCCCGGCAAGTGGAAGCTAAATGTGATGCCATGTCAAGGTCACCTCGCAAAACCGCCGCTCGCAGAGGTGCTTTTAAAAAGACATGCTTGCAACTGAATGTGGACAAGACCATGTAAAACAAGATGTAAAACCAACTGTGCAAATCTCATCACCAGAATTTTGGAGTTTGCAAAAAGGCAAAAGACCCCACTTCCGGGTTTCCACAATGTTCCAGTACCAAGACATGACTGGGGGCTTTTGCTGTGTGTTTGCTAAGGTGTAAATAATGGTTGCTTACTGGCCCAAATCAAAAAATCAAATCAAAAACCTAATATGTATAGGTCACCTTTTCAATGTAAATCGCACACAGTGTGCTAAAAAGATGCAATGCAAGCAATTTGTTAGTTCAAACTGAATTCTGTAACTGCTGCTCAACTTGACACAGTCATCTCATGCTGTAAATATCGTATTTACGAGTCATAATAATGCCACAACAAAGTCGTAATTATGAGTAGGAATCTTGGCGGACACAATCGATGAAGCATCTATATTGATGGTAAGTATGGTAAAATTAATAACACTTTACAATTATTGTAGGTTCCATTTGTTAACGTTAGTTACCTGCATTAGTTAACACTAACAAACCATGAAAAATACTTCTAAAACATTTATTAATCTTAGTTATTGTTAATTTCAGCATTTACTAATTATTAACAACATAAGTTAATAATAAGTATCTGTTAATATTAAATAATGGAATTAAGCTAACATGAACTACCTGCATAATCTAATGTTAACCAATGGGAACTTACTGTAAAGAGTTAAAATTTTCTCTTTTATTTACAATAAAACTAGCTGTTCCGTGTAAAAAAAAATGATAGTATTGTACAATTATGATAGACTAAATAACGATTCAGTTTACAGCACCTTTAATACTTTTAATAATAAAAAAAAATTATTCAACATTTTTTTGCTTAAAAAATGTTTTTGCTGTTTTGTTTAAAAGATACATTGACATCTTGCTCCAAAAAAGTGATCTGAATGCATCTGATGCTGTAATTCCGACTTTCCAAATTGTAAATACAAACTTCCCGGGAGGACTTGAACGCACTATTATTCCAATGAGATTTCACAGTGGACGGGGATTCTCAGAGATAGAAACTCAGATTTATGTAGAAGAGATTCATTCATTTTATCACATTGCATCTGGTTAGGACAAAATGTAACAGATTTTTTCACCCTTTTTAAATTTTCCATTCCATCAAGCTTTCAAAGTTTTAGGTGAAAGAAAAACAAGAAGCATGAGAATTTTTTTTTTTTTAAATTCTCATCACAAACTTCATTTCTTATACCTATGTTTACAAGGAGCAAAAACTAAAACAAAAGCTATTCAAGTAATATAAACACTTCTCCTCTTTAACTGCATGCTGACAGCTTTCCAGAATGTCCTAATAAACCATTCCCACTGAGAGTTTACTCATTAGAGTGTAATCGCGGGACTTTAGCTGAATGACCTTTTGTGTCCCCAGAGAGCTGTTAAGCAGCAAAGCAGCACGTTGAAATGTATGTTCAGTGCTCTATAATGGCACCATATGTTGCTACTTTGGGACCTGACAAAAGAGTTAAAAGCACTGCTTCCAAAAGAAGGCAGTTCATAAGCCAAGAAAATGTTTTAATTTCTGGAATGATGTATAATATTGAATGAAATAGCATGCAATTATAAGACAGAGAGTTATGGGTATGAAAAAAAAGAAATTTCATCGCAATAGCTGCAAAACTTGGATGAGACACACAGCGCACAGTCAGTAGGGAGGTCGGGAATGTCGGGGTGTCCCTCTGTGTCCGCCAGCGCTCAGCTGTCCTCCCGGAAACCCCGGTCCAGCTGCTGCCCATTACAGCAGGAATGTATCTTTGGGTCGGATGCCAGCAGTGTAGTAGCATATTATTAATGTGGTGACCACCAGCCTCGGCCACTTGTGAGATATTAACATTTCACACACAGATCCTTCCCATGAACCCCCACCCACACCCCGCCAATGCCAGAGAGGCCTGCAGCAACTGCTATGCATCTCAAACTCCACCAGGGGCATTTAGACAGATAACGCGAAGTGTCAACAAGCAGGAGATAGAAGACAATATGTGTGCTGGAATATTTTTGTTTTTTAGAATTTTGACCATTTTGTCTCAGGGGTTATTTTTTATTTATATATTTAAAAAAAAAAATTTTTTTACATGACTGATCATTTAACAATAGTGTTTTTCGAGTCACCCTGAACAGTTTGGCTCCTAATAAGTTCAAAAGTTATGAAAATGTTCAAATGTTTGTGCACTTAATGTATCTACCAAGGAGACAACAATGTCAACGAAGAGCTTCAGATAAAATATAAGACATGTGATGTGTGGGTAACACTTTACACAATATTTTCCATTTGTTAACTATATTAGTTAATATGAAAAATATTCCTAAACCATTTATTAGTTAATGCTTGTTTTCACATTTACTAATACATTATTACATTTGAAAAAAAAAATTATAAAGTTGTATTTGTTAATATTATTTAATGGACCCGAGCTAACATGAACTAACAATGCACAGTTATATGTTTATTAACTAACATTATCTATGATCAATAAATACTGTAACAAATATATTGCTCATTATTAGTTAAAGGGGTGGTTGATTGCGATTTCACTTTTTTAATGTTAATTAGTGTGTAATGTTGCTGTTTGATCATAAACAATATCTGCAAAGTTACGAAGCTGAAAGATCAATGCAAACGGAGATATCGTCTTTTAAAATTCTGGCGGTTTAATGCCTACAAAAACGACTGGTAAGGGACTACAACAAGTAACTTCCCGGGTCCGTTACATCAAGAACCCAGAATTTTACATAAACCCCCCCTCCGGGACATATCTAAAAGTATGAGACAACAACAAACAAAAATCTTAGGCCTACCATTAAAATGCATGCTAGAGGCGGTTTAGCCAATCACAACACACTGAGCCAGCTAATCAATCAGAGCCCATCGTGTATTTCTGAGGGAGGGGCTTCATAAAAGCAGGAAATGATCAGCGCGTTCAGAGGAGAAGGGACAGAGCGGTGTGGAATAAAGGTAAATTATATGAAAAATAATGCGTTTTTTAACAAACGAAGCATTAACACATGTTAGACTGCACCCCATAAACACAATCAAGCCTATAAAAAACCCAGTCAACCACCCCTTTAATGTTTGTTAATGCAACTAATGGGACCTTATTGTAGTTTTTCCAATGTGTGAAGAACACAAACAAAAATATATGTAATTATGACCAATATTTTACTTTGTGTAACAAAATTTGGAAAATTATGCAAGTACTATTACACAATTTAATACTATTAAATTGTGTGTATTTTAGATACATAAAATGCAAGCTATAAATTTAGCCTTAGAAAGAGCAAGACGTCTGACGTTTTGATAAAAAAAAATGTTTAAGATGTCGTTTCTAACACAAAATGCTTAATTTTATAATTTGAGATATGATGGATTCCCACACTGTGATGGGAATATTCATAATTTCATAGAAAGGAAAAAATTGTGGGACATTGTTAGCAGACAAATTCAACTAATGACGGTGTTGCTATTGAAGAAACATCCAGTTGCAATGGATTTGTGTAGGCATAATAATGTATAGTGTTATATTCTTTGAGTGTGGATGTTCTTTAAAATGACTCTGTTAGTTGAAAAAATTTAATACAAAAACTCAAAAAATTTTGTTGAGACTAAATGTCAAACTAAAAGGCTTGTTAATAGTATTGCCCCTTACACGTGTACTTGGAAGTACAAAACAGAAGGTCTGGCCCCTTTAAATTACATTTCAACTTCTTTAGAAACCAAGGAGCCAGACCTATACATATAACATGGTAAAACAACGCACTAACAATACATTACAAGCACTGGTCAATACACAGTTCCGCTTTAAACAATCTCCTCTATTATACTAAGCCATAGAGCACCTGGGCAGGGCATGCCATTTGGCCTAATGATACATTAAACAAAAAATTAATCTAGTAGACTCCTTAAATATTTTAAAGCTGCCGCCTAATTACAGCGAATGAAAAGCAAAATCAAAACGCTCAGTGCAGTAATTGGGCTCTTTTCTTTGATGCTTCTATAGATGCCATTGAATGTAGGGACCAAGCCAAACAAAACCAGTGCTTTCACTGACCCAAAGCTTTCCCCTAATTACAGCAGCTTTGTAAAATACAGCTGTGCGCCCCTTCCCCTTAGGGTCGCATCTACACACTCCCAAATGAGGAGCGTTTCAAAGCATTTCTCCGGACGCACAGGAAGGTAGTTTGCACACAGCCGACTATCAGAGATGACCTGATTAAATAGAGTGCCCAATATCTGAGCAAGATATTCTCTAGATCACAAATGAGAAGCAGATTTTGCTTGTGCAATAGATGCAACAATTATTTAATGGTTTGGCCTGCTTGATTACAAGGCATTTGTCGTTCTTTTTAAGTGCAGAGGTCTGTGGGGTGAGGAGGGCTGTGGGATGCACTCCAGTGAAAGTGTACTTGCATATTCACACTTGTTCTACAGACCACATTGCAGACATGTGCCAGAATGATCGCCAGCCTCGCAGGCGACTGAACAGACAGAACACATCAGTCTGCTGCGATTTGGCAGTGAGTATCCCTGAAACGTCTCGGACAGATTGATAACACCGTAGCAATGTGAGAAAAGCATTTAATCTTAGAACAACAACCTTTCAGTTTTGCAGTTATTTGTGCATATATAATGCAGATTTATATATGTATTACCATTAAACTAATTTTAAGTAATATTTATATTGTAAGTTATATTTATACATATTTATCATTATATTTCTATCAATAAAAATGTAATTTATATATATATAAAACTGCTAATATTTATATTTATAGTTATATTTTATCAATATATTTATCTTTTTTTGTTTTATATAAAAATAATACTAGTATTCCTGTTTTCAATAATTTCATAAATTCAGTACTGTTTTCAGCAGATTTTATTATATATAATGTGTGTGTGTATATATAACTTTACTAATATCTATATTGTGAGTTATATTTATTCAACTATATTTATATTAGTTGTAGTTATATTTATACAACTATATATCATTATATTTTTTATCATTACGCTTCAGTTTTTAAATAAAATAATAACTTTATACTATATATGTGTGTGTGTTTAAAAAAATAGAGATATAATTTATAATGTCTATATGTCATTTATGATATCTTTAAACCGTTACTTTATATTTTTAGTCACAATTTTCACAGCGTTTTTCAGAATTTTTCCCACCTTCTAAGGGATTCACTGAAACCATACTTCACTTTCTTATACTTTAGAATGAGGTTTCAAGACATTGTATTTGCAGTGTTGTTTAGCCCACATCCACATTTAGGATGCCACTTCCTTTAGAGAAAGAAGAAATGGTTTAACAGTTTAGTGCAATGGCTGTGAGAATGTATTGTGTATTCGAGTCCAGTCATATCACTACACTTAAGCTATTTTATCTACATGGAGTGGGTCACCATATTGAGATCACATGACTAGCCTAATACTACTTACTCATTTGATGTCCGCAACCATAATGAAATTCAAATGACAGAGTGCACCTTGAAAGTTACAACTAAGAAAGTTGTTACACTAAGGAAACTGAGGTTAGACTGAACAGCTGAATTATTTACAAGGCATTTACAAACATGTACAGAACAGCACACACTTTCTGAGCTCACAGAGCAGCCGCACGTGCATCAGCCGAACGGCCTCTGTGAATAGGCCAGCTCTGTTGAAAGGCATTTGCAGGCAGAGAAGTGGAGTAAATGTGCTGGTGTGTGAAGCCGCCGGAGAGGCCTAGCTGAATGTGACTCTGCCAAGCCTCTCTCAGAGGCCACGCACGGCCCCTTTCAGAGCCAGCCCAATCGCGTCTAATCTCTGACCCCATCAATAAGATGTATTCAGACTCCATTAAACAGCAGAGCTGCTGTGCAGGCGGGCAGAAACCGCTGGGGGAGAACCATGGGAAACACTCCTTTAATTGTCCCTCGACCTTTTTAAAGAATATTAAGCTGCATTAGTTGTCTATGAGCCTTTCTTTCCTGGCCTTTCTTTTGGAGAGGGCTACAGCAGCCCACTCAGCCAACAGGCCATTAAACGTGACAGGTCTTTGTGGAGAGAGGGGAAACACACGGCGGAGATGAGGCTCAGCCACTGTGCATGAGGAGGGCAGCAAGAGGCTCTGGTTTACATCAATCCTCTCAGCCCACACGGAGAACTCCATATCTACCATGAATAATTCTCTGTCTGCCATAGGCTCCCGCTCAGCTGCCGCCAACACTGCGCTTCTATGCGTATCCCAAACGAGATGGACACTAAAGAGCGTAATTGCTGTATAATGGTTACATTTCCCAGTCACATTCTCCGTGGTGAGCATTATCTTTATTATGGATATTGCTAGAAACCTACAGCCCACTCGAGTTATTCCCCAGCGGGAGATAGGCCTGTTTCAGAGATGAATGCGATGAAGGCGTTTTTTGATAAGTTGCAGTGCAGGATCTAACCTGTGGAATGCAAGCTTATAAAGAGACTACAGTCTTAGCACACATCACTAATTAATACTTTAACAAAACTGACCTGTATGATTCCTCCTCTGCAAAGTTTCTGAATGAAAAGGAACAGTGCTTAAGGCTTAATATAGGAGCCCTTTTCTGCATCGACAAGTACATCAACAAAAAAAAGAGACTTTATATCTCATAATTGCAGCTTCAAAATTGCAACTTCATTTCTTAATTTTAACGTTATATCTCATAGCAGTGTCTTTATATCTCCCAACTGACACACTGTTTCTCATAATTTCAACTTCATTTCTTAATTTCAATTTTCATAATGTGACTATCTCACAATTGCAATTTTTATGTCTCATAATTGTGACTTTTTATCTCACAGTATTACAACTGACACACTTCTCAGAATTGCGACTCTGTCTTGCAATTGTGATTTAACGTCACAGTTGCAATGTTATATCTCAGAATTCTGACTTCATATATTTCAGTTGCTCAGCTGCAAATATACTGTATATCTCCCAATTGCAACTTTAAATATCTCATAGCAACATTACATCTTTCAATTTAAATGTTAAATCTCACAACTGCAACCTTAAATCACTCAACTGCTACTTTATATTGCACAAATGTGACTTTATCTCTCACAATTGCAATTTTTCCCATAATTATGACAACTGACACATTTCTCATAATTGTGACTATATCTCTTAGCTGCATCAATATTGCAATTATAATTTTATATCTCACAACAGTAACTTATATTTCAGCTGCAACTATATATCTCATAATTGCAACTGTACATTTCATTGCAACTTTATATATATATATCTCACTTGCAAGATTACAAGACTCAATTTTAATGTTAAAATATTTTAATGTTACTGTAAATTTCACTTTAACTGTATATAATTTAATTGCAACTTTATATTGCACAATTGCAAATGTATATTTCATAACTGTGACTTTATATCTCACAATTGCAACTTTATTTCACAATTGCAAATGTTTATTTCAGCTGCAACTATATACCTCACAATTGCAACTGTTTATTTCAGTTGCACATTTATATATCTCATTTGCAGCATTGCATCTCTTAACGTCAGTGTTACATCTCACAATTTCAACTTTACATATCTCCATTGCAGCATTACATCTCTCATTTTCAGAATTAAATTTCACAAATGCATCTTTATATTACACAATTGAGACTTTATATCTCACTATTGCAACTTTAAATTTCACATAATTGTGAATTTATGATTTTCTGTCTTATTGTACACTGTATGTTCTGCTTTGAAGAAAAAAAAATCCATATTTTAGTTTAGCTTTCTTTGTCACAAAACTTTTTCAATGATTTTTTTCAATGCACATTGCTATTTTCTGTACAATTCCTGCAAAGCAGGCAATGATAAAAGGATCATTTAAAAAGGATAATTCGTAAGAACAGCAGACTCATGGGCAGATGCACCTGACATGCATTTGGAGAGGTTAAAATGATGTTTTGCAACCTTCCTTAGTTTGGGGGGAAATTGTTATTGTGAGCTTAAACCACCCAGTGAATAGCTGCATTCTGAGTAAATTATGCATCACCTCCTTTTCACGTGTAGTGTGTTAAAAAGCTTGCCTTGACCTTATGACACCTAGCATAGAAATTCAATATAAAGCTCTTATAGAATCCCAAAATGGCATATGTTCTATTGAATGGAGGGTCCATTAATCAACAACCATTAAGCTCTAAATAGGCAGATTTTGAACGGGGACATGGCAAGAATAGCTTGTAGACTCTTCTGCTTATCTAAAGTGTTCATATGATCCAAAAAAGTAGGGATTCATCATCTTGTCATCTTTTAAATGACCACAGATATAGAGGAGAACAGAATGGTGCCAGAGATGGATGGAAGGGGGGGGGAACAAGCGAGGGTCTTTGGTGAGGTTGGGTGGGGCTCTCTTTTAGCCATGACACAAAGGCGTTGCTGTGCAATCAGCTCTGTGTAAAATTGGTGCTCTGTGCCGGGCACAATGGGGCACAAAGGCAGGGGGCTGGTGGCCCAGTCGGGAGCGCAAGGACACAGCTGTGAACAGAGCCTGCACAGCCCCGCTCAATATGGGCCCTCATCACATCTGTAGTGGTCCGGCCGCAGCTTCCGCAAGTCCGCCGCACAATGAGAACCCTCAGTAAATCCTTTGTTGTGACTTTCAAGGCCCTTTTTAGCCAAAATCTTAAATATTTCATTAGGTCCCCTTCGCCCGCTCCCATTCTTCAGGTCTATTATGAAGAGGCGAACTGCGCTTTACCCTGAAATCCATTCCCCTGAGGGTCAACAAAAGACTTCTTCAAATCTGTTTGAGTTCTGATGCAATCCTGTTGCTCCTCAAACATGCCAATGTTTAAGTTTCAAACTGTGAAAAAAGGGGCTAAACTTACTTTTATCTCTTTTATGTGTTCACGTCAACTGTTCATATCGTGAATATATATGGATGGATCTTAATCAAGTTGTGACTTATAGTTGAAATTATGAAAATATCTACAATTTCAAATGCTCAATTAATGTTGGAATTAACATTTAAACATTTTTAATAGATGACTTGAGCAAGACATAAATTTGGACAGAAGTTAATTGGATGGATCTGAATACACTTTATTTATCTCCATTGCAACATTACATCTCTCAATTTCAACATTAAATCTCAACTCCAACTTTAATTCTCCTTTATTTGTGCTTAAAATAAGTCTTATTGTTTATTTAATCTCTGGATTAACATAAATGTATCGTAATTGTTTCGATAATTTTAAGAGATAACTCCAGCAAGACTTCAATTTGGTCAAAAGATAATTTGATGGCTCTGAATCATTTTTCACTATTATTTTTGCAAAGAAATAAATTATTTAAATAAAATAAAAATTTAATTAACTGCCGTATTATGACTCATTTATTAAGCATTTTAATAATGAATTTTTTTAAGACAACTTTGACTTAGTTTCTTAAATAAAAAACTGTAAATTACTCATGCAATTATTAAAAATTAATTAAGAAATTATGTACTAAATCATATTGTCAGCTACTCAGTTTTCTCATGCTCATCCAATAAAGTGTGTTTTCTGATAGTTATAATTCGGCTGCTTCGCAATCATAGACTACCAGTAGAAGATGATAAACCACTCCCATACAAATATTAAACTCTTGTTAATAACTTTTGCCTCTGTGGCTCAAAGAGCTCTGTCAGCCTCACTAAACAGGTCTGAAAAGGACTTGCCTTTATGCGAGGCTTTAAACTGCCGTGCTGATTTGGCCGATAACAATGAGCAGGCTTTTGTCAGGGTTGAGGAGGCCCTGATTTATCCAACACTTTAAGCAGCCCTAATGAATAATTCAATGTTATCATTCAACTTGCCGCTCAGTTATTATGTTTTGATTCTTTTTTTCACACGTGAGGGAACCGGCCGGACAGGGGGTATCGTGCAGGGTCACCTAGGGGGAAATAATGCACAGTATGGGGCAAAACAAGAAAGGCCCCGGCGCAGGACTCTGGCTGTCAGCTTGATAAATATAATGTGTCACCAATTAAAAACTCATTGCCATTCTCTAATTCAGCCAGCGCCTTGTTAACCGCTGCCTGGCAGGGAGGCTCCCGCTCTGTCCCGGCCCCTGCTACCAGCACCCTCCATAATAGAGGGTCTGCTTTTCCCATCCTTTAAAACCACATCCCCTTTCCATTGGCATGTAAATAAGACATTCATTCAGCACCACTTTTTCCATCCGAGGCAGAAAAAAAAAAAGACCATCAATGTCTTTGATTCAAATCTTTTTTTCTCTGGAAAACAAAGAATTCTATAGTTTCAGATTTTTTTTACGCCGAAAAAAACTTTTCTTGCCTTTCTTTTAGGGCATTCTCATGTTAATGGTGTTGACACAACTTTGGGCAGCGTGGGTATACAACGCATATGAACCCTAGCAGGAGTCCATTACAGAAATGCCATTTAGCAAGCTGTTTCTGTGAGAAAGTCAAACGTTTAAGAGGCTTTTTTAAAAGTGCCTGAGAATCAGTGCTTCACAGGAGCAGCGGGAGGCCTTTTCTGAGCGTTTTCCTGAAACTAAAGGCTGTCCAGGTCTCTGATGTTTGCTAACCGGAGTCAAAAGTGCTGGAATGCATAAGAATTCTGTTTATTCGTAAGCGATGTGTAATGGTTTGTCCTCTAGGACTTTTGCACTTAGTCGCTCCATCCTTTTATCACTCAGTGTTCATTCAAAGTATTCTTTGGTCTCTGCTTTTGCCTTGAAGTGTTAGAGTCTTGTTTGTTTATTTATTTATTTATTCATGCATTTGTTTTTTTTCTTGTTTTTAAAATTATGCCAAACGGTTCCCAAACTCTAACAGACAAATTAGAGCATTCAGGTTAAAGGTCAGAGGACTAATCGGAGCAATGGATCAGTTAAGTCAACGAGGTGTCAGTGCGTCAACATCATTGTCTAAGAGAGGAAGAAAGTCGGTTGAAACAAAATCGGTTGAAATTATTTAAATGAAGCTAGAGAAAGTATTTATCAACTAGCATGTCTTGTTCTCTAATCATGAGAAAATGGCATGAGACACATATAAATATAATTTCATCATTAATTATTATCATTAAAGGAATATTCTGGGTTAAATTTGCTGAATTTGCTGCCCATCATTGTCAAATGCTTTGTTTTTACAGACTAAAAATGTGATAATCAGCAGCATGCAGAAGATGCTTTCAATGACAGTTGAATGTATTTTTGTAGATTTGCCTTTAATATAATAATAATAATAATAATAACTGCAAAATAAACTGCAATAAGTAAAAAAAAAAAAAAGTGCAGATTTTACCTTAACTCCAAAAAGCCTGTCATATATACAAGTAATATGAAATTCTGATAGCTTGTAATGTAAATCAATGGGATCTTTAACAACAAACTACTTACATAAAATGCATATAAATATCAGTTCATCACTCTGTATCTCCTAATAATATGTCTTAGTAAGATGATATTTAAATGTTTGGTTTTATAATCAAAACTCTATAGTTTTTATTGTTGAGGGGAAAACATTATGCATTACAATACAATGATGACTGAGAGATGTACATGATAAATATTCCTCAAAAGCCTGATGTATCATATCTGATAGAAATTTGCATATAAAATATGATACAGTAGGCTTTTTTACAGTAGGCTAAATATTTCCATCTGACCTGGTCAGGTGTAACCCTTTGGTGTAACCCAAAACAGGTAGGTTGATTTAGTTCATTATTAAATAACATTTTAATTTTAAACCAGTTAACATGTTGCCACTCAATGCATTTTTTTTTTTTTTTTTTTTAAAAGAGGGATGAAATTTTAAGCTCAGTTTACTTACAAATATAAGGTCTTGCACATCTGAATTTGCTTCTGCATTGAATTCTTTCACTTGATGCATCCACAACTCTGAGATTAAAGGCTCAAAGAAAAGCCAGAGTTTCCTACTGGTAGCTACAACATTATGAAGATGTTCATGTGCTCTCATCTTGTAAATTTGATCATTTCAACATGACTTGAAGGCAGTGCACCACACTTCTTTTTAGCATCACAGTAAGCTGATTTACCAGATATAATCCCTGAACAACAGGAGATAACTCTATGGAGATCAGATGTTGCCATTCACTATGGCATAAGTGCCTGCATGCCTGGGGAGAAGAAGAAATGTGGTAACCTACAACTCTTTTACTTCACGTTCACGAGATTCATTTTCAAGACAGTCTATCACTCATCTTTAATCACTGTATGTGTCAATTGAATGGAATTTCGCTCTGTTGTACACAAGTCTTTCCTGAAACCTCACATTCACTTACACACTCACTCCCTCACACACACACTCACTTCCTCATACATACACTACCTCCCTCACTCTCACACACACACACACACACACACAAACACACACTCAGATACTCACACACACACACACACACACACACATACACATACACACACAGGTTTGTTTTTGTGAAAAGTGGGGACATCCCATAGGCGTAATGGTTTTTCTACTGTACAGACCATATATTCTATTGCCCTACAC
>NW_015653472.1:738143-744909 GCF_001515625.1 Sinocyclocheilus rhinocerous
ATTTTTTTTTTTTTTTTTGAACAGAGGGATGAAATTATTGCCTGGCAATCAGCAGAATGTCACAGGTGCTTCCAAAGAAGGAATTTGTATTTTAAACAGGATATTCCTTTAATGATAATCATTAACAGTTCAAATAATCAATAATCATACATACTGAAGTCTAAGTTGAGTTAAAATGATTGTCTTTGCTAATCAAGAACATGCCTCAGACACAAATAGCTTAATAGCTTATTAATTATTATATATTATTTTTCCCATTTTATTGCATTATTTTTGTTAATTATTTATTATTATATTTTATTTGATTATTTTCCTAGATTATTTATTTCATATCATCATTCTTATCAAAAGTATTGATGCAGACTCTTTTTGTATGCCATATTCAGATTGCGACGTACTATATAATGGAAATCCACATAAGCACAGTGCCTTCCGCAACATCACTGTTCTCCCATTGATGTGTATTCAAAGAAACTTTCACAGATTATGAGCCACTGTTTTTCACATCCGCTCTGAATCAGCGTGGCCTCTGGCATGCAAAGATGAGGGGCCAGCTGTGTTTGTGCCACACAGTGGAAAGAAAAAGTGAGAGAGAATCAGTCGAACACCCAGTGTAATATATAATGCCTGCTTGTGTCTCTTCTCAAGCCTCTCTCATACAGCCGTACAGGAATGTGGAATATTCCATTTAAAAGGGTCTAAATAAGTGTTTTCAGCATTTCAAAGACTGTCTGCCAGAAGCATTGAATTAAGGAGAGCATGCCCCAACTCCCCAACCAAAGCCCACCCCACCTACACACACTCCCGCCCCACCAGCAGGACGGCTCAAAGCCTAGGCTCATTACTACTGTCACACCGGCAGTGGAGAGGCTTGGCACAGCCTTGTGTACTTAATTGAATTAGACATACCCGCTTGTTTAGGCATTGTGCGATGGCATGAGAATCCCGCAGCCTTTTTCCATGATAAAAACGAGAGGCCTCGGCAACACTTGTCAGCAGATCTAAGCGTTCCGAACGGAGCATGAAACTGTAGAGCCAGATGGAAGGTGGCACGGAGGGAGAAGACACACAGGAGCATCTTTTCACAACCTGGAGAGGTGCCCGCAAAGGAATGCTGGGAGCAGCGTGTTAGTGCACTGTATCCATGCTCCGTAATCACACAGTAATCAGTGTCTAACTAAGATATGACCACATGTTAAGGGCCTAGGTCAACAATAATTACGTGTGGAGGCAGTTGCCAAAGCATTTGGCTTATTGCAGCATTTTCTATAAAGATCATCACTTTTTAGCAGATTTGCAGATGACAGGAAATCTGTAGGAATGCAACAATATTAATTATTCTGAATGATACCGATGAGCCAAGTATAATTTTCATGTTATGACTGATAAATTGCCAATATTAAATATATTATTTTATCTTAATAGATTAAACAAAAGAAAATCAATCTATCAATTAAATGATTTTTCAAATAAAATAATATGTTGTTTTTGAGATGTTGCTAAATGTATGATTACTTTTTAGTGAGTGTTAAATGACAGCAAAGGTAATAGAGAAAATGAGCATGCACATAAAAGAAAATCTGATATTGGTATATATGCTACCACTGAAAAGTTTGGGGTGTGTAGGATTTTTGAAAGTTTTTGAAAGAAGTGTCCTTTTTATGCTCACCAAGGCTGCATTTATTTGAAAGATCAAAAACACAGTAGAAACAGTAATACTGTGAATTATTATTACAATCTAAAAGAACTGTTTCTATCTGAATATATTTTGAAATGTAATTTATTTCTGTGATGCAAAGTGGAATTTTCAGCAGCCATTACAGTGTCTTAGAAATCTTTTGTAAGATTATAAATGCCTTAATTGTCACTTTTGATCAATTTAATGCATCTCTGCTAAATTAAAAGTATTAATTTCTTAAAAATAAAAGAAAACCTTACTGATTTCAAACTTTAGAATGGTATATATTATTTTGATAACATAAAAAAACCCTCTGATATTGGACGACAGCCAATATGATACATCATGCATCTCTAGAATTCTCATTTCGTATATAAGAAAAACTGTGGCTACATGTTCATTTTTGTACTTTTTGTTTGAATTCACAAGTGAGGACCGACATAAAAGAGGCAACAAATGTCACTGTTAGATGACATCAGAAGCCAGAGCTCTGCCCCATGACCCACATCTCTTAACCTAACTTTAAAAGACAACAGCCCGTATGCACTTTAGGATTTTGGAGTTTTGCTTTAAAATTCAGGGCGAAAGAGGGTGAGCAAAAGAGACAGAAAGATAGTGAAAGAGCTGCCTAATGTGATTGCCCTCTGCATTTGTCCCGCCAGCTTTGAAGAGAGCTAAGAGGAGATGCCTCAGTGCTGTCACTACATAATGTCACCTCACTAACCTCCGGGGTCAGACCCAGACTAACGCCGTAACCCAGGGCCCTGATCCGCCTCCAGCCCCTTTAGTGGTGCACCCAGCTGTCAGTAATGCAGCCCAAACTTTATTCAATTCGAGATCAGTCAACGTGAAAGGATAATCTCTGAATAATTGGAGCATATGGACCCTGGAAAATCTTATGCCGTTTCTTAACTTTTCCTCAAAGCCCCTGTCTTATTTCCAAGAGGACACCCTTGTTACCCTCAATGAACAACCAGATGGGCAATTATAATTCTGCAATAATTGTTGAGAGGGTTTTCAGCGGCCGTGGAGGGTTGTCAGTCAGGCTGAGAGGGCGTAAATATGGCTTCTTCTGGGCCACCAGCAGTCTACAAGTAAAAGAACAGCGAATACCAGACATGTCGACGGTCCACCATCCAAATCCATCTTTGCTCTTCACATGAATAAAACGCAGACAGTTAAATGACTGAGATGGTCACATTCCTTCACATTAGCATTGAAGAGTTGCGACATTCCTGAGATGTTTCCCATTATGAGCTACGGACTCATCACAGACAATGCATGACATTTTGATGAACAGTTCTTCACAAACAACTAATAAATCTTCATTTTGCAATCTCTCTGGGAAAGCTGTCACTGAGATGATTTATAACGACGCAAAACCATCTGAAGTCATTCCAGGATTTCGCTATGTTATCGTGAAGCGTTTATGTTCATAATTTAACTGGAAATTTCACTGAGAATCAATGTCACATTTCCATGCTAACAACAGTAGCATTGATAAATGAATCTGATCAAAACAGAATGATAAAGCAACACTGTTTACACTTGAAAAGTGACCTTTCCATCAACTAAATCACACAGTGCATGAATGGATGACACAGAGAGAGCAAGCGAGCCTCGGATCCTCTGTACCGCTGTGCTTTACATGTCTGTCTCTCCGCGGTACTGATGATCCACTAATGGAAGCCCCTGTCACACTGGGAGGGCTGATGCTGAACACAATAAGATATGAAAATTAGCAAGGCTGATGCTGCTGCTACTATAATCAGTCATCAGACAGTCAAATTCGCATCGGTTGAGCTCCATCTGGGACAAGCCAGAGGTGGTGGGATACCAGTGGAGATGGCAACCCGCCAGACCACACCTGTGAGAGCTTTCCAAACACATCTTTGGCCACATAAAGTTTCATCTTTGTGTTTTTATTTACATTTTTACATTTGGCAGGTTACATTTATTGCATTACATTTTTACATTGCATTTAAATTTGGCAGACCTCAATTTATCTGGGGTTTCTGCGCGGGTCCTAAAAAGTCTTTTAAGTCCTAAAAAGGCCTTAAAAGGTCTAAAAATGTAAGCAGAAAGACTTAAAATTATAAAGCCATGACATTAAATGTTGCATGCACTGCAAAAAAATTAATTTCTTTTTAATGTGTAACTTGTGTACAAATATTTAAACATCCTAAATCAAGATACATTTTCTTGAGATGCAAAGTGGAGATATGAAGTTTTGTTTTCTGAATAAATTGAATACATTTAAGTGAATTTATGCTTAAAACAGGAACAAATATCTGTCAATGGAATATGAAAACTTTTTTTTTATTTTAAATTAAGTTGATTTTTCTGAGTCCATTGGCAGTTATTGGTCCCATTTTTATCATAGTTTCACTTTCATTTTGATAAATATCCCAGAAAACAAGACTTCTTATCATATGTAATTTTTTTCATATATCTAGATTGATTCGTTTTAGTCATTTGCACTGGAAAACAAGACGAAAATACTGAGGAAGAATATCACTTTGGTGAGGTGTGTCTGAAGTTTTTATTTTTATTTTTATTCAGATTAATTAAAAACCAATGGAGATCAGTTGGAAGTTGTATTTTCAAACTTTGAAGTGCTACTAATTAAAACCTATTAGACATTTACCTTTAGAGAGCAAATTGACATATTATGTCTCCTTCAATTTACACTCTAAATTATCTTTAATTGGTCTTAAAAGGGTCTTTTAAAAGTCCTTCATGAAACTTGCAGAAACATTTCTATAATTACAATAAAATAAAATATGTTTTAAAATATAACAAAATGGCAGAAAACTTGAAAGTCAAAACATGTTGACAAAATTATTATTTTAATAGCTTTAGAGCCAGATCAGATATAAAGAGCGAATGCCATCCTGTAAGCTGAGGCAACACCAGCGACCTCATCTCATCACAGGATAAACCTTCTTGTATAATGACATTAATGATTATAACAACAAGAGGAAAGAGAAAGTGCACTGGGCCCAAGACAAACAGACACACAGTACAGCCCGGCGTACTTGAACAAATCTCCCGCCAATGAGTCAAGCAAAATATTTTCTCTGTTCAATCAGAGTGGCACATCACTTCCTGTTCTGGAGGAGGCATTAGAACTGCCTGTTTTCCATGCCACAACTTCCTGACTGCCATCCAGCTTCTGAGAAAAAAATCCACAAAAGGGGAAACAGAAAACAGAAAAGCTGCCCATTGTGAGAGTGATCTCAGGGCCGTCAGTGGACGGGAACAGTCTCTTTAGCAACAGCAGAGAAACAAGCACACAGACGGCTGTAAAATAAGCCAGTTTTGTTAGGTTGGAAAAATACCGCTCAGACCCCAACTCTTTAATGAGACACTGAAGAGATCAGGATTTATAGCCTGCTACAGAAGCGCAGACAAGAGCACTAGAAATGTGTCAAACTAAATAGCACAATGAATTCTAATACACACACATGAGATCTTGAAGTAAAAAGGCTGGATTTGGGAAGTGGTATGATTTCACAACATGTTCACATTCACAATTACATTTTTTATTTAAAATATTTATCAAAATCAAGTGTGCAGTGTGGTCCAAACATCTGACCTTACATTTCCCCTTTAAACCTGAAAATATTTGTAGGCTTTTTTTTTTTATGTATCAAAATGTTAATGTTTAAATATTTGTTCTTTATTTAATTATGCTTATGTATTTATTTATTTTTAGATAAATACAAAAATAAATCTAGCTATCAGCAAGGGTCCTCCCAACTTTTTTGACATTTATATGACGATTATACATGATTACATTCAGCCTCAGAGATAAAAATGTATCTATAAATGACAAGTATCTGAATGAAAGGCTCTGTTTCCACCTCTAATCCTCTTTAATTACCCTGTTAGTGTGAAAGTCCTTGTGAACAGACCCCTTTAAGTGGCTAGATATTATAAAGCAATGACGGTTTGTTATTCTGTTCATTTAAACAAAGGGGAGACGCATAAAAAGCCATTAAAATGACACGTGAATTGGCAAACAAACTGTTTAATTTGTGTCTGCGCTGTGGAGACAGTGACGTCGGGGCAAAGGAAATTTACATCTGATTTGAGTTTAATGGGCCGTAGCGGGCGGCCGCCTGGTTTCCATGGAAACCAGTCTTTTCTCAAGATTTTCAACAGGCCAAAATGTTCCTTTTTTGTTAATTTCAAATGTGTCATGTGATCCCAATGGGGCAGGAGCTTGTATGTATCAATTTGTTTCTGTTGCAGGGCCTGCAATAGCCCAGCAATGACTATATGGGCTATTGAGTCCAGCCACACAATGGCCACAGCTGATGCGGTTGCCACAGAGACACTCCCACACAAAGCCCAGGAATGATGACATATGGTCTCAACCTGCCTGGTCAGAAGACCCCCAATAGACCTGACTGCATTGGATGACAAAACCCTCGAGCAGGCCATTTATCTGTGCCTACTCATTTCATGCTAAAATAAACTTTTTATAAAGTTTCTACAGCCCATGCACAAGGAGTAAAACAGAGGCCCCAAAGCCACCATGTAAAGAGAAGAATTCATCATTAAGTGATTAACAAAGGCTTCTTTTCCACCTGCTCCTACATTTATACGGACATTACTGACAGCTTGTTCCTTTTTAGAGTATATCAACAGCAATGCAAAGATAGAAAGTCTGAAATGCTACTTGTGCACTGTATTTTCTGTATTTTTATGTAATGCATAATTACATAGCCGTTAGTATAAGCCTGTTTCCACCATGAAATAAAAAAAATAAAAAAAACGACTTTTTTTCACAGAAATCAGAGGGGAAAAAGTCAGAACAGCAAGATATAAACTCAGAATTCAGAGAAAAAAAAGTCTGAATTGTGAGTTTATAACTCATAATTCTGTTTTTATATCTCACATTTTTTACTTTTTTTCTCAGAACTGCAATTTGCGGAGATGTAAACTCAAAATTTTGGGAAAACAGTCCGAATTCTGAGTTTAAATCGTGCAATTCTGACCTTTCTGACCTTAACTGTGATTCTTTATCTCACAATTTTGTTTTTATATCTCAAAATTCTCAATTTTTTTCTTTTTTTTCTT
>NW_015653472.1:745243-749211 GCF_001515625.1 Sinocyclocheilus rhinocerous
CCTTGTGAACAGACCCCTTTAAGTGGCTAGATATTATAAATCAATGACGGTTTGTTATTCTGTTCATTTAAACAAAGGGGAGACGCATAAAAAGCCATTAAAATGACACATGAATTGGCAAACAAACTGTTTAATTTGGGTCTGCGCTGCAAAGGGGGCTGCGAGACAGTGACGTCGGGGCAAAGGAAATTTACATCTGATTTGAGTTTAATGGGCCGTAGCGGGCGGCCGCCTGGTTTCCATGGAAACCAGTCTTTTCTCAAGATTTTCAACAGGCCAAAATGTTCCTTTTTTGTTAATTTCAAATGTGTCATGTGATCCCAATGGGGCAGGAGCTTGTATGTATCAATTTGTTTCTGTTGCAGGGCCTGCAATAGCCCAGCAATGAATATATGGGCTATTGAGTCCAGCCACACAATGGCCACAGCTGATGCGGTTGCCACAGAGACACTCCCACACAAAGCCCAGGAATGATGACATATGGTCTCAACCTGCCTGGTCAGAAGACCCCCAATAGACCTGACTGCATTGGATGACAAAACCCTCGAGCAGGCCATTTATCTGTGCCTACTCATTTCATGCTAAAATAAACTTTTTATAAAGTTTCTACAGCCCATGCACAAGGAGTAAAACAGAGGCCCCAAAGCCACCATGTAAAGAGAAGAATTCATCATTAAGTGATTAACAAAGGCTTCTTTTCCACCTGCTCCTACATTTATACAGACATTACTGACAGCTTGTTCCTTTTTAGAGTATATCAACAGCAATGCAAAGATAGAAAGTCTGAAATGCTACTTGTGCACTGTATTTTTTATTTATTTATGTAATGCATAATTACATAGCCGTTAGTATAAGCCTGTTTCCACCATGAAATAAAAAAAAAAGGAATTGCGACTTTTTTTCACAGAAATCAGAGGGGAAAAAGTCAGAACAGCAAGATATAAACTCAGAATTCAGAGAAAAAAAAGTCTGAATTGTGAGTTTATAACTCATAATTCTGTTTTTATATCTCACATTTTTTACTTTTTTTCTCAGAACTGCAATTTGCGGAGATGTAAACTCAAAATTTTGGGAAAACAGTCCGAATTCTGAGTTTAAATCGTGCAATTCTGACCTTTTTTCTCAAAACTGTGATTCTTTATCTCACAATTTTGTTTTTATATCTCAAAATTCTCAATTTTTTTCTTAGAATTGTGAGAAACAAAGTCCAAATTGTGAGATAAAAAGTTGCAGTTTTGCACCTTTTTTTAAAATTTTTTTTTATTCCTTAATGGAAACAGGCTTCCATACATTTGACTGAAACTGTGACCATTTATAAGAAAGTATTCACTACAGCTGTAATAAACCTCTCAGATTCCTGAAACATGTCTTCTTCTGTTTTAATTCTGTCCTAAACGAGTAAGTGCAGCTTGGGCAGATCAGTCGCAGTTATGCCAGTCTTTCCCATGGAATGATAAGACAATTGCTCACAGACCATTAAATGCAGTGGGTGCCAAGCATCTGAATTCTTCGGATGGTTAAAGTGGAACAGTTCACCCCCTGGAATTTGTCCGGAAACTCAATACTTTAATGGTCACAGAGAGAGAGTGAACATACTTGTAAAGAGAAACAAGTGCATAACAACAACTAAAATTTGAAAATACATGTTATTACATGGATGCAGTTTGACTATAAATTACTGCACTATATATATGAACTACAATAATAAATATTAAGCCATTAAGTTTGGGGGCTCCTCTTACCCCCCAAAACACAGCTCTCTCCTGAGAACAACTGTTAGCTGAATCATGAAATGCTATTTTAAAAATGTCTTTACTCAAATATAGGCTGATCAATCAATTGTACTGAGAAAGATGAGAAGTAAAACACTGATCACTTTAGCAACTTCTAAATAACCTTAAGAAAAGCCAAAAGGATTAAAAAGCTATTTAAATTGACTTACTATTACTTAATTTTATGTTAATATATTTTATGTCTAGTGATCCACAATTCAGAAACTTGTCAGCAAAACTAACTGTCTTAGGCCTACATTCACTTTCAAGATAATTTTTAAAGGCAGTTTATTAGATTATTATAATTTGGTTTTCTCTTTTTGCACCGAATGGGTGCATGGCCTTTTCAGTACTGTCTAACTATTCAGCAGCCCCTTACCTTATTAGACTTTTAAAAAGGAATTTATGTAGTGTTTTTCTGTGAACTGCTCCTTTAAGAGCTCACGTGTAGCATTAACTTTAATTAACATAATTAATCCTCTGAATTAGACAAGCAAATGAATGAGTGACAAGGTAACTTGCACACACTGACCCGGAGCTTAATGTTTTTATGTTAATATATTTTATGTCTAGTGATCCACAATTCAGAAACTTGTCAGCAAAACTAACTGTCTTAGGCCTACATTCACTTTCAAGATAATTTTTAAAGGCAGTTTATTAAGTCTGAAACAACAACACATCACACAGATTATTTATAATTTGGTTTTCTCTTTTTGCACCGAATGGGTGCATGGCCTTTTCAGTACTGTCTAACTATTCAGCAGCCCCTTACCTTATTAGACTTTTAAAAAGGAATTTATGTAGTGTTTTTCTGTGAACTGCTCCTTTAAGAGCTCACGTGTAGCATTAACTTTAATTAACATAATTAATCCTCTGAATTAGACAAGCAAATGAATGAGTGACAAGGTAACTTGCACACACTGACCCGGAGCTTAATGTGAAAACAACAATGACTGAATAAATTAGCTGGCTCAAAGACAAACAGCAAAAAAGCGGATGCAGTTAATAGTTATTGACCAAAAACTTATTTGCATTTCGCAACATTTTTTTTCAGCAACTACAGAAAACAACATGAAAGGGAGAAAAAGGATGGAAATAAAGAAGAAAAAGTAAAAGTATTGTGAGGAAGTGGCACAGTTTCGCTGCTAACTGGATTTGTGGAGATAATCTGAGTTTGAATAAGACATCTCATGAGCTGTCCCTGTGGATTACTCATTGAGAAAACTAGGTGATGTCATCACAGACTTTTGTTTCATGGGGGGCTGGGAGTGAACACTGAATAGGGATAAGAGCCCTCTTCTTAAACTCCACATGACACAAGGGATACAAAATGAATGAATGAAAAGAAAAGAAAAGTTAAAATAAAATAGTGACATGCAGACTAACCATTTTTTGCTCTATGAATCGTATTAAACTACAGATAGCCTAATATTCATCACAAATTGCACAAGTATTAAAAATGATAGACCAATAAAAGAAATACAATTTTTACAAGAATTGTGAATGAGAGTATGCAAATAGTATTCACTGTGATGCGATAAAAGACTGCACCTTCTTTCTGTTGTTGTTCTCTTGAGCTACAAGTGCAAGCATAAACAACTTGATCAGTGTAGTCCTATTCACGAATGAATGATTCTTATGAGCCGGTTCTTTTAAATGAATCAAAACATATAGCGCGACACTTGCGGTCTTGGCCACTTGAGAGCGTGTGGACACAACAGGAAGTAAAATGTCCCATGCAAGTCTTAAAGGGGTCATATGATTGTGTTACAAGCTCTTGGTGCATAAAGAAGATCTGTAAAGTTGCAAAGACTAAAGTCTCAAATCCAAAGAGATATTCTTTATAAAAGTTAAGAGTCAACCACGCCTACCTAAAACGGCTTGTTCTAACACGCCCCCACATGTCTATGTCACGATGTGGGAAGATTTGCATAACACCACCCAAATGTTCACGCAAAGAAAGAAAGCATAACTTTTATTCTCGCTGTAGTATTGATACAAATAAAAGTAATGCTTGTTACATACTATTGACCCAGTACTGACACATATTATTTATTAGGTGGTTGGCTTTGTTTATTAATTTTTGTTTCTTTGTTTGTTTGTAATCAAAGATAAAGTACACGTTATATTTGTGTGTCGAAGATAAGGCTTTATTTTTGACAAAAGCTTGGTGTTCAGTTTAATAAGATTTAAAAA
>NW_015653472.1:749456-750466 GCF_001515625.1 Sinocyclocheilus rhinocerous
ATGGTTTTATTTTTACGCGTCGCCATGCAATGCAACGCGTAAAAAGACAGTATAAGTCATTGTAATCCGCAATTATGTCCCCACTGGATGCAACAAATGCCTCGTTTATAATGGGTTTTAATGTTTTTGTCTCGTGGCTCCGGCCGGACAGGGCATCACAGTATGGTAGGTGCGTAACATTTCCGTCACACGCTTGAGGTATCCGGCCAATCACAATGCACTGGATAGCTGGCCAATCAGAGCACACCTTGCTTTTCAGGCCGATGAGCTTTGTAAAAATCGACGCGTTTCAGAAAGGCGGGGCATAGAGGAGAAACAATAATGTACAGTATGTGGAAAATAATGTGTTTTTTGAACCTTAAACCGCATAAACACATTTCATTACACCAAATACACAAAATAATGTTCTTTTTAGCAACATCATATGACCCCTTTAAAAACGCCAAAGCGCAGTGCCCTTAAAGGGATAGTTCACCCAAAAATGAAAATTACCCCATGATTTATTCACCCTCAAGCCATCCTAGGTGTATTTGACTTTCTTCTTTCAGACGAATACAATCGGAGTTATATATAAAAAAATGCCCTGGCTCTTCCAATCTTTATAAGGGCAGTGAATTGTGGTCGAGATTTTGAAGCCCTTTCGTTGTGAAAGCGAAACTACTTTGTTTGGCCTTCCAAAAGGACACCGTGGACGAAGCGGAGTCCAGCCCGGGGACGTCACATGTGGTTGCCGCAAGCCCGCCGGCCGCGCCGTTCTCAAGAACACCGGCCTCCACTCACTCAGCTCGCCGGCTGTTCCTCACTCCAGCCACCGGGCTCCGCTCACTCTAGGCCGCCGTGTGTGACGCTGTTTCGTTGTGAAAGCGAAACTACTTTGTTTGGCCTTCCAAAAGAGGACGATATCAGAAATCAGTGGTTAAGTTGTATTTACAACACTGTTCCAGAACAGTTCAACCCAAATATTCAGATGTGTCCAGCACATTTTATGGAGGACTGTTTACTGATCCTGG
>NW_015653472.1:750676-778996 GCF_001515625.1 Sinocyclocheilus rhinocerous
GTGTATTTGACTTTCTTCTTTCAGACGAATACAATCGGAGTTATATATAAAAAAATGTCCTGGCTCTTCCAATCTTTATAAGGGCAGTGAATTGTGGTCGAGATTTTGAAGCCCAAAAAAGTGCATCCATCCATCCATCATAAAAGTACTCCTTACAGCTCTGGGGGGGTGCAGTTTTACAATATGTTGTAAGTGTGTCCCACTGGATAATCAGAAGTTCTACATACACTTGCGGTTTGCACAACGTGCAAAGACCGCAAGTGTAGTCTGATTTCCAAATGAATGACTCTAATGAGTTTATTCTTTTTAGTGAATCAAAAACAGAGTGACCTATCAAGTTTACATATACTCATGCAGATAAGAAAATGGTTTGTCCTCAAGTTCTGAAACATGTGAATGTGCAAGTCGCTGTCCTCAATCTGTTTGAGGGATTAAGAAACAGATATTTATTTGCACCTCTAATTCTGCGCGATGACGGTGCGGAGAAAACAGCTTACCGGTGGTGCCACATGTATTTGGGGTTTAGAAAAGTACTCAGTCCATGTAAATGTGACCGCCTCTCTCATCTCTTAAACAGCTTTTTAGTTTCAGGTGTGCATGTAAACGTCTGATTTCCGAACCAATGAGCCGGTTCTTTAATTAATGATTGGTTCAAAACGAGCTGTTACCGTTTTGAGTCTGACAAATCCTTCAATCTGACGAATGCGCTCTGAACTGAATTGAATCAGAGCGGTTAATGAATCATCAGCATCTGCCTCGCTGTGTAAAGTGCAAATGATTATTACTTTCAGTCATACCCTATCGAAATCAATTAGGTTTTGTGTCAGAAAGATATACTGAAGCTGTTTTCTTGGTAAAATTCTAAAAGCAGATTTTTCTCCAAGCATATCAGACCTGTATGAGTAACAAATCTTAATTCAGCAGACAACAGAACGGAAAACTGAGGTGAAGCAGAATGGCTGGGGGTCTCTTCTGCTTATTCACACACATTCTTTATTGTCTATCCCCAGATGTTTCATCTGCTGGACAAAAAGTCAAATTTTCTCTAGGTTTCATGGTGTGAGGCTGAAAGAAGCATCTTCCAAGATTTTTTTAAAAGTCCATTCATTCACCAGAAATGACAATGCTCTCTAAATATGTCTTGTTAACCCTGTTCCATCACTTTAGTTATCAGTACTCCTGTCTACTGGATGGCTGCCTCCATTGATGGCTTCTTGATGGCCCCGGTCCCAGGCGACTCTCAACCAGTCTAAATAAGAAGGGTCAGGAACCCAAAATGCCCCCACTGTCCCCTTGCCACACACCCCACTGGGAGCAAACAGTCCCTCAGGAAGTGACCCAGTGCTGCCGTCTGACAGTTTATGTATTGATTTGTCATAAAATGTCATGGAAGACAATAGGCTGTTCAAACACGCTTTTGTAATCTTCTAAATCACATCTTTTTCTCTTGTATAAATAAAAGTGTATCTAAGACGGTCTTGAATTTAATGTCCGGCCTAAAAATATTCCACAGGAAGTGCGACATTCCAGACTGATAGACCCAGCGGCACAAAGCAGCATGCGAACAATAAACTTTCCCTAAATCGGAATCACCTCAGACATTATAGGAAGTGAGAGGCTGCAGAGGGTTGTCTTCCTCTGATGAATTGTTGTGTCTAAGCTTGTTTGGAGCTGGCCATGGAAACATGGAGGCCGTGGCAAGTGGCCACATCAAAAGAATAGGATGTTAAATGTGATAAACAGATACTGGAGAGCTGGATCCGTGAAAAATATAACAAGTGCTGATGTCAATGGATGGAAGCCATAGATCTACCAAGCAGGAGTGCAGCCAGGCAGACAGTGGATGAACTGGTCCACCTCCAAAACAGCACTTAGAGGAAGTAATCTCACATTTAAACCAAAGATTGGATCAGACACTGTAGTTTAGAGAAAAGCAAATCAACTTTACACTGATAAAGACCCCCAAATGTGGCCCGACATGAACAATGAGTGTGTGTAAAAGCAATGCAAGTGTCAAATGAGGAAAAGACGAAGTCATACCTTCGGTTTGACTGACATCAGCACAAAAAAGCATTTGACCTGAGTGATTTGTCAGTGGACAGAGATGGAGACAAAGAGGTATTGATTGGCTGGGGAGAAAAGGGAGGATACAATGTGGTAGTCTGCAGGATAGGTGAAACAATCAATATGGTGGTTCTGCTCCAGGGATCCTCTTCACCAGCGCAGTGAGGCAGGAACCAATGAGCAGCACACAAATACTGACACTCTGAGCGGAAACCCAGAGCGGTAACTTGTATTCTCATACCCACATACACTCCCATGCATGCAAACAAACTGTCTCCTAACCACAAGCGAAAACAAGCTTTCGCACAAGCCTTTTGAATTCAAAGAGCACTATCATGCCCCAAAATCATTCATTTTCACTCATGTTTCACGCTCTGATTTGATGCTTTTCTCGGTTATGACTAACACCATATGCGGTTCATGCCCTTTGGTGAAGAAACTGACTGCAAGTGAAAATAATAATCTTCAGCTTGCTAAACGTTGAGTTATTCTAGGAGTAAATATGAGATGACGAAACTTTGAATATGAAATATGAGTTACTTTAAAAAGTTCTGTCTTCTCTTGCAGATGCCTTCATTAATAGATGTTGCTATGTATTTAAATGATAATCTTGTTACTTTTGTCATGGGTTTGTCCTATAATAGCTCCATGATGACAGAAACCTGGTGAAGGCATCAGGCTAATTATATAAATATTAGTACTGTAATAATGAAGTTCACACACCAGAACGGGCAAATACACAAGAGTTAAGAGATTATTATAATATGTGCTTGAAGTAGATGATAAACAACTATATATATTTACATTTAATAACTTACATAACTTACATTTAATTTATCACCCTAAATCCTAGTACATCCCTACAACTTTATTTTATTTTATTTTATTCTATTCCTATTCTATCTATAGCACACCTGTACATACAATTTATTCTTTTTTTGTGGTTTATATTTATGCATGTGTATTTTATTCACATCTTATTGTTATTATCTGTGTGTTGTTGTTGTCTCCGTGTACTGGAAGCTTGTGACACTATAACAAATTCCTTGTATGTGCAAACATACTTGGCAATAAAGCTCTTTCTGATTCTGATTCTGATTCTGATTAGCAGATGCTTTTATATGGCACGCTGTGTACAAATGCACGAAGAAGAAGAGAAAGGTTCCAAAAAGTCTTTAATCCAACACATAGGTAATACAAACACAGGGTAGCATTAACGAGACTGGACAAAGAATGAACGAAAGGGTACAACTTATATAGGACTCAAACAAGAAGATTAATTGAACACAGCTGAAACAAACAGACTCATGATAACTGAAACCATCATAACAAAGGAAGAGCGAGAAATACAAACAAAGGAATACAGGAACTAAAGAATTACAAACTAAAAGTCCATGAACTAAACTAAACTGAACATAATGGTGACATTACTACCCACTCCGGCAAGGTGTGACCTCATGCCGTAACAGAACAACAAAGGGAGGGATGAAGGGGTTTTTGGAGGTGGACAAGGAGATGGCAAAGGGATGGTGAGAGGCTGAAGTGAAGGGATGGTGGCAGGATGTGACGAAGGGAGAAGACAGGAACCCGGGAGAGGTGATGATCGGAGCAACCAAGGTGGTGTTGATGGTGGGAGGAGCCCAGAGCAGGAGGAGCCAGGTGGCACTCCAGAGTCCAGCCAGGACTGGGGCCATGGTGAAGGTAAGGCTGATGACACCACGGGGCCGACTGATGGAGACAACGCTGATGGAGGGGGAGCCCCGGGCGGAGTCGACGGCTCCTGCGGCTGAGGCGGGGATCCGGAAGACTGAGCCGGAGCGACTGAGGACCAAGGAGGAGCTGGAGGGAAGGAGGAGCCAGACAGAGCCAGATGGAGTGTGGGCAGGGCTTCTTTCCATCCCCTCGTACTCCGCTAATACTCCCTCCGGCACGTACAGTGCTGCCGGTTCACACACCTGGTTAGATGCGTAATACAGTTCAGACTCCAGGGCGATGGCAGACTCAGTCGCTTTTTCTCACGCTGGCTCTGACTCTCTGTCTGTGGTGGGCTCAGGCCCACACATTACACTTAAAAGAAAATATTTCAAAAGTATTACAAAAAAACGTATTCCAAAATGATTTTAGATAAACAAACAAAAAATAAATAAATACACACATCACCGTGAAAAGAAAATATTAAAAAGATAATGACTATTTATATAAATAAATATTATGAATAAATATTAATTATTAACATAATTCTATAAAATATATCAATACTTGTATTAATTGTATTAGTCAATTGGGGTTTAGAGTTTACAGACAAAATGCTCTGACAAACTTTATGTTTGCCAGCACTTGGAGGAAGATGCCTTATGTCTGAGAGGGACAGTGTGTAATAGTAACCAATCATCTCATTGAATTCAGTCACATGACCTTTGATGCACATCTAGGAATTTATTTTAGTGTTTTTGGATCACATTTTATGTGCACGGTAAATAATTGCTAAAAATGTATCCACCTCAAACCAGTTTTTTAATGTACAATTTGAAAATTTTACTCACTATCCAGCACTTTTTTATTATAATAATAATAATTATTATTATTAATGTAACACCCCAAAATTTGTATAAAAATTTGTGAATGTAAAATTTTATTTATTTATATTTTTCCAAAAAACAAAACAAAAAAACAACAACTTGAGAGCAGAATCAACATTCACTAGGTAACTAGTAAGGATTAATTCACCAAGGAAACATGATGTGGAGAGTATCACCCTGTATTTTGTGTGTGTGTGTGTGTGTGTGTGTGTGCCCAGCTGTGCTCTCATTCCACCCTGCCATTCACTAGCTGCTTTTGTTTGGAGTGAAGCCTTTCTCTTATTGACACTTGACTCGACTGTTTCATGCATGAGAATCAACACCATAAAATCTCCAAGTGGAGGGCACACAGCTCTGCATTTACCATAAGAAGTGAAAGACAAACAAGACGAGTAAACTTTACCTTCCCGTCCGAAGAAAAGAGAGAACAGAGATCAAAAAAAGAAGACAAGCACTCATAACTGTGAGCAGCCCCATCCAGACAGAGATCCGTCACGAGTCAAGAGCCTTTAAAAAGGCAGATCCACATGAGGCTGCATGATAAAGAGAGGAAGAAAAACAATTTGATCTTTTGACAAGACGAGGGGAGGGAAAGTGCAGGACGAGAAAGCTCCCATGCACCTTTTCAAAAGCTGGTAACATCTGGTGAGAGGATTTGCCTTGTAGTTTCTCTTTTACTTTTCTTTGTCACACGCACCCTAGCAACCCTGCTCTTGACAGTGCCCTGCCAGATACCAGGACATCCTGTATGAGGACAATGAGCCACACGACTGGATAAGTGGAGAGATTAGACAGCCTGTGAGTAATCTATCATAAACACACACCTAATCCTTGTGATCTGAACACAGAGGACATCAACAGATGGGTCTTTAGAGGTGAAGTGTGTCATTTTTGTGCCACTAGTGGCAACAAATGGAAACTATTTACCTTTGAAGGAAAATATTTAAAAAAATAATGGGTTCATATAAGGTATTCATATGAAATACACACTTCACCTTTAAAACTATATATAATAATATAATAACAAATATTAATATATAATAACTAATTATGAAGTTAATATAAAATTATGTCTGTTTTTAAAAAGTCAGCTCCCCTCCCAAAAATGCAAATTTAATTTAATTTCTTTTTAATTAAATTTTATTACAAGAGCATTACAAAAATATTTTTAAATAACACAAAAACAACAAAAAAAACAAAACAACAACTAATGCACACATCACTTTTAAAAGAAAAAAATTATGTAAAAAGATAATGACTATTTATGGCTTTTAAAAATGTTAAATGAATAAGTTCTTCCAAAAAAGTGACCCATAAATGTATGAATGTGCCCCACCAAGAAATAATAAAAAACCCACACATCTTAAACCCACAAATGAATGAATGAATGAATACTTTTTTCCAAAAAGGTGGCCCATAAATAAACGAACGAATGAATGAATGAATGAATGACTGTCCCACCAAGAAATAATAAAAATCCCACTCATCCCACAAAAATCTAAATAAATAAATATGTATATAAATAAAAACATTTTTATTTATAAATAAATAAAAATACAGAACACTTTTAAAAGAACAGAATAGAAGTCTGATGTTGCACCAGTTTCTTCAAAGTATTTATCTTGTTTCCAGCTTTCATCAACAAATCACCCAACAGAAACGCACTGTGCCATTTGCGTTAACGTATTGTTCTGCCTTTTGTTGTTTTGATTCTTGGCTGTGCATTAAAAGTGCAGTGAAGATCCTGTGTTTGACGTGAGCACACACCACACACATACATTCTCACAGAAGGTTTGAAAGGACTGACATGAGTCAGAGCAGTGAGCAGTTAGTCTCAGGTGTCTATCTAGGGCATGTCTGGGCTTGTGGTGAGACAGCGGCTGATTCACCACCCATGCAGGGGGCAGATTTCCCACTCCCACTCCCACTAACTGTACCCTCATAGTGACCCTTATGTGCACGCTGCCAGTCTGGCAAAAACAAGATAATTGCATTTTCCTCAAATATTAAAAGGATGTGAAAATTTATGGCAACATCACAATCGTCAACAACTTTAAAAATGAGCTGAAAATAAAATGCCATTCACTGCAAAATGCACAACTGGGACAAACAAGCAAATAAAAAAACCGTATCGGCCTTTCATAAATTCCATTGGACACCATGGTTACCATTCGGCACATAAACACCTAATGTGAACATGACTCACTAGGTTTCCTGAAACCCGACTGCAATTAAGAGTTTGTCCAAATGTATTACTGAGCTCAGTGAGCACAGGAAATGCCATGCTGAGAGGACTGATTTCACTACCTCAGAACTGCATGCCACAAACACGCAAGTCTTCAGCACACTCATTGCGAGAAAACCCACAGATTGTGCCCTCTATTTGACTTTTCAATTAGCCATTTGTCATCCAGTAATCAGAAATTAGAGTTACGTATAGGTTTGTGCCAAAAATTTGACTAAAATAATGTCAAAGGATCTATTCAAAACATATAAAAAAACAAGTAAATATTTCCACTGTACTTAGGCTTTGAAAAAATATACTTATTTTTATTTAGAAATAAATATCCTCAAATCATTTACCTGTTAAATATTTAATTCTGAGGCAGGTGAATGTAATTGTTATAGATATTTGACACTTTAATACAGTTAATTATACCGTGATCTCCAACCAATTGTTCACTTTTTTTTGGTGGGGGGGTGGATAGGTTGATGATCACTGTATCATTAACAATATTAAAGTGTCATACTGTATATTAAGGGATCATGCGACACTGCACAAGACTGGAGTAGCGGCTGCTGAAAACTCAGCTTTGCCATCACAGGAATAAATTAACATTTTTAGATATTCAATAAAATTGTTAATTTCAAATTAATATTTCACAGTATTTTAATGCAATATGTGTGTATATGTTTGTGTTTAATCATTAAATTAACTGAATAAAAATCTTGAAAAAAAATCTCTTCTCTGCAGTCTGTCTGTAATATGAAAACTTCACTTAAAATAGCCCAAAAGCTGACCAGTCAGATCCTCATAAATAAATGGACTTCAAGATGAGTAAAAACATAAATAAAAAGCGTGTCCAAATTTAAAGTCAGTCTTCTTCAAGGCCACCAAGGAGATGGAATTATAAATACTTGGAAAGACCTCCTGACTGTCAGGGGGTGGTCCTTAACTTTCTCCCTTGGAATCTATGCAATTCGCAAAGGCTTCAAAGACTGCCAAGACACCATGACTTGAAACCATAGATTGTGCTGAAAAGCAAAACCTGGACTCAGAAATATGTCCTGCAGACAAGTGACAAGGATCTGCGGACCTTGCGGCTCCTTGGGCTGTGATATCTGATAAGGGCCGGCAGTGCGTCCCTACAAGTGTCCACCCTCCCCACCACACGACTCCTGCTACTAGGGAAAGATGGGCCGCTTGCTATTAATATCAGTGGAAGAACAGATAATCCCTGAAAAAATAAAATACAATTCAAGAATAATTGTCAACATTTCTTGTTTAACATCCAGACGTTTTTAAAGGGATAGTTTACCCAAAATACTTACTAAACCTCATGTTGTTTCAAACCTGTATGACATAGAGCATAAGAACATTTTATTGACTTCATTGTATGGTCAAAAAATATTTTCTTTTGTGTTCCACCAAAGAAAGTAAGTCATACAGATTATGAATGACATGAAGGCAATTTAATGATGACCGAATTTTCATTTTTGGGTGAACTGTTCCTTTGAAGTCTTCCTAAAGGAGTTCATGCAATTCACATGTGAGGATGTTCTGGGATGAGGAACCAAGTCTGGGTCTCCAGGACAATTTTGCGGATGACTGTGTCTTTCATGACTTCTTGGGCAACAGGTGCTGAAGGAGAAAGGAGTGTCAGACTCATCTGGTTCTTTTCTGGACCACAGTGCCTCTTGCCCCCCACCTTTCTCCCACAGCGTCCATATCCAAGCATGCTGAGCATTTCCCCCTTGTCCTTGTGAGTGTGACTTTGAACTAGAATAAATTTAGACAGGGTTACTTACGTGAGTTAGCCTGTTTTGTTGTGAAGGCAAAAGAGGAAAAAAACGTATGCGCACATACACACGCGCATAAAAATAGATAAATGCATATATTTATATGTATTGAAAATGAATCTGTTCTTTATGATCCTACATCAACTGGTCTTTTCACCTCTCTTACATAAACCTCATTTCATATCATTAAATTATAAGTAAATAAATCTGTGTAGCACAACACAAGACGTTATGTTCCTCCTTGTGGTAAAAAAGGACACTACATTTGGACACCACATTCACAACATTGTTGACCAGTACTTTCCAGTCATAGCATCATAATGCTAAAGTATTCTGTTGTGTTGATAAAAAATATGTTAGGTTTTTTGAGACATATCTGCCAAATCAACAGATCAAACAAAAATCACAGTCCATAAAAATCTTCCATGAATGGAGCTGGTCCATTCATGGAAGGTTTGGTCAAAAACCAAGAACAGCCTGCCTGTTAATGAATCATCAGCTGGTTGTATTTGGTATTTGTGGAAATGGTCTGACCTCAGAAGGTCCTGCAGACAAATGACAAATATTTGTGGTCCTTCTTGCTCCTTGAGGTGACGATACTCATTTTCTGCTTTATAAAATGTGTTACCCATGTTTTTAACACTTTTTTTTAATTGCGGTATTAGTGCATCCTTTTTTTTTAAACAGTCAGAAGCTAATTCAACTCTTAACTCTATATGAACAACCCCTGTACCACGTGTGTGTGTGTGTGTGTGTGTGTGTGTGTGCAATTTTGACTGTATTTATTAGAGCCCAACTTTAAAATAATAGATTCAGTGGTGGAAATGGACAAAATTCACTGGGGGGACTCTAGCTTGGAGGGGAGGGCTAGGAGGGTCACTTTAGATTACCTTTCAAATGATCAATAGATTGTTTATAATCTATAATAAAATTAAACATTTTTTTAAAGATTTATTTTTGATTTTTTTTTATTAGGATAGGACAGTATGTTGACAGGAAACAAAGTGGGAGGAAAGGATAGCGAGCCAGGACTCAAACTCGGGTCGCCCAAAGTGATTTGCAGGGACACCCTTTATTTATATTTATATAATAAACCTTTAACTTTAATGAAAACAATAAATTGAATTAGAATAATAAGACACAATCAGGAAGAATAAGTTACCATTCAAATGAAATCAGTAGGCTATCAACAAAATTAATCTTTGCTCTATAGAGGTGGCACAGAAGAACACAAAAGTGACATTTAATTATATTTACAGACTGTTTACAAAGGATGAGTTTAATGTTTAATTTAATTTAATACTAAATGATTTAATAAATAACTGAAATTATTATTTAAAAATGAAACTAAAACCGCCAGTAGGTGGCGGTAAGTCACTGTCTTTGTCACTGAATCATTCATTGATCGATTCGTTTAAACTGCTGATTCATTCAGGAACTAAGCAAGTGACTGTCTTTATGAATGGGTCATTGAATCTTGACTCACTAGAATCGTTCAAAAACGCACATTCATTCATAAACGAGACGGCGTTTGCTTGGAGATGCAGGGCGGCTCAGCTGTGACTTCGTTTGGAACTATTTTCGTTGAAATAGAGCAAAAACTGTGCTCCTAAAATGTAAGTCTCTTAATATTAATTTCTTGTTTATCGAACTGTTGTATAAAATCAGTATCACATTTGCAAACTTTCTTTATAATTATTAAAAAGCTGTCACTCATCTCTGTTTATCGCGATCTTACAAACTTCTGTTTGCTCTATACCATGTACAATGCATCTTATTTAGTTACATCATGTCTGTCTACACTTTGTTAGTGGTTAACCCAGCACTGAGCAAAACGTCTCAGGTTACTTGTGTAACCATGGTTCCCTGAGGGGAACGAGACACTGCGTCCTCTAGGGGTCGCTATGGGGAACGCCTCGTCGTGACCCGTGTCTGAAGCCTACATTGAAAAAACACCAACTTGTTTGGCCGGCGACAGCCATGACGTCACTACCGTCGCGACTAGTACAAAATAGGCGCCGGTAGCGCACATCATTCACTTCTTCGTCTGAACCTTGCGTCCGAAGCATGGCAAGAAACCTAGAGGACGCAGTGTCTCATTCCCCTCAGGGAACCATGGTTACACAAGTAACCCGAGACGTTGCCAAACAAGTTGGTGTTTTTTCAATGTAGGCTTCAGACACGGGTCACGACGAGGCGTTCCCCATAGCGACCCCTAGAGGACGCAGTTCGAAGTTCCACGAAAGGGAACTCCGGTGTTTTATGTTAACACAGCTTTATCCATAACACATTTTCTGTTATCGCATCTGTTAAAGATCTGGCAAAAATCACGGTTTACCCCAGATAATTGATCAGTCTGCTTTCACGATGAGGAGCAGGATGCGCACCGATAGAGAAGCATTTCCATTGGCTCCAGTCCGCAGGTATTAGGGCCAATCTCAAAAGTCTACATTGCGCAGCAAACCATAGACACAAATGTAACGCTAGGTTTTTATTATAATATATTGCACTTATGTGCGGAACTCAGATCGCTTTCGTAGTCTATTGAATGGATAAAATGTTGAAATCCCTTTCATTTCACAAAAATCTAACCAGTTGGAAGTGGACCGATGTCCCCCCTGCGAAATTTGCGGCCCTGAATATATGAAATATTAAAATATTACATCAAATAAATATTATATGCTATATACAACAAATAAGAATAAATGTCCTAAACCCCCAGAAAACATGTCCTCAATATTCGAAATATTCATAAATCACCCAAATTATGTTTTTGCTTCAATCGCGATAGTATAAATTAATTTGTAGGCTAAATAATACTTGTTTTTTTGTTTGTTTGTTTTGTTTTTTTTGTATAAAAACATTGCATCTATGAGACGTCCTCCCTGTTCCTTTAAAAGTCTGGCCATGTAGTGGCTCTTGTAATTATTATACTCTGGCTCAAAACTCGCATCTTGGCGGCCACGCGTGTGCGCCTCTTCACCTCTGCAGAGAGGCTGTGCGGCCAAAGCACGACCCGGCCTGCCAGCGGGGATTTACGGATTGGCGCTCTGCCCGGCCGCAGGCAGTCTAGTTCGCTCGGTTCTCACGACCTCAGCACCACAACGGCATCTCTGAACTATTAACTCAGACACGCAGGCAGAGAGAGAAGCCACGGAGCCCACACACTGCCAACTAGTGTTTCAGCAATGCACATGTGCGAAAACAAGCTTTTCTGTGCGATTTAGATTAGCCCCGAGGGTTTTGAACAGCGTACGAATCTTTCAATGACTTTCAGGGGGGTCTGCTTTTTTCTGTGAACATTTCTTTCATTCTGTTTAGATTTAAACTTAACGTAAAGATTTTTGTGATAGCTATATGTGTGATGTGTATTCCTGTTTATACCTTTTGTAGTTGAGGTTGTATTAAAAATACAACAAACCATCTGTTTAGACTTCACTTTGAACTTCGTGATTTAAAAAAAAAATACATCTTTTTTTTCCACTTGAGGGAGAAATTTATGACCACTCGACTCGGATTTAAGTAAATAAAGTAGCCTAAATCACAATAATAATTAATAGTCTAATACAAAAACATATTGAAATTACTAGTGACGTGTTAATAAATAACTTTCCAAAACCGTAGCCTACATTGGGTTTAACAAGACGGAGTTGTTAAGTGGGAAACCCCGTGGCCGTCGGTCACCAGGGTGTGTAACCTAATCCGAAAACGAAGTGGGCCGCTCTCTACAAGTGGCAGACACACGGCAAACACCATGCCGACAGCCCAAGCAACACGTCTCGCAGTTCCGGAGTTTACGCGCATAGGGAAGATAAGTTTACATCCAGGGAAAACATAAACGACTCGCCTGGGAGAGGCCTGCATGTCAAGCTGCCTGTAAAAAGAAATATGATTTTTTTAATTTACATTTTAATTCTATTACATTTTAATTAGGAAAGAAGTTTGATGTTAAGGTAACTTCATCAGTTTAGTCAGAAAAGAGGCGCGAAAGCACCCCACGCGCTATTCAGGTATATAGGCTACAGCTATAAAGCGGCTGGTACACAAAAGGAAGAGAGGATTCTTCCATATTCTCTTTTCACTGAGGCAATCTGTTAGTGACATTAACCCAAAGCGTAGGCCTATTTCCCAGACCAATGAATGGGGGTTTAGGACTTCTTAAAGATCCCGCTGCATACAGGATGAGACCCCTTTCAGATGTTTAATTACCTTTTTGCAAAAGAAAAGAAAAAAACCCTCTCGTTGCCTTTGTCATTTCAACCTGTGACACTTTAGAGTGATCTCTTCCCGCCAGAAGTAGAACTAAGATACGGGGTAGCAAGGACGTAATTGAGACTTTAAATAAAAAAAGTGTAACATCTGTAATTGAAAAGTTTAATGCCTTTACACACTGCTCTCTTAGCTGTGTTAAATAAATAAATGTTTAATAAAGCTTGCGTAAAATCGTCAATCTTCATGTTGGCTATTAATAAACTGTCACTTGTCAATCTTAAATTGGCTATAAAGCATCAATGTAAGTAGTATCAAAAATAAAAATGATTTGTCATTTATATTACTCCATCTAGTATAGGTATTATAGATTTACATCTACTGATCTTAATAAAAAAAGGGCTTGAACACGACAAATTTCGTTATTTTGATTTATTCAGCATCAAACAAACACTCATCATGAAAAAAACAACAAGAAAGCTTTGGCATGATACAATCTTTTACAAACGTTGTACAAAACTAAATTCTTTCATTTAAAAAAGTACTTTATAAACATTAAGTGTTATGCTGTTGAATTATCTACAGCATATTCATCAACAACATCCAAATATTGGAATCAGCTAACAAACATATACGCCTTGTCCAACAGAAGGTCAACAAGTCCCTTAAAACGGAACTGAACGTATTTTCTTCATCGTGAAAAACTGTTTTAGAAGCTCGTATGGGATGAGCAAGTCTACCAAGGTCTCCACACCGGCTCATTGCTTTCTGCTCCGGCACTAACACCAACGGGACTGACGGCCTGTGAAACGCCTGCGAAGGAGGTCATTCCCTGGACAGGAGATGCCACCGTGGGAGCTGAGCTGGCCTGGACGGGACTGGCGTTGACAGTCACTGGAACACTTGCGTTTGCGTACAAAGGAATGACCGGGGTTGTAGCAGAAGCGAAAGCTGGGTTGGGGATAAGGAAAGCAAACTGTCCGTCAGTAGCTGGCACCAGCTGGAATCCTCCAAAGACTTTGGGTGAGACCGCTTCTGATGGACTGAGTTTGGGGCACATCGAGGCGCTGTTGATGGGCAAAGTTGAAGGAAGCTGCACGTGAAGAGGCTGAGCCAGATGCGCCTGCTGAGCTGGGGCAGGCTGAGGGTAGTTCATGGCCATCATCTGTCCCAAACAACCGGACAGGTGGTTGAGAAGTCGCGACCTAACCTCCGTGTTCACCCCCTCGCAGGTAGAGAGAAATCGAGTCACCTCATTCATGCACTCGTTGAATCCCGCGCGATACTTGCTGAGGACGTTTGTGTCAGCTGACAGGGCCGCTGCAAAGCAAAGGTAACGTTCATTAATATTGTGCATTTAGGAAGTTCATTTGCGTTTTTCAATTAGGCTATATGTTTAAAGTTCCACATTTTAATAAATCTGACTTATAACTTACCAGTCATCTGAACACGTTGCAAATTGCGCAGGTGCTTGACTGTCATCTCAAGAATATCAGCTTTCTCCAATTTAGAGTGTCTGGAGCTCTGTAAACGAGAAGAACCGATTAGGAATTTTGTTTTTAAAATGAAGATTACGTGTTTATTGTCACATGCAAAGAATAGACATATTCGTATAGCTACAACTTACATCTTTTTTAAGAGCATCGAGAATCAGGGTCTTCAGCTGTCCAAGGCTCTCGTTGATTCTCGCTCTGCGGCGTTTCTCCATGATTGGCTTTGAAGACTGCAGATGAAATGCAAAGATCATTAAATTATATAAGAAAGAGGCTAGTTTTTTTTCTTCTTCTCCAGATCGACTGGAATTTTTTTTTGGAAATGACAAATGACATTTGTCTAAACGGAAAAACAACCACAAAAAGTGTCAAAACAATAAATGGTATTTACCTTTCTGTGCTCGCTGGCATTCTTTGGTTTGTCCGGAGTATGAGATCCACTGGCAGGGGCACCAGCAATAGGTGATGCAGTCTGCTTCTCCATATTATCGGCTGGCATGATCAAAACCAAAGTTGGGTCCGGTGTAAGCCAAAAAATGGTTTATATTCCGTCGGTGGATTTTTAAAAACACCGAGACGAGCTGTTAGGATTAGATGCGGAGCGTAGACAAGACCTCGGGATGTTCACGAGAGGGAGAGTGACTCCCTCTTATCAGCTATATGACTTATAGTCTGCAGGCTGTCATATGAGCACACGAGCGTGTGTGGCGTAGCGCTTCGGAGGGCAAGTCGAATCTCCCACTGCCACACGCCAGCGGTATTTATAGATAGATCGCATGCTCCCAGTTCGTGTGAAACCCTCTCTGCATTCTTTCCCACACTCGCTTCAGCCAATAGGCGCGCGGACTCACCCATTGGGCGCGGGCAGACTGCTGATTGGACAACACCCCCGCGGGCTGTCAGTCACGCGCTGCTCAATCAGCCCTGGAGGGACAAACAACAAAGAGGCGAGTGCAGTCGGCCTGGCTGTGAAGTGATAAGGGGAATTGGGGGAATACTCTTGCTGCTTGCCACCAACGTTTTTTCATAGCCGAATCATATATTTCTGCATTCAGGCACTGTGTGACCAACATTCCTGTACACTTGATGTCGGAATGGTTAAACTGACAAATCATGTCATTTTATCAACATTATAAAAACTATAATTTTATACTGGAAAGACGTATTTTATCAGATGTGTCCTCCTCGAATTACTATAATTCCACTAGCATTAAAAGCATTACATGCATCTTGCAAACTATCTTTAAGATTGCATTTAATTGCACTGGACTTCATTGGAAAGTTACATTGCACTCTAAACCTCGCATTTATTCTGCTGCCGCACTGGCTTTTGATACTATTCAGGGACATTTTATGCATTCTTGGCTATATAGCCTACATACATCTTCCTCTTTAACTATTTATTTAACTTTTATCAATTTTCTGTATGTTTTTCTTTTTTGTTATATATAAAATGCATTAGACGAAACATTTCACTGACTTTGTACCACAGTGTGACAGCATTTTATATGTATTAGTTTAATCGCTCGTGGAAGAATGTTCGTGTTATATCAGAAATGCGAGTATCCAGTCGTTTCAGAATAAAAATAAAACCGAAAAAACTTAAAGGATCTTGTTGCACTTCAAAGAAGAAAACAGCAGTAGAGGCACGCGAAGCGGTTCGAAGCAGCACGCAGGAAACCAATGGGAAGCTGGCCCCTTTATGCAAATAAAGCGTAGTTTCGTCTTATTGGCTGGGTGAACATCTTACGCGTCAATCATTGCAGCAGTGCAGGAGGCAGAGTGCGCGCGGGGGGAGGTGCTGCTACATCTGTCCGCGTGCCAGCCAGTCTGCGCGCTCGCTCGTTGCACCGCTGCGTCCTCTGAGCACGTGCCGTTGCTAAACTCTCAGGCTGTGGGGTTTAGAGAGCAAGCTTCGCGACTGCTTTTGTTGCTGCTGAATTATGAACTCGTGTTTTTTTCTTGGCAGGACTGTTTTTAAACTTGTAGGAGTTTTGTTAATGTTTGTTGGTTCGTTGCAAAACGATTGGGAAAATGCAATAATGTTTTAGACTTGCATCTATAAATCTATGCTGAAGTAATGCAATGAATGAAATACAAGAAACACCAAATACATCCCTCAACTATAAGTATGTATTTTGCGTATTTATGAAAATAACTTTTTGGGGGGTTCCTCAGTACTTTTATTAAAAAGAAAAACACAGTTAAAAGAAAAAGGGAATTTAAAACGCATTGGCCCACATTAATTGCAACCACCTTAAACACAAACACTAAATGATAAACTATTTAGTGTAAATAGTTGTTGAAAAATATAATTTATCAAGATCAATGAAGATTTTACAGTGATTTTGCCGATGGGATACTGAGTGGGAGAACTAATTTATAGGTGTCGCGCGCCATCTACCGAAAATTTTACTAGAACTTTAAACAGTCAAGTGCAATACCATATCTGACCACGAGGCGGAGCACAGCGCAGTAAATACCTCAATACAAATGACTAATTACATCAAATGATTTGCAAGTAACAGACATACTGCGTTTTTGAAATCTCATATTATTCACTTTGGAGAGTCAATATATTGAAAAAGAGAAAATACTTCCAACAACATTGCCAGAGTTTTGCATCCCAAAACTTTATAAAACAGCGACTTGCAATAATGCAGTGAGAGTTATTAACACATAATAATAATAATAATAATAATAATAATAATTTTAAAAAAATTAAATCAATTTAAATTAGCATAGGACTGACGTGAAATAGGACAAAAACTCATCTAGTTTAAGTCTGTCATTTTATGTATCTAATAAGGTAGAGAAGTCCCATAGCAATGAGAATTTATTAAGTCTTGGTTGGCTGCTTGTTGACCATTGTTTAGGGACTCTTGTCATTTGTTGCCGAGACTAGCTGGGGCATGCTGGAATCCTGTTTGCCAAGGATCCTGAGGTCTCAGGGGCCAGCTGTGCGCTCACCCCTTCACATTTGCCCTATTTGCTTTGGGATTGAGGTAGATTATGTAGCCCTTAATCCTGCTTTCTGTATGTGTTATACCTCCATAACAGAGCTTCAGAGAGTTATTTACATGGCCAGGACATGTAAAACTTTATAGACTCTGTCCAAACATTTTTTAGATATTTCTTAGAATTTAACAAAGGTCCCAGAAAAAGGTTTCCTGGATACTGATCACTGGATTCAGTTCTGCAGAAAAAAATAAATAAATAAAATAATAGTAATAATATATAGCATATATGTAATATACTATTAACACTAAAATTAAAAACGTAATATTAAAAATATTGTTCTTTGAATTCAGATCAATGGATTAAATTCAGAATTGTGGGATGTGTTTTGACTTCAGTGTACAGGAGAAACTTTTAGTCTGAAAAGGAAAGGGAGATGGAAAAAGATGAAGGCATTGTGTGTTTTGTAATTAGACTTAACACTGACCAGCAAACTGTTGTCCGAGATCAGAGCGTGCACAGTAGTTTCTTTGCACTGAAGGAAAGTTCATTTGTTGTTGGGTAATGAGTCTCAGTCCCTATCCAAATCTGTTCACAGAATGCCGAAAACACAGTCAATTATGTCTGCATTAGCCGATGTTGTCGGGCCAATCCCTTTACACGCTCTTTGATCACACTGCCGTAGGCTCGATTCTGGTCTTGAGTTTTGCAGAGAGTCCTAAAAAACAGACATTTTTGATGCAAAGAATTGAATGATAGCCCTGAATATTGTCATGCATGTTATGATGAAAACAGTGTAGGCCTATTAGATTGTAAAGTCACATGTGGTTGGCATTTGGCTTAAAGCATGAAAACAATTAAGCATTTGAATTGAGTATTTTGTAATACAGTTTAGTATTTTTACTTCAGTTTATTATTTTGACTTTTTTAAAACTTTTGACTTTAATTGAGTGTTTTGACTATTTAAAAACTTCTATTATGAGCCACACAATCAAGAAATCAAAAGTCACACTGACCTCAATGAATGTTTTTGCATGATGAATTCTTTCATCATCAGAAATGCTGAAAAAGAAAGATGATGAGAATAACTGGAGGACCACCGAGATCTGTCTTTGCTTGTTTTGTTTTTTTGTTTTGGGGGGGGAAGAAGCATTACAAAATCAGGCTTACAATAAGTCCTGTTGAAGAAACATTATGAAACAATCCACATTTATAAACAAATTGCTACATTGCTTCTAGTTCCTCTCATGGCCTCTTGTTTTACTACTGTAAGTTGTTTTTCTGGTGGAACTTTGTATCTCTGTTGGTAGCATTTAAATGTATGACGTATTAAAAAAAAAAAAAAAAAAAGAAAACAATCTCCCATAGCTACACCATACAGGGCTTGTGCTAAACCATAACAGATCCTGTTGTCCTGTTTTCAGAAACTGCTTTACTGACCACCCCTCAACTTTGTGTTTATACAGTTATAGAGTTAGATTCCGTTCATTTATTATTCGCTGCTAGGTTTCGGAACTTATTCTGGGGTACTTTAGTTGACCATATCCAGAATAAGAGAAAATATTGGCAAAAGATCTAAAGAGTTAGTCTTGGCAGGGAAGATATCTTAAATACACTGTTGCTAAGGATTTCTGTAAACCAAACGTTGCATTAAAATACTCTAATACATCTACAGTGGGTACGGAAAGTATTCAGACCCCCTTAAATTTTTCACTCTTTGTTATATTGCAGCCATTTGCTAAAATCATTTAAGTTAATTTTTTTTCCTCATTAATCTACACACAGCACCCCATATTGACAGAAAAAGCACACAGTTAAAATAACGAAGGAGTGGCTTCACAACAACTCTGTGACTGTTCTTGAATGGCCCAGCCAGAGCCCTGACTTAAACCCAATTGAGCATCTCTGGAGAGACCTAAAAATGGCTGTCCACCAACGTTTACCGTCCAACCTGACAGAACTGGAGAGGATTTGCAAGGAGGAATGGCAGAGGATCCCCAAATCCATGTGTGAAAAACTTGTTGCATCTTTCCCAATAAGACTCATGGCTGTATTAGATCAAATGGGTGCTTCTACTAAATACTGAGCATTTTTCAGTTTTTCTTTTTTAATAAATCTGCAAAGATGTCAACAATTCTGTGTTTTTCTGTCAATATGGGGTGCTGTGTGTACATTAATGAGGAAAAAAAATTAACTTAAATGATTTTAGCAAATGGCTGCAATATAACAAAGAGTGAAAAATTTAAGGGGGTCTGAATACTTTCCGTACCCACTGTATGTGTCGGATAATGTTGTCCGAGTCTTTCATCTTTATCACTGGCCCTGTGGGGAGTTTTAAGGTGGAATCCCACATTAATTAATTAAAATACTGAGATATTTTTTACTGGAGTGTTCGAGGCCGGCGGCATTTAGTCCTCAGGGCTTCAAAGTAAAGTTTTAACAGTGGTGTTACATGAAGTATAGCATTTTTTGGACTTTTTACTTTATTCAGTCTCATTGTTCTTATACCTGCAAAAACCTTGGATCAATTCTGTTTGCTTCTCTTCAAATGGGTCGTTGTCATTTTACCATCTGCGGACCAGCATGCCCTTTACAATGTGTGGTATTCACTGAGACTCTTTGGTGCTCTTAGAGCAAGTGAGAGCATCCCCCATCCCCTAGCTTTTCTGACCAATTCATGGCTTTCTTCTCTTTTTTAAGAGGCCGTTGATGAGGTTAGCCTAATCAGATTAAGTCAACTCACATTGGTCGGTATAGTTTGTTTTCCCCTCAGAGTGCCTGCTGATATCTCCAAATACTTTTTCTTTGAGCACTTTTCATTGCGGCTTCCCCCCAAAAATCTTTTGAGAGCGAGTTCCAAAAGAATCTTTTATAAACCTCAGTTCCAGACTGATATGGGTTACTCGGAATGGGTCACTTCACTGCAATGCCGGGACCAAATGCGTAAAAGCTGTGCAATGACACTTTTGATCATTCTTGCTGATGTCGATGTAAAAGGGTGGACCGAGACAGATTGTGGAAACGCAAAATGGAAAATTGAATTCTGAGAATTGCTGGAACCTCTAATTTAATTCATAAATAAATGTTTGGAGGAGCTTACAGGGACTACAACGCTAATACAATCTTTTCTCATTTTAAAACAATGATACGGCATCAGTGCCTTTATGGTTGCTTGTAGCTCATTTCGGCTACAATCAAGAGGCTAATGTTCTATTAAACAGCAAGATGTTGATTATTAGCTCATTTAGGTTAATTAGAATTGTAAAATTGTTATAGTATTGATAGCAGAAGAAACTAAGACACAAGAAATGCTTTCAAAATTCTTGGAGATAAACATTGTTGGTGGATAAAATTTTTTGAGGTTTCCAAAAATCTAATATTTAGGTTTCTAATATTCAGTTCAAAGCTTTGGGGTCAGTAAGCTTTTATTAAAAAAACAAAACAAAACAAAAAACATTCATTCAATGTTTAAAAAAAACATTAACTTTCAATTTAAAACATTTAATTTAAAAAACATTAAAATTAATTTGAAGAACTTTCTGTTATAATAAATGAATGCTGTTCTTTTGAACTTTCTATTCATTAATAAATCCTGAAAAAATTTATTACTGTTTCCACAAAACTATGAAGCAGCACAACCGTTTTCAACATTGATAAATAATGATAATAAATATTTCTTGAGAAGCAAATTAGCATATTAGAATGATTTTCAAGGAATGTCATGTGACACTGAAGACTGAAGTAATGGATGCTGAAAAATGAACCTCGCTGAATAAATTGCATTTTAAATGTATTAAAATACAAAACAGTTATTTTAAGTAATAATAATATTTCACAATATTACTGTTTTTACTGTACTACTGTATTGCCGTTTTTATCTTACCAACCCCAAAAAAGGCATTGTGTGTGAATATTACATATATGTAAATATATATATATATATATATATATATACACACATACACACACACACACACACACACATACATATATAAAAGGTGTGGCACTACTGTATTGCAACTGGCAGACTATTCCAAGGCAGAATATTATCTCACATCATTTTAGGACATTTGTGATGAGCTCACTCTACCATAGTTATAAAATAATTTAGGAGCATGAAAGCCTAGGTGAGCACTCTTGGATCTGTTCCTTCTGTTAAGAACTGATCTGAGATAAATACCGGTGTTACCCGGCACACCCATAGTACATAATTGTTCACTTTAACAGGACTGTCATTTTGGTGCCATTAAATAAGCTCAACAAAAGTGTCTTTAGGAGAAGCTTATAATTACATCTCATTTTAAGTTGATCTGGATGCAACTAACACCCTTAACAGTCCTGCTTGTCTCCCACCGCTGCGTCCATTCAAGCATACAGTATGAACAATAGGCAGATATCCAATTAAGAACAGATCTGCGGTTCTCTGATGTCCTCATCAGCAGCTCAACATCATTTGTAGAGGTGGACAGTAACAAAGTACATTTACTTGAGTACTGTACTTAAGTACACTTTTTGAGTATCTGTACTTTACTTGAGTATTATTGTTTCTGGAAACTTATAACTTTAACTTCACTACATTTGTGAAAAGTACATATCATACTTTTCACTCCACTACATTTCTATCAAGGACCTTGAAGTAGAAAGTCGTTACTATGTAGCAGCTTTAAAAGTCAGTGGGTGATTATTTTTCTTCTCTGAAATGTGATTTTTTTTTTTTTAAACAGCCTATCAGTAATCACTCTTGTAGGGTTACGTTAAGTAATTTCCCAGCATTTCCCAGCAAGAAGTTAATATTGTCTGATTTTGGGACATTATGAGGAATCAGCTGTGATTTGGGTCCCGCATACTAAGCTGTGACACACTGGTACACTCCTTTCATATCTCAGCTTTAAACTGTAAATTTGTGCTGACATTATGCCTTCCCCGCCGCTAAGGAACATGCCACTGCTATATGCACCCTCCCCATCCCATCTGCAAATTCCTGGAAGATGTGGAGTGAAGCAAATAAAACAATACATCAAAGAGGATGGAAAAACATATGCAAGATCTAATTATTTCCAAGGCAGGTGTGCAGTGTTGTGCATAGTGCTTCTGCTTAAAATATATCATGAGGGAGAAGATAATAGATGCAAGACTGCAAACCAGTTGTATTTAATTTTTTTAACCTTTAACTGAGTTATGTGGATATATAATATCAGCACTGAACTATTTTATCTTTTTAAATAAAATAAAACAACATTAATTTAATAAAAAAAAAATAAAACTGAATAATTGAATTTTTTTTATAATTGAAACAAAATTGTACTTTATTTTCTCTTATTTTATTTATTTTCTTTTTATTTCTATTTTTACAAATGATTCATGTAAGCAAATCAGCAAGATTGTGTCGAATCCATTTTGCGTCTTCACAAAACAACAAGCCAGACAAATCATTGAAATGCTTTGGTTAATGTGTTTGGAAGAGTTAAAAGCTGAAAATGGACCAGAAAAAACAGCATTTGTCACTGCTTTAACACTCTGAATGCTATCATCAATCCTGTGATTTAACCGAAATCTTGCACTGTGAACATAACAGAATTATTTAAATTTTTCTGGTTTTCTCTTGTGCTAAAGCACACACATTTCTCTGAAGGATTCGGTGCAAACTTTTGACAAATACAATGCATAGAATGCACAAAACCAATATTGTTCAAAGGGACCATTTCCGTGTTTTGGTCATTGATAACCATGCTAAAAGTGCCATTGATCTTTTTGTTCCATTCGGTTGGTTGGGGAAAATGGTCTGCATTCTGGTTCTTGAGTCCATAAAATGACTCTCTTTGTCAGGAAGCAAAATCGATGCAAATTAATCTTTTATCTATTTCCCTGTGAATAATTAAACGTCTTTCTACTTTTGTCTGTGCCTACTTGCCAAAACAAAATAAAAAAGGTAGAGAATGTGGGCATTTATTAGCTGGCTGGAGGAGTGAGTTGACCCTTCTCTCCAGTCACAAAGAAGCCTTTATGGAGGCAGCACATTGTATAGAGTGAGTTTATTCCCTTTTGACTGACCAGCACTGCGGGACACCCACCACGTGTTATCGGTGTCTCAGCCAAACCCCCATGAAAGGCAGGCTAAACAAACCACAAAATCCATGGCCATGACCCATTCTCATCTGGTGCTCTCTAGGATACCATGACAGACAAGATAGCAGAAGACACTGAAGTTAGGAAGCCATTATTAAAGGAACAAGCATTTATATTCTTCATTGACAGTACCTGGGTTTGGAAGTGGGGTCTTACTGCACCTTTCATCTTATTCTGGGCCAAACAGCGGTGGAGGAGATGGGCTGTTTCTCTCAAAACACCATGAACTCATAGGATAAAATAAACTCCTGTAAGATCAGAGCAACAAAGGCTCGGCTGGATAGAAGAGCAAACACTCCCATTAGTCGTTCCTCTCTCCTATTGAGGGGCTTCAGTGCAGAGATCACTGCTGTAGTGTTTACACTGGGAATACTGCAGGACTGTAACGCCTGAGAGGTGGGGGTGACGACGAGAAGACTATTCAACACTGTTTCCGTAAACACATCGACAATCAGCATTGGAGAATTGATAGATGGCACATGCGCAAAATAAGCCTTTTTGCTGACAAATCGTCACTTCATCCCTCTCCACACGGCCTTACAGTCCGTATCCCAAATCTAAATGGACTCTCTGTCATTTGTGTTGGCTCTCCCCCAGCTCAAGCCCCCTGTGAATGGCTGACACCGCACCCCTCAGCCTCTGGCCTCTCCTGCCCAGGGAGGCTGCAGTCGAGCTGGGGCCTTGGCTCATTAGTGTGCCCACCTGGAGGCCAGCGGGCAACCTACATGGACCGGGCCCTTGATCTGTGGGCTATGAGCAACATTGTGACACAAGGTCCGATTGGAGCCAGCAGACCAGCCAAGACAACACAACACAACAGCATGGATGCCTCCACAACGCAGCTCCAGCCAATTAATTTGATGATCCCTGTGATGCTTTTTCCTCACACATTCTTCCCTGTTCTGAGCTGAACTTGTTATGAGGTTAACAGTTTCAGCTTCTGTATTTGTTTCCAGTCAAAGCCTCCCACATCATGTCAAACTCCATAACCTACCAGCTGACTATCGTGGTTTTGATGATGATGATGACTGTTATCAGGGTCTCTGGTATTTAGTATTGTGGGAATTTCCATAAAGGTCGGATTCTGCTGATATGTGTCAGTCCTGTTATGCAGTACCTTTCGAACATTAGAGAATGAATATGCATGCATTGTAATTTAATTAAACATTTTTATTAGAGAAAAAAAGATGGACTAGACTTTCGGAAATATGCTCTGGTGAAGCTCAGGCACTTTTTGCTCATTTTATTATAACTTGACTGTTTATACAAAAAAAGTAATAAAAAAATGTGTAACAGGGTGGAAGATAAAGAACGTCTCGGTTACGTATGTAACCCTCGTTCCCTGAAGGAGGGAACGGAGACGTCACGTCGGATGACATGTTAGCATTGTTTACGTGAGGCTTTGAGCAAGGCTTACGTAAGGATTTCAAAAGACTGCTGCAGGGATGATATATATATTTTTGTAGGCCAAAACCCAGCAACAAGATAGCATTTTAGCACTTCCATTTCCATCATCCTGAAGTCAATGGGTTTTTTTAAATGTGTTTTTGGTTAAACGCCTGAAATAAGGTCAGTGACTAACACAAGCTCAACATATTTTCACATTTTATTCAACAACATAAAAAAATCAGAAACATCAGTAATACCCCCTTGTGGTTTTGTAAAGTTTTTTACTTGTCTTGAAAAAGGTGCTAACAAGTGTCTAAATGTGACTACAGAGGTTGTGACTATACAAGGACATTAAACATCACACCGAAGGTAAACTCATCTACTAGTCCGCTTTTACAACCTCATGCTGTAATCCTTCAAAGCATAGCTTAGACCTGCATCGACAGAACTGTAAATTTCTAAGGGTATGCAATTAATAAGTTAATAAAAGTATTTTAGTCAATAAAACTAAGTAATATGATACCCATGTTTTATCCAATATATCAAGAAATGCATGGCATAACATAATTACATATATCCTTCAGACATCTATCATATCTAAATTAGGTTTAGGTCTTCAAATTATCTAATACTGCTAAAACATTGCAAAAAGTGCATATGCACTCTAAAGCACACTAAAGCAACAAGGCCTTTAATAAAGACAAATTGTTGCTTCAATGTTCCCCATCAGCTCTACTTCTGCTGTAAAATGTTCTGTTTACACATTTATCCACTTCATAGGCTACAACTGTGCCACTTTATACAAGCAGTGCATATCTACCCTTACGAAAAAGAAGTTTATTCAAGTGTGCTATTAGTATACTTCTTTTAAACTAAAAATAGGAAAGTATACTTTTAGTCTACTTTTTATGTACGTCTCAGAAATAGGCTTTATGTACTTCTCAGAAATATACTTAAAATGACATTTAAGTATACTTGACTTATACTTAGAAAAAGTCTAAATATATTTTAGCTATAATTGTGCTCCTAGAATCCATGTTTTCATTGTTATACTGTGCCCCCTGCACTAGTACACATCTTCTGTTGAGAATTTCCAAAAAACACAAGTGAAGAAGAAACCGAAACAACAGATGCTTCCACATGTATTCTAACACGATCATCAGACATAAAACAGCATCAAAACTATGTAATATTATTGTAGAATAAAACGACGAATGATGATACTTGAATTTTACTTAAGTATACTTACTAAAATAAACTTGAAGTATACTACTTTTTGGTAAGGGTATTCCATCCACCGCACTCAAAATCAGCGCTTACTGTCCGGTTTTATCCTAGTTAACCTCTCAACAGGAAAACATCTCCTCAGAACAGCGAAGGCGCTTTAATGAACAGATGCTAACAGTAGCTCTACACTCTCTCCTCCTTACTAACTGCATGATGACAGATTTGAATTGAAAGTAACAGCGGGGAGGAGACAATGGTGCATTTAGAAAAGCTCATGAAGCTCTCCGGTCTGTTTGATGACTAAGCGCGGCCTCAGGTGAAGCTCCCCATCGACACCTCTGGGCCGTGTGCTCTTTCAGCCTCTCCCCACTGAGACATGAGCACAGCTAACACTGATCAGCAATAAGTAATCCTTCAAAGCATAGCCTAGACCTGTACAGGCAAAACTGTAATTTTCTTTGGGTATGTAATCAACAAGTTAGTCCATAAAATGAATGTGTTTTGATTTGGACTTTAAATATTTAACATTCAGTGATCATGGTTCTAGCGACCAGAAAAGCTACGCTAATCAAAATTATAATGAGAGGAAATCCTTCTTATTCAGCTAAGCCAACAGTTCAAAGGAATTTAGCCGAATTTAACTTCAGGCACCTGCCACGGCCCAGCAGGTGACAAAGTGGTCCATCAAAAATCCCACTGACATCACTCATTTACATACACACTCTTCACAATCTGAGACATACCAGAAGTGCTGGTATTTTCTAGCTTTTAAAACAATTGGAATCAATAGATTTTCAGGCTCAACGGTTCTCTCTCAAAGGGTCATCTCTATTTCAGTGAATTTCCACCATTGTTTCAAAACGGCTGAAGAAGCCTTCGGGGTGATTGAGCCTTCACGCTGCTTTCGCTAGATTAAATAATCTTTAAATAATGAGAATTTCCCATCTGGTTATGAGTTTGTTGGAGTCAAATGTATTTTTTTATTCCTATTTATGCTTATTTGTAATTTCTTTGCGTGCCAATAGAAGACAGAGAAAAGTGACTTGTTTATAATTTGTATAGATTTGGTTCATTTAGATTTTTTTGTAGTTCTTTTAGTAACATGAGGCACATTTAAAGGGATAGTTCAACCAAAAATGCTAATTCTGTCATCATTTACTCGCACTTGTTGTTCCAAAGCAAAACAGTTGACATTAGCCATTTACTTTCATAATAGGGATAAAAATACAGGAAGTCAGTGACTACCGTCAACTGTTTGGCTACCCACATTCTACAAAATATCTTCTTTTGTGCTCATCAAAAGAAGAAAAAATATACAGGTTAGGAACAACATAAGGGTAAGTAAATGATGACAGAATATACTGGGCTGTGCAGGTCTCTCCAGGCTCAGTGATATTGTTGGAAGAAGCTGATGAGAATGTCTAATGTCTGAATTGATTTAACAGTGACAGCAGTTCTAGAGCACAGCAGGTTTTCAGGCTTCTAGCAGCTCCACTCCTAATTGCACTCAGTCAATTGTCTGACTAAGCCTAAAGCATCCTGGGTAATCATTTCCTTTGGGATACAGGCCAAGAGAATGGCTGTTTCTCACATGCGCTGAATTTAAAGGACAAGCAACACAAAAACAATGTGTGCTATCAACCGACCTATGATTTTCTTGTGGATTTATAGCCTATAAAGGTGAATGACAACTCAAAATCCCAGAGTAGCTGGATTCTTAAAACACAAATGCAGAGAAATACATTGAATAAAAAAGGTGCAAAGGTCTTCACTGTCAGCGTGGGCATATTTAATTAAAAAGAAGAGAGTTACACTACTGTGGCAGGCTTAGGTCCCTGTTGTCGAGTATATTAAAGTAAAGGGTAGGAGACCTGCCTACCTTCCTGGGAAAGTGTGCAAATCAATAATGTGTTGCTTTACCTCCTGCTGCATGAGTGATTTGGGAGATTCCTGTGTTAGAGTGGCGCGTCAGGTCCCTAGCGTGCTTTGATGGCCTTTGGCTACTCTGTAACACGATACAACATGGCATGCACACATACACACTCTCATATATATCTCTGTGTTGTTTCAATTGTTTCAGGGATGAAGCGCTTGTGATTTGGCTTTGAGAAAGAACAATGAAATTTTGGCACTTCTGACTTGCAGTGAGGGCCAATTGAAGATCTGATGAGATGATATCAAAAGCCTTTTGTGATGCTGGGAGATGCTGGAATGGATATGACGGTTAGAATTTGTGACATCCAGATAAAATAAAA
>NW_015653472.1:779016-796772 GCF_001515625.1 Sinocyclocheilus rhinocerous
ACAGGCTACACTAGTGAAAATTAAAGTTCATGTTTAGAGATATTCATTTATGTTTTGATTCAACTTCCTGCTCTTTCCATTTGATCACAAAATGTATTATCGTCAACACGTCAGATGCAAAGGTTAATGGATAATGTCACATCAAATATTTATAATTATGTTATTTATAAAAATGTTGTTTGCAAATATAGTACTCAACTATGACTATCGGATGGGTTCAAACTCATTTTGAGCTCAGTCTATTTAAATGTCACCACCATCAATCAATCAGAAACAGCATTTACCAAATAACCATGTTCACACATGGATAACTATAAACAAACACTACCTACTTAAAATGAGGGAAAATATCTAAATATCACATGTAAAATTTGTGTGACAGAGCTGAGAAAAAAAAAACAGGAACAAAAATAATAAATAAATAATGACTAGAAATAAAAAAATCTATTATTTAAAAATCAATTATACACACACACACACACACACACACACACACACACATACTTGTGGGGACATTTGGTCCCCATAACGTGATGAATACCAGGTGCACACACACATACACACACACACACACACACACATATTTTAAAAATTTCAGTTGCTTCCTTAAATTTGTAAGTATAATCAAACTGGTTGTTCAAGTCATTTTCATGTATTTTTTAAAATCTCATCTAGATGAATCTCATATAACTTACAAAATGAAGTTTGTTTCCCAAGAATCATCATGTTGCTTCAACACTAGGATTTTTGTCTTGTGTACGGGTGATTATAAATGGAGTCCAGTGCTTGCCAGGACACATGGATACACTTACTCATTTACTGGCAGACTACTGTTAATACATCACTTTTCCATGTCAGGCTAAACAAAGTGCAGAGCACAAACATCCAAGATTTGCAAAGCACTATCCGATTATCTATATTTACAGTTTTTTACGATTGCTTACACACTAAAATTAAACTTTTCCAACAATTAGCAAAACCTTACACTCAAGGAGCAAAACACAAGGCTAGATTTGCACAACTGTAAGCACATTGTCAGCTTCACACTATTTGCAAAACATTACACACAGTGATTTGCAAAACACTAAACGCAAATGATCTGAAGTGTTGTGCTACTTTGGTGTAGGGTTGTGTTAATTGTGTGTAGTGTTTTGACAAACCGGGCCCTGTTTTCAAAATTGTGCTTAAGCAATCGTAAAAAACTGTAAATGTTCTATATTATGGATATGCGTTATTATTTTATATTTTTCTCTGATGTTGGTGCACATGACCACTCTATCAAGACTCTACAGCTTCATAGCAACTTTTAAATATGTGCAATAAATAATAACAGATAATCTGTATGAATCACACTAATATACCCCAGTTATGTGTGTGTGTGGGAAAAAATGGAAGAGAAAGAGAGACTGTTAGAGAATGTGTGATGAAGGGCTGATCTCACCGTGACCCTATAAGGCATCAGAACACTGCGAGTAGAATTCACACCAGCTAAACAGCAAACACAGGCTGTGAGAACCCATCTCTCACTGTACAGGATGAATTCTTCACCTGCAGAATATACCCACCATGACAAGCAGCTGTCAATTGAAACGTTGCCCCTACATTCCTTTCAGAATGCTTACACCGTACCAGCAACAATATTTACTGGATTCGTGGAAAACTGAGAAAGGGTAAATCAATGCATGCAACACAACGTGTCTTTGGGAGCGATTTTTACAAAAACACATTATAGTAATAAACATTTTGGATGTTATTTAAAAAAATATCACTAAGGAAACAGATCAGGAAAAACAATGACATTCCAATGAAGGTCGCACATGTGCTTTCATGCTAGGAGGAACATCCCAACACAATCAGTGATGAGTACTCCAGTCCTCCATGCCTGATGCAGCACAGACGACTGGAAATGCCAGGAATGCTAGACTCCAGCCCCATGGGAGACCATGTTCCACTTATTGGCTACCAGTGTCCGCATCCACAGGAACAATGTCCAAGATGAGTTCCCACACAATAGGAAACAGGACATTTATGATGCTGATACGGTGAAAAAATAAATGGGGTCTCATTCCCGGGCCATAGAGCTCCCGGTATCTCCGTCTGACACCCCGGGATCGGGCTGCTCAGACAGACACCTCCACATTTCTGAGAGGTGGACATGGAGAGAGTTTAAAGGGAGACTCCTCCTGTCCCATTTGGTTGATTTAAATGGTATGTTATTAGCTTTGCCAGGCATTGTCTCAGATGTGGCCACTTTCTCTGCATGAATGGCTGCATCATTACTGACCAGCCTGAATGAAACAAAGGTTCCTATGTAGTAATGTAGTAGCAGTTCCACAAATGACAGTCTGAAGATGGTTGCATCTCATATTTTGAAAGATTTGATTGTTATTTATTAATAAACATACTCTCTATTGACATTTATCTGAAAGTGTTAACTGATACAGTTTAGAAATAGGTTTCTTGTGAGATGCAATGCAATGCAAACAAATCACTTACGGTACTTGAAAATGACTAAATTTCTGTCTCATACTCAGAACATACTGTGTTTGCATTGCAGAAAACCATGGTAATCCAAACGTACAGCTGCACTGAAATATCAGTTGCATTAAACATGTATTAGCATTTTGTTTAAAGGGATAGTTCTCCAAAAAATCATATACCAAAACTTTCAGTGGAACACAAAAGAAGGCATTTTGAAAAGTGTTTTTTTGTTTTTGTTGATCAAAATACAATGACAGACAAAAGGGCTAATGTTGCTTTGTTCTTTGCAAAATGTACAGATTGTCTAGTTCTCTTAGGTTCTAGTAAGAACAAAAATATCAAAGGGTCTGATAACATTGCAACTTATAGTCAACAGACAAATAAATAATGATGGTGCCACAACCTGTAGAGAAAAAAGTCCAAAGACAAAACAGTCTGAATCAATTACGGTTTATGAAAAAACAAGATTGTTTAATACTGTGATATACTGTAATACTGTAATACTGTAATACTGTGTGTGTAATATTATCAACACTAGACATAAATTAGCTTGTTTTGTTTTAAAAGATTGATTGTTTGGTGCCAAGCTAACTAAAATGTAATTTAGCATCATGGGTAATATTATTAAAATGTTCAGTTATTACAGTGATTCGCTTTGCACAAAAACACATTTGTTTTTCATCATCAATCATTATTATTTGTATGATATTTAAAGTTTAACAAAATCAAAATCTTTCCAAGCATCCCCTGGAACTGAACCGATTACACCCTTGGATATGTGTGGCCCCGGTTGGGAATCACTGCTGTAGAGGATCGATTTACACCAAACTAGGAATTATTTGGTCTAGATTGCCACCTTCTGGTAGCCAATGATAAGTGCTGCAGTGAGAGAAACAGAGATGCCAATATATTGCAAAGTCCCACCAAAGCACACACCTGCAATAAGTCCTCAAAAACCAGGAAAATGGCTAAAATTAAGCAGAAGGTAACTTACTGGGGCACAATGGTACATTAAATGTTGATTTATTCTAATAATATTTGTGCATAATTTCTAAAGGATCTAACTAAAAGGAAATGAAGCACACGCTTTTTGTACTCAGTTTGAACTGCTATTTTAGCCTTGATTTTGTTAGCCGATGATCCTTGCTAATTAAGTTATGCACTGTTTTCTTTTTTGGACATCCTTTGATACTCTTCATTCATTCAGGCTGCTAGTTAGCGCCGGCAACTCCAATCAGCTGAATATATCTGTCCTCTTGGCATAGCCTTTTGTGCTTGAACCCCACATTCTAATTAGAACCATCTTCCACTTCTCTTTGGAGTTTTCTTTAAATAACGAGGGGGAAAACAGCCATTTAACAAGTGTGCAGCATTCTCCAGATCTCTGGAAGTTTACCCACATCTGCACCACTCCCTAACCCTCGCAATAGAGCGGGTCAGCCAGAGGGTTAGGGGTCAGCACTTATCCTATTGTGCGGCAGAGCCAACATGAAACATCAGTCCAACATCGTAGGAGCGGGGTGGTTCAGGTTCAGGTTCAGGAATGAGAAATGAACAAGAGTGCTTCTTCGACACGGTTTGCCACTCGGAATGCTGAAAGGAGGAATTCTAATTAGGAGGAAAACGTATAGTTGTGGGGCTTTGTCTGCCTTTTATGCGTTATCAATGACGGGGAACAAAACAAGAAAACAAGCATAGGCCGGGACTTTGCAGGTGCGCAAAGACCAATGCGAGACCGTATGAAAGGTACGCCGGGGATCGCCAGCAGGAAGAGGTCCTCGTAAGAACAGATCTGTCGGGAACATCACAACAGGGCTGGTTAAACAAGGAGCGGGTCAGGTCAAGGGTCTGCTCGATTATCTTAAAACGCCTCTCTCCTACTCGCGCTCATCAGCGAACGCCCCGGCCTCTCTAATTAACCTGATTCCCACAATCCACTGCCCTGTGACCACCCTTGCTGCTGAAAAATGGGCAGCATAGGTGACAGAACACTGCCCGAGCCAAAGGATTGCCAAAGAATGTATTCTTCTAATGGCTCTGAATAGCAGCAAAACAGGCAGATCAGCATAATGGTCATGCACCCCTCCCACACATTCAGTCACACACTCTCTCCCCTCCTCCTCCTCCTCATCCAAACCTTGATTAACCTCCTCTTTCCCTCCCATGCACATTCACACAGGCACAATGTGCCTCAGAGGCCCTGACAGATGGGGCCAGGGCTGTTTCATGGGGGTTTCTCTGTGCAAACGGCAGCCTGGTTTGGTACTGTGTTGTCAGGCCAATGAATTGATTCCGACCACTATAGAAGATTCTCTCTGCCAGAGTGTCACAATGGCGACGAGTGTGGGGAACTGGGAGCAAGCTTGTGGAGGCATGGAGCCTTCACTCATGAATGATGGCCCTGCGAATGGCGCTCCTTTTATTGGCATTCATACCTACTTCGCTCTCAAGACGCCCATCTAAAAACACGGAGAGAGATAGTCGGATTGCACGACAGCAAAAGCAGATCTTTCCCGAGGCGTTTTATTGCTTATTTTGTCGCACTTCCTGGCTCAGCCGTTCCTAAACACGCCACAGGCTTTGTGTTGGTGTCAGCTTTATAAATCAAAGGCCATTTTGGTGACTTTTCGCCATCCCCATCCTTAAATTAATCTGGGTGTTACGCCCACAGTGACCTCTGAGGTGACCCCAGACAACCGAGCTGGAGCTGAGGACAATCCTTCCTCAGACTGGACAACGGGACCATCACACTCCTGTCTCATTCCATCAGTGTCAGCCACCACAGCCTGGTTAATGTTTCACCAGCCCTCCATTTTGTTCCCTCACCTTGGAAAAGAAAAGGAGAGGAGAGCAGGGGAGGGTTGGTTAATCACAGGGAAAATGGAAGGCAATCGATCGACAAACAAACAGGCTGGAGGGACAATGCAAAGAGACTGAGGAGATTCTTTCCTCTGTGTATCTGCAGCACATTAATTTATCACAGTCCATTAGAACTGCAGCAAAGCATGAGGCCACTGGATGTTTGGAGTTAAATGGTCTGTGGACAAACTGCATGCAATGAATCAGTTGAATTCATTAACGAAATAGTTCATGGAAATTTCACATTAAATCACTTACTCAATCAACTTCATGTTCATTTAAAGTTGTCTACACCAAAAGTAGAAATAGCAATAATGTTCTGGTTGCTCTTGATCCATTCAATGGAACTGAAAGCTTCAGAAGCAAAAGCACCATAAAAGTCACTCAAACATCTCATCCCAAGTCTTCTGAATTCATATGAGAGCTTTGTGTGAGGAACAGACTGAAAACAGTCCTTGTTCAATGCTAAGAGTCTTTGAGTTGAATTCAAGCACTGGATCAGTCCAATCCCTCAACAAATCATTCAGACCAGTTTTGTGAACTACATCAACTGATTCACTGAAAAGATAAGTCAAAAGAATGATTTGAACATCACTTCTAAGATTTTTAGTGAGAAGCAATTTTAAATTTCATGTGCACTATTATATGATACAATTAAGGTGCTTTCTTGTCATTCTGGAGCTTGACAACCCCAGTATTTATTAATTGTCATTATATTGATAAGAATATGATGGGAAAAAAAGTTAGTAAGAAAGTTAGAAAGTTAGTTGTAGTACAACATGGTGAGTAAATGATGACATTTTTTAATTTTTTTGTGAACTATCTCTTTAAAATAGTTTAACGTTCAGTTGAGAACTTTCCAGTCCATTTTGGCAAGACATCATGAGATAAGAAAGGCCTCACGAGGAACTTTTATAAAAGAAGATTCTTCAAAAACTTAATTTGAATCCTTTATACTTGGCAACAGTTTGTCGACAGTGTGACCGCAAATGATTCATAGACATAACGGAATTTGTTTTTGTTTCAGTGTTCTCCATATTAAGTGGTCCCATCAGGACACCATGGACTACGCATTGTGACCGAAGACCAACCCACAGAGTTTCACATTCTGTCACCCAGAACTGTACTCCTCACAGCGTGTTAGCATACACAAAAGGGAATCTGAAGAACCTACAGGTAGGGCATTGCTAACCAAAGGGTGACACACATACATAACCAATTGACAAGACGTATTTGCTCGGCTCGCTCTCTTTTGTACCTCTGGAGTCTGCACAGGAATGGCAAGTACATTTACATGCTTTAGAATGCGTTGGGGAGAAGGCCGCAGTGTGTATTGTTGAGTGGCCAGGTCCAAAAAGAAAGAGCACACGGTGGAGAAAACAGGGAGCTGACAAAAGACTTGAATGAGAATCAATTAATTTTCATTTAGCGCAACAATCAAAGGGCTGGCATTAGCATGTGTGAGGCTCATTTGATGGTGGCAGGAGGCAAAGCGGGAGAGCTTAGGCCCACATTAAGGTAATGACAAGGTCAGGCCTGCCCGGCCTCTCTTCCATTAGCACCCCAGTGTTCTCAATCGTAATCACAAAACCCCAGTGTGGCAGGGCAGATGATTAACCATTAGCAGATTCCAGTGCCACTGAAGTCATTGTGTACATGACAGGGAAAATGAATATACGGGTACGATTCGGAGGGATTACATACTGTGTGAGACACTTGCAGTTTATGAGAGATGAGTTATGTTTGTATTTGAGCATTTTGGAGTACAGTGGGATCTTACCAGAGCATTTATGGGATAAAGTGTGTTTTTAATGTTTGTAGGTAAAATCAGATTTTGCCTTAAATGCAATACTTATTCAAACTGTAAACTACATATAATCAGATTACACACAAATTTTGAAGCTGTTTGTATATTTGCAGTAAGGAACTGTGCAGTTTACATTGTAGAACAAAACATTAAAGTACCATCAAGTTATGTTTACCACAGACCTTATTTTACTCATCAATTGAAAAACTTGATCATAAAACCCCATAGGAAAATGTTGAGGGAACCCATGGCAAATTAGTCTTCTGAGTTTTGATGTCATCCCTGCAGCACTCTATGGATGTTTCGTCACTCAGGGCAGTACCCAATCTAAACACATTTAATCACAGAACACCATAAAAACAATGGGCACAAGCAATTATTTATAAAAATGTGATTTAAATGGAATTTCAAATCACCCATGAAAGAGGTTTGCATCAGGACTGTAAAAACTGGATTTCATGTTTTTTGAATGTTCAAACTACAAAAGTGACTCAAAATTGTAACCATATTCAAGACTGAAAAAAGTAAAATGGTTAAATCATATACTGTTTTAATAAGAATTTGTGTAAGAAAATCTAGCGATGCTTGTGAAAGGCCTAATGCTGGATATTTTTGTAGACTATTTGGGCATTTTCTATGAAGCAGTTACAACAGTATAGATGTTTCCTTTATTCTAAGCAAATCTGATAATATAACCCAGTTCATCTTAAAAAAAAAAAAAAACGGGTGCCTTAGGGGTCAACCACTGTGGCAATGGGTGTACTTATCCACGTGTGTGAGTGTGTGTGTGGTGAGAGGGTGTGTCACAGACAGGTGAAATGGGGCGGAAAGTATTTGTGAAGAAAAGAGTGTAAAGAATAGTGTGGTTACAATTGCAGACAAGGTCACATCTGTGACACTCCAGACACAGAACTATAAAGAAGTAAAAGTGTGCAGACATGCCATATTGTGAAAAGCAGCCAGCCAGCTGTTTTGGATATCTGTCAGTTAAATGGGATTGTATTTCATTCCTCACAGGACCAGGGACAGCTTTATAGGCCCAACAAGACAGGAAGCTTTAAAGGGTATGGGTCACCTCACAATCAGTAAATCAGTGCCCTTATAATATTTGTAATCTTTCCAAAAAGCTGATCTCTGAGTAATATAATGAAAAGATTGGGATGTGTAGTGCTTAGTCTATTTAAAATAGTTCAAGCTTAAAGAAGGCTTCTTTATGAATCTTTATGTCTGAATTATCGGCATTGTTATGTAGACCAAAAAGGAGAAAGCAAAGTGTCTTTTGCATTTTTGGTGGCTTTTTAAAATGAATTAATTAAATGTGCCAATATTTTTTATGTCCTTTAGCATTGCAAAAGCAAATATTTTCAGTTATTGAAGCTATTGTAGAAGTGAACAATTAGCAGTAACTTATAATTAATTAATTCCACAAGCAAAAGTGATAATGATAGTGACAAAATACTGAGTACACTTTTTAACAACTGATAGACATTAATGGAAATCTAGGGCTAGGTACTGATTCAATTTAAGTTCACAAGCTCTTGATTTGATTCTGATTAATTCGGATATGATAATTTCAGTTATAATGCCCAATTAGTTAACAGAAATTTTCATTGGGCTTATTCTGCAAATTATAGAAAATATTTTTTTTAAATATGGAAACTTACTAGCTACAAAAATATTTAAAAAATGAATAAAAGGGCTCAAACCATGAAGTTCAGTTGCTATTTAGATAAATACAAAAAGAAACCAAAAACTACTCTGAACCTACAATTTCTACTACTGAACTAAATAAAAAAAAAAAGACTTGACCACAGATCACCACTTGGCAGACCACAATTCCTAAGGACAATAGCTATTTTAGACTTCATAACTGATAAAGAGGCTGCAGGCCTGAGATTTTTGGTGTATTACGGGACTATCCTATAGATTTACAGACACATGGCTAAGACAAAGCAGAAATGGAAATCAGTTCACTTAGTTCCTCTCTGGTCATCAGTCAAGAGAACATTTCAAACTGGACAAAAAGGCCAAAAGGAAGCAGAGAGGTGATTTGATGAAAAAGAATGGGTTAAAAGAGAAGCTCTAAAACACCTACTGAGCAAAAGAAAGTGAGAGAGAAGGCAGAAGAGGGTCTCTTTTCATGGGTGTCCACACACTAAAGACAGGCGGCACTTGACAATACTGTACAATGCTGTTTTGCACGATTAAGTGGTGTGGAGGGCAGGGCCGAATACAAAGCCTCCTGTGGTCTCTGGAGCTACCAGCCCCAGTGGGTCTCCTCTTTCAGCCCATATGTTTCTGCCCACTCACAGACCCCTCACAGGCCACTCTCAGTCTGCTTCTGTGGTATGACCTCATGTTCAGCATCTGGACACGTGAGAGGACAGCACTATGGTCACCTCGACAACCAGTGGGGGTGGCATCCTTGGAAACTGCAATAGGATCGGGATAGAATCCAGTGAATACAGGATCCTTGAATGAAGTCCCATTCAAGAATGTGTTTTTAGTAATAATAGAAGTCTAAGACAACGCTTAAATTCTCTGATTTCTTTTCTTTTTTTTTTTAGTTTTAGTATTTTGAAAAATGTATATGAAAAAGAAACGTTGTGATATAAAATGAAAAAAAAGAAAAGAAACAAGAGTCTTATTATTTGTGCCATTGATAAATGCACAAGCATAGAGCTCATGTACCTTGAGTGGTGCTGTCGAAAGAAATTAAAGCAAACGTTTACTTAAGTTATTAACCTAACTTTACACTCACATTGTTGCATTAATTAAATAATTTGTAAAGAAAATATATTACATCAAGACAAAAAAAAAAAAAAAAGAAGAAGAATTTTCGGTTTCACTTTATTTTGATGGTCCCTTTAACACATTCTGTTGACTATAAGCAACGTTGCACCTACATGTCTACTAACTCTCATTAGAGTATTGTACTTGTACATGTACTTGCAAAGTTACTTATAGTCAGTAGAATGTCTGTTGGGAGACCATCACAATAAAGAATTAGCAGATATTAAGCAAATAGTCTACTAATACCCTGATGATTACTGTCAACAGAATGTTCAAAAGGGACCATCAAAATAAAATGTTACCGAATTTTCAGTAGTGTTTCAGTAGATTGGACCCTATTTGACATTCCTTTGCACTTTTTCTGTCTCATGTCAGTGTCAAACCCAACTGTCTGTACCCAACTTCAAATTTACCTCAAATTTTTAAATTTTTTATTTTGTGCGTTAACACTGATGTATTGTATTTTATCAGTTCCTAAACAAGCAAAAAATTGCCTTTTTGTTCTGTATAGAAAATAAAAAGGCAAGGCAACAGATCCGATAGTTTCCACAGTCATAAATACATACGGTTACTAAGTGTGTGTGTTCTGTGACTGATTGACATTGTGTTTGTGACAGTGATGGACTGTCAGGATGCTGCAAGAAGAGAGGACCTGCCTTAACTTCTTTAACACATAAACACAAAAGAACCAAAGAGACAGAAAAAGGAGAGAGAGAAAAAGGAGAGGGGGGGGGGAGTGCAAGGATGGGGAAGAATCACTTCTTAACAAGTGTTTACTCTCATTCTGTTCCTGAGCTGCAGAGCGGTAACCAACCATGGAGAAAGGCAGCTCCTGATCCAGGAAGAACTCTCAAAGCCTTTGAGGTCAGGGGTCACTAACTCTGCCATTGTTCCTGACAGGGCAAGCACACTCCAGCTTTTCTCCAGCTTTCAAAGGCCTGGGTTGGGGGAGCAAAGATATGCCAGGAACAACTGGGTCAGGACCAGGGGCTTTGTGGCTACTAGGGAAGAAAGAATCAGTCAGAAAAGGTTAAATGAAGAGCGAACGGACCCTTCTGTCCAATTACGGAGGGACAAACACTCTCTGTGACCCAGTAGGGTCAAAGTTCATTACAGCCTTTGGCAGTGGCACACTCGTGCCCTTTGTAGCTCAGATAAGATGAACCTCCACTGTGTTTATTTATGTCACTCACTGCCCGGTTTTAGGGATATAAATATTCCGAACATGAAAGCTGCCACTTAGCAGTATAATTTTATTGGTCACCAAACTGGGTGGGTCAAGTCGGCACATCGTATTAGACATACCCAACACCACTTTAAACACTCTGAAGCAGATTCCTTTTTAATTTGATGGCTTATTGGACAAAAAATGAACAAGAACATCTTGACTCTCAAACAGTGTTACCAAACTTGCTTTGAGAGAATGAGCTTCATTGAGAATCAGAACAGCAAATAGTCTGGCGGCTTAGATTCAGATGCCGTCTGATATAAAGAGACACAAGGACACTCTGAGACTCAGACTCTTTCATGTCCACTGCAAGCGGATAGAAAATGCAAGCCTAGCCAATAAAAAGGAGAAACCCTCGATGAGAGTGGCCTACTTCCGCCCCTCCCACTCTAGGGTCTTTGAGGTAGGCCTCCTCTCAAGCCCACAACTACTGCAGGCCAGACCTGCACTTGTCAGCTAATACCTGTCCAACACAAAGGGCCTTGGTGAGTAGCACAGTGAGTGTCTTGGGCCAAGCCTGTGTGGCCACCGGAGGTATTTCCTCCTGTCTTGAGTACCACAAGATTAGCTCCTAGACTTAATAACCTGCTTGTTAGGTTAACAAGTAAGGTGCAATCATGTTACTGTGCTTAACCCTGTCTTCCTTCATCTCTATGCTTGGCCCTTGACTCTGAAAGCACCTGTAAAGTTACTGCAAAGTTGAGCTGGGCAACCTGTCTGAGTGCTGCATGCTCTTGTCATTATTTCAGTAGTGATGGTGACAGGGTGAGTTGGTGGCAGTTTATTAAGCCCTGTGATGGATTTAACCACTCTCAAGGCAATGCATCAGAAGTCACATTCCTACAGCTCTTTAAAGTTCTCAGACATTGCATTCTTGAAGTTCATCAAAAAATTCAGGATTAGACACAGAGATGGGGTTCCACTTAGACTGGCTCTTGAAAGTCTCACATTAATATTCTAAACCCGACTTCAATGCATAGAAGAGAGTTTTCTGGTATTCTGGACTGATATAACTTATGTTTCCATTCAAGTTAACTTACATTAAAGGTATTCCTATAGTTTGTTTCCTGGCAACACACTTTGATACACTAATACATTTATTTCAAAAAGTCAAAGGTGTTCTTTAACATCCCTTTAATGTGAAAGGCAGGAACTTAAAACAGGAAGACTTAAAGGTCCATCAGGCCTTCCTTGAGAAATCCATTTTCCATGCTTGCACCCCTGAATTCCTTGCGTTGGAGCCCGGAAGCAAGCCAGGCGTGGTGGGAAGGTAAGAGCTGATGGAAAGGGGTGGTAGTGGTGGATTTTCCTCTCCCTTGGACTCCTCTCTGCAGGCATCCTCCATTCCTCATGAGCCGCTCTAAGCCTGTTGGACACACATCAGGGTTAGTGTGAACAGACTCAGCTGGAGCATGCCAGGCTCAGCTTTTCTTACCAGATGACCTTTAATCATGGGATCAGGGGCCATGCATGCAGCTGGACACATCCAGGATCCTGATAACACCCAAGGTCACACTTTCACAGTTGGGTCACTGTCACATGGGGCCAGGTCTGATTTATATAATGGCGTGCTCTACACAGTCAGAGTCCCACATCTCGGTCTGTTACAAGATTTAGCTATGTTAAACCGGTGCAAGGAGTCATCATCAATGTCACTGTGATTTAAGCATATCAGTCATAACATTGCACAGTACTTTGCTACTCCTTTCAGTTCTGTCTTACCTCACAGAGTCTTATTTACATGCCTACCAACAATTCACCAAAGACCTACAACGTGAGACCTTGGCAGGTCTGCAAGATTTGCTTTGATGTCTGTTGCTTCATCAATGAAACTCTGTCTAGCTTGGGAACAGGTGCAACAAGTGTGAAGGTTACTTCACTGCTGTGCCCATTCAAGACGTAAGGCATGAGAGAGGGGCCTCGCTGTGTGGTAAATAAACAGTTGATCTAACAAACACTTGAAAAGATCAAAAAGGTGCTCAGTGCTCTTCAGCATCTTGAGATTCCCAGCATGGAGTCCGTACAGCACACAAATGACTGATTAGCACAGCGGCATCTATCTTGCGGACTGTTTTAAGACGTGGTGTGGGCTGACACCAGACTATGCGGAGCTCCCAGGGTGCGAATGGGGATTTCTCTGAGGTGCTGTCAGCGGTTCTGAAAGGCCTCTCTGTCAGCCAGAGGCAGCGGGGAGCCCAAATGAGTTGACCGAATCAGTGCTCAGCCCCATGGCCTCACTCTGAACAGCAGTTTGTCTTGAGCTGGCATGGACTGGCGTTCTCAGCACACGGGTTCCTCATCCCGCCTGGGATAAGGGACAACCCTCAACCCTTGCCTTTTCAGGACACAACATACACAAACTCTCAAATGGTCTTGCTTGCTATTTCCCTTACTTTTTTTCTTATTTCTCTTCCCAAACCCTCCCTCTTACTCATACCACCAGCAAGGCGCGCCCTCGTTTCTGCTTCCCACTCTTGGGCAGAAGAGGAGAAGGATGAAGAGCCAGGGTCTTTTCATCAAGAACAATCTTCCAGGGAGCTGGAAAATGAGCGGGCACTCAATTAAGAGCTGCCCATTGAGCCGGTGGTGTGAGTCTGAATGAGGGCCCCTCCAAAGGAATGAAGTCCAATGAATAGATTGTGGGGCTTCATGAAATATTAAAGAGTGGACGGATTTCCCACAATATTTGTACACCTCTCTTTGTGGGGATTTCTCCCTCCATTGAGCCTCAAACTGTTAACACATCCGCTCAGAAACACGGTTCAGCCACTGTGCTAAAGGACCTGGGGGCCCAGCATCGAACACTACACTTCTCTCTCTCTCACTCTCTCTGCAGTACTGCTCATGCATAGCTTTCCTCACAGTGAGAGAAACCGTGATCTATTCATGAAGGGGATTACAGCAGTTTTAATGACCACCTGGCCTTTCTGCTGCTCTTCATTGAGAGAGTGTAAAACTCTCCACCGGGTTCTCACTTCCTAGAGTGCTTCGCTGACTGCACATGTGGGTCATGCTTTCCAACCATGAAACAAGTGTTACTTAGTCCCATAATTACAAGCATACATACATTATTCATACTGACCACCAGTTTCTTTAACATTTACAAAGGCAAAGTAAAAAAAACAAACTTGCTTGTGCTTGTGCTTTGACAATAATGTTTTACACACTCCACTTTTTGTTGCCTCGCTTTCTCGCTTTTTCTCCCTCTCTTTTATTCGCCTCACCTCCCTGTTCTCTTTTTCTCTGCTCGCTTTTCCCAGCAGATCAAGTTGAACAGAGGCTCAGACACTGAGGATAAGGAGCTGGTTAAATCTGCCATTAGCATTAGAATGGCTGCATATTCCTGCAGTGAACCAACATTAGTTAATGTCAGAGCTGAAGGGCTGAGGGCAGGCCAAGAAGCACAGCTCTCCTGAGTAAAGTGTGCTTGGTTGTACAGATTGCACCTCTTGTGTTGGGACGGCGTGTGTGGCCCATTTTGTGGAACCATTAACCAATGCATTACAGTTACAGTGAAATTCTTCAAATGGACACTTGAAGCTAGTTCAGAGGCAGCTGTTGACTGCAACTACACAAAAGGCATTTAGAGTGATACTAGATCCTGACTGGACCCCACATCATCTCACCCCCTGGTTTCTTATTTCGCAGAATCTCAAGTTAAATCCTGTAGGATTTAAATCTCTTTTAAAAATTAGTTTTGATAAGTCTATTTTTAGAGATGCACCAATATGAACAATTAGGCAGATAAATGGACATTTTAAATGGAAAATTTAGCTTTCAGAAATAATAAATAATAAACTGGAATACATGGGCCATTGATAAAATGTTTTAGGTTTTTCAGGCTCTAATTATTTTAATTTACATTGTTTAACAACTTTAAATAATGTGGGGCTGCATTATCATGTGGATATATTTGATCAGCTTCAATATTATTTGCCTATTTTACTTATCAGACCAGTTCTTTAACATTAAAAAGCCACATTTATCTGATGACACAGGTATATGACCACTGATATATTGTGCGTCCCTACTTATTTTACGTTGCATCTCCATTAAAAAAACAAAAATGTAAAATTAGAAGTAAATACAATCAAAGTAGAGTACTTAAAAATGCAATCAATAAATCAAAGTATGATTTGAAAACCCAATGGAAAACTCCATCCAGCAGAAGCTTGAGATTTCTCTTCCAGTTCAAAAGCATTTTTAATTCACATCAGGAGTTGTGTGAACAGAAGCTTAATAACAGGTAGGGGGGCAATTTGATGGTGTTTCTAGCTTGTCGTCCTCGACTAAGCACCGACAGTTTGACAGTCCAAACTAGACCCCCAGTCTTCAGTAAAATGAGAGCCGAATATATTTCATGTTTCTTTCACTCTTCATGCTGTCTTTGACAACAGTTTTAGTGTGCCCTTGCAGTAAGATCTCATGTCCAGCTCTCTAGGAGTGGGCTCCACACTGCTGCCAGACAGTGTAGCTGCTGCTGGGGGGCCGCAGTGGAGAGCAACCCCCTCAGTCTGGCCTCCATATGCTGGGGTTCTGGAGCCAGGCTGGGAATGCTCTCCTAGTGCAGCAAGGGCAGTCAGGGGGCAGGGGGCCTCGGTAGGCCCCGCATTGTGACAGGGGACAGGAGCCGAGCTGGGCCCAGCAGGAGAGAGAAGGCTTTTTCTTTAGAGGAGCCAACCAGAGCGTTTTCTCACAACCTGCTTTCTCTTCCTCAGCCTCTCACGTCATTCAGACCTCTACACTCCCTCTTTCTTGGGCTCCTTACTGGCAGATTGATACATTCGTTGAAATGTGCTCTTTTTGTCATTCTCTGTGAACTGACTTTTTTATAAAACTGCCTCCTCCCCTCACCACTCACCCATTTCCAACCATTCTTTGGCAAATTAAATCAAACCATGCCTCCCATCTCAATCATCTTGTGTGACATCAAAGTCTTTTGCAGAAGTATGCAGCGCTTTTCCTTTTGACCATCCAGACAAATTTCCCCCGTTTTCTTGCCTCAAATCCTTCTCTTTTCAGTTTCCCATATAAAGTTGATCGCTCACATGAATGGCGACTCTGATGGAGTGCCATCTCTATGGGGTTCTGCATAAATTCCAGAGGCTTATGGATGCCACTCCCTCTTTGTTTTTGTGGCATCAAAGATGATCTCAAAGGTCTGAGACTGGGTAAGAAGGAATGTGAAGATTGTGGGCCAGCAGGTCCAAGATCTGTTTCCCTTCCACTCATGTTCACACGAGGGCCTGCAGATTAGCATGACGAAGAACATCAAGCATTTCTAGAAGTTGTTGTTTTGTTTGCGTCCCAAAATTGCAGTGAAACATTGGGACTTTTCAGGGCTGTTGAAAGTAGAATGCTTATTTGTGCTCTCTAGACGTAACCGATTTATCCGCTGACAGGAAACAAATCCTTCTTGCTTGATTCTAAAATAAAGCATTCAAGAGTTAAATTTTAGACAAATATTTAATTAAAGAGATCACTATGAAAATTCTGCAATCATTCACTTACCCTTTTGTTGTTCCAAAGCTGTATGACTATATTTCTTCTGTGGACCAAAAATGTAAAGATTTTTTCATGCTAATTAGTTTTCACAATAAAAGTGGTCCACATGACGTGTGCGCTATATACCAAGTCTTCTGATGTCATCCAACAGATTTGTGTGAGGAACTGAAAGAAATTAATGTTATTGATAGTCTTCCTCTCCAGTGAGCTGTTAAACTGCTTTGATTGGATCATTGAGTCTTGAGAACTAGATCAGTCCAACTCAAAAAAAGAGAAGAAAACGAGGAGGAAAAAGAAGAAGAAAAAAGAGTGATTGCTCACAAATTAGACATTACTCATTTTTTGTTTCATAAATGTGCCAATGAGAGCTAGGGTTGATGTCAAAGATAGTGATACAAAGCCATTGGATTGCTTAACAAAACATGGAATATAGCAATCAAGTTGGTATGGACCATTTTTTTGATACCTTTGCCTCCTTATTGCAGTTATTTAAAAGAGTCTCTTTTTGAAATTGATAATTGATAATTTAGTTACTAATTTTGTGAGCTTTACTACCCCCATATTATGATCTGATTATGTCATTTGAAAGTCAGAATCCATTACAAAGCTCAGAAACAGCTTAAATGATTTTAAGAAAGAAAATGCACTGACAGAAGAAATGGTTTGATTGAAATATCTTTTCAAAGAATAATTTTGCTTCAGTGGCATCAGTTCTCATGAGAAATCACAGAAATCTACAGAGCTTTGATCATAAAACTAAGCATTTTAAAGGGGTCATATGATGCGATTTCAATTTTTCCTTTCTCTTAGTGTTACAAGCTCTTGGTGCATAAAGAAGATCTGTAAAGTTGCAAAGACTAAAGTCTCAAATCCAAAGAGATATTCTTTATAAAAGTTAAGAGTCAACCACGCCTACCTAAAACGGCTCGTTCTAACACGCCCCCACATGTCTACGTCACAATGTGGGAAGATTTGCATAACGCCGCCCAAATATTCACGCAAAGAAAGAAGGCGTAACTTATATTCTCGCTGTAGTATTGTTGTTGATAATTCTAATAATAAATCAGCATATTAGAATGATTT
>NW_015653472.1:797133-834227 GCF_001515625.1 Sinocyclocheilus rhinocerous
CCCTCCTAAAACGGCTCGTTCTAACACGCCCCCACATGTCTACGTCACTATGTGGGAAGATTTGCATAATGCCGCCCAAATGTTCACGCAAAGAAAGAAGGCGTAACTTTTATTCTTGCTGTAGTATTGTTGCTGCCGCCATGTCGTGAAGGCGCTGTGTGTTTCGTTGTGAAAGCGAAACTACTTTGTTTGGTCTTCCAAAAGAGGACGATATCTGCTTTGTCATGCCTGGAGCTGATCCGTGCTGGTTGCTGAGGAAATACAACAACTTTGCGCTGTGGATCGCCGGATCGGCTTTCACCGTGGACGAAGCGGAGTCCAGCCCGGGGTCGTCACATGTGGCTGCCACAAGCCCGCCAGCCACTCCTTCGCCTCCGCTCACTCTAGGCGCCGGCCTCCGCTCACTCTAGCCCGCCCGCCTCTGCTCACTCTAGGCCGCGGCTCACTCTAGCCCGCTGGCCTCCGCTCACTCAAGTCCGCCGTGTGTGACGCTGTGTGTTTCGTTGTGAAAGCGAAAATACTTTGTTTGGCCTTCCAAAAGAGGACACAACTAGAAATCAGTGGTTAAGTTGTATTTACAACACTGTTCCAGAACAGTTCAACCCAAATATTCAGATGTGTGGTAGCTGGCCAATCAGAGCACACCTCGCTTTTCAGACCGATGAGCTTTGTAAAAATCGACGCGTTTCAGAAAGGCGGGGCATAGAGGAGAAAAAATTATGTACAGTATGTGGAAAATTATGTGTTTTTTTAACCTTAAACCGCGTAAACACATTTCATTATACCAAATACACAAAATAATGTTCTTTTTAGCAACATCATATGACCCCTATAATATTAGACATTATTGGCAGATATAGAGTGACAACTGATATTTATATGCATTTTATGTTATAAAGATCTCATTTACTTACATTTGTTTCATCTTTTTGACAAAATATAAATATCAGTAACTGGATCAAATTGCATATTTTTGTTCATTTTGGGCCTCCTCTCATGTGAGCTCCATACTCTATACATGTCATAAAACTTGGTGTATCAAATAAAATACTCAACAACAACAACAACAACAAAATTAGCAAATTTTTTTTTTTTTTGATTTTACAAATATTTTGTCTAAAGGTTCATTAAATGGTTCCATTTAAAAAAAAAAAAACTACTGACTATTCTTTTGTATGTCAGTATTTACAAGCTAGATTTCCAAAAAGAAATTCCAGAACAAAACAAGTGTTTTTGTTGGCAGTTATGGTCAAGCTGGCCTGTGAGTTTCACAAACATGCATCTCTGCTGCCCTCTTCTGATCCTTTGAAATGGAAAGTTGTTGACAAATAAAACAGCTGTAACCATGTGTTCCCAGAGAAATGGGCAACAAATCACTGCCTTTTATAAGAATCTTTTTACTTTACAAAATGCAAACTTTAACTTTTAAAATCTTTAAGGAAATCATTAAGCCAATTTGAATGTAAACATTAAAATTTTTAGAGACAACTAGAAAAAATTACATAAAGAAAAATTTCAGACCTTTTAAAATGTTTGTTCATTTAAAACACATGACTTTTATAGGCATGGAAATCAGCTACTATTTCTTGAAATGTTTAGGTTTTGTATGAAAACCTGTAGGAAACCTGTACACACAGTAAATAATGTGTTAATGGCATGGAAATGAGGTTTTGCTTTCTGTGCTCAATCTAAAATACATATTTTGTGTAGAAATACTGATGACAGTCACATGTCATAAAACTCACACCTCATCTCTGAGCTCTGATACTTTGAACTTCCCATTACTAGACCACATTTCACAAGTCCTGCTCTGGGTCTTTCAAAGAGCTGTTTAGTATGCAAAGAACACATGAGCAGGCAGACAAATCAAAACCACATTGTGAAAAGGATTTTTTTTTTTTTAAGGGCTTGTCATTTTTCCTCTCCCTGACTCCTTCTGCTTTTAGGTCACTGTCAGCTTTGGCACCTTGCCATTGGTTGTCATTGGTTGTCATTTCTGCTGCACCTGAGCGTTTCACTCCCTTAATGTTAAATGACATCCGCTTGATATAAAGCTCCTGTTTAATTTGAGCCTGCTGCCAAGATTAGAGGACAGCCATTCAATCCATCAAGCTGGAGCTAGAGTTGAGATATTGTTAGAATGAACTCTCAGACACATTGGCAGAAGTGGAGAAAATGGAGAAGTGGCTTTATCTGACAATGTATTGTCATCAACAAATAAACTGATTATGGAATTGATGATTACACCAAGATAGCCAGGGTGTGGAATGGATTCAATAAGGTTTTACTCTAAATGTACAAAACACAGTGTACACTAAATGAGAATTCCTTTCTGTCAAACAGTTGAAACCTCCAATAATTGAACTTATATAAATATGTTTAATTAATTATTTATTTTTTGCTTTATATTTAATTAATCGGTTTGGCAGCCAGTCAGCCTTTCTATAAATATTTGCACATTCAAGATACATTTTCATTAGCACTGGTTATTTATCAAATAATTGGATAAATTTTTCTAAGCAATTTTTTTTTCTTTTATTATAAGCAAAGTGCTCTAAGCAACCATTGATGGGCAGTGTTACTGTCCATATTACTGAGAAACAGAGTTTCTTAAAGGAATATTTTAATCAGAATTCAAAATTCTATCCAAACACATATGTATTCTTTGTAACACAATTATTAAAAAAATAAAAAATAAAAAATTTGTTTTGTTTTAATACAAATGACTCTCTGCTATCTTCACTTACATAAATGAACTATAGTGTCCTGCACCCACCTCTTGAATCTGATGGGCATTCTAAATGCATTTTAATAGACTAAATCACGTATACTCTCAGAAAAAAGGTACAAAAGCTGTCACTGGGGCGGTACCTTTTCAAAAGGTACACTTTTGTACCTTTTATGTACTAATATGGACTCTTTAGGTACAAAGGTGTGCCTTTTGAAAAGGTACCGCCCCAGTGACAGCTTTTGTACCTATTGGTGTTTTTTAGGACTCTAAAACTTGCAAGCACCAGACCACTGATTTGTCAAACCTGCTTTCTTGCAGTCTGTATTCTTCCGACTTTATTTTGTAGTAAGTAACAAATAACAAATAACAAATAACGAATACTTAAGTATTGTAACAAAGTATTATTACTTTGTTACATTACACCACTGAAAAGCTTTAATTAATTTGTTTATTACAAACAGCTTTTCACTTCACAAGACATTAATTGATGGACTGGAGTCTTGTGGATTATTGTGATGTTTTTATCAGCTGTTTGGACTCTCATTCTGACGGCACCCATTCACTGCATATGATCCTTTGTTGAGCAAGTGATGTAATGCTACATTTCTCCAAATCTGTTTCAACTACTCCATCTTGGATGGCCTGAAGGTGAGTACATTTTATTTATTTATTTTTCTGTCTTGAACTAAGATTTTATTATCTTTTCTCTGAAAACAATTCTCATTGTCTTGTGGAGTTTTTGCTTCTCAAATATCTCACGTTGTTACGAATCTTGTTTTAAAGATGGTCAGAATTTGTTATCCTGTAAAACAAGATGAAAAATACAAAATAAGAAAATGATTTTTGCAGTGCATCTGTCTGTCTGTCTGTCTGTCTCTCTGTCCATCAGAACAGCAGCAGTAGAAGCCAGTTATGGCATGTTCGCTCCACACGTCTACCACTGCAGTGCTCTCTGAATGACACACAGTGGCCAGACCACAACGCCTGCAGCCCTGAATGTCTCAGCAGTAAAAAATGCCTCAGTTGTATCCGGGGCCCATGCCACAGCATGGCCGGCGCTCAAAAGCGGCTGTTACATCTCTTGCCCCTGCCTTCTAATTTCCTTACTCAGCGGCAGTGAGCCGCCAGCTATTCCTCTCAGCACCTCGGCATACAGAAAGGCCTAGAAGAGGAAAGGGGCTATTTTCTTCCCTCTTAATAATCCCCTTTTTCTTATCTTTATGCCACTCCTATATCTTCCATGCATCAGTCTCAGTGCACCTAACCCGCAATCTGTCAATCAATGCACACATTCAGGTGTTATAGACATTCCCTTAGTGCACCCACATCAGAATATGGGAAAGACTTTTATGACTGCCTCTTTGTCATCTGGGTGACCGGTCTGAGATCCAGATGTAAATGTAGACTTTTAAGTGCTAAAATTTGAAGGACATAAAAAGTGTTTGACAATATGGTCACCTTTTAGTGAATCAAAGACATACAGCTTACCACCAACTGTGAGACTTAAAGTGATGAAAATTCTGCCATTATTTACTCACCCTCATGTTGTTCCAAACCTGCATGACTTTCTTTCTTCTGTTGAACATAAAAGAAGATATTTTGAGAAATGTTAGTGATTGGTGTTTTTGTTTTTTTTGCCCATACATTGGAAGTCAAAGGACACCTAAACTGTTTAGTTACCAACATTCTTCAAAATATAATCTTTTGTGTTTCGTAGAAGAAAGGCGAAACAATAATAGTCATTCACCTGCCGATGGATTCTCTGCAGTGCAGTGCTCTCATTGTTTAGATGTTACATGTTTAAAGTTAGCATAGACCCTACCAAATCTAACATTAATGGTTATTTATGTATATAGTCCACAGTCCCTACCAAATCTAACATTCATGGATAAGTACTTCTTTTATAATCACTTTTTTATTAGCAATGGTGAATAATAAAAGAATTTATGGTGACTTAAGAAAGCAAAGCAAAAGAGCAAATAAACATGGCGTGTTTATTTGTCACTGCATTTTATCAAAGTAATAATCCTTTTCTGCTATTACAGAGATTATGATGTAAAACACTGGAAGGGATCATAAATTACTTGCTCCCTAATTCCATTTCACTATTGATTCTATATCATACCAATTATTCAATACCAATTATTATTTTAATTTTTTTAGCTGCTAGCACCATTGTAATGATTAACCACATGTACTTTAAAATATAGTAACACAATTAAGGCATTAGTATTATACGGGATTTAATTTATATATAAATTTTTTCTTTCAAGAAATATAAACGTATATAAATCCTGGGGTTTTATTAAAGTGAGAGAAAATGTTGTTATTTCAGCCATGCAAAAATGTTCACTGGAATGCACAATCATTTCAGCTTTCATTGTCCAAGTGTGGCTTTCAAAGAGGAAAAGCTCTCAGGATGCTCCCTGTGCTGTCATTATTTATGTGGTGATTGTGTTCTGAGGATTCTGAATGATAGACAGGCAGTCAGAGATTACACTCCACTGAAAACCAGAGTAAAGCAGTAATTTGGCCGTCTGAGAGCCAGGTAAAATGAGGATCTTTAATTCAACCGTCACACTGCAGTGTACATCAGATGCCATCTGCTAAGTGCACGTAAATATCACAAACCTGTCTGGCAGTGACAGCAGGATGGCACTTTTACTTTAGGGCTTCTTATTAACTGCAGAATAAAACATGGCAGCTCAGAGTTCTCAGAGTAAAACCTCAGAGAGCCCAGCAACAGAACTGCTTTCGTTCAACATCTAAAACATATATCTTTAGGTTCTTCTGATTCTGAACACAGTATCTGGCTGTTCAACATCCAGCACTCAACATTCTTTGCTTCCACCTGCTGGTCAAATAGGTTAATTGCAGTTTTTATTTTTAAAGGGAAAATTATTTGCTCACCCTCATGTAGCTCTAAGCACCTATGACTTTATTTCTTCTTCTGTGGAACATAAAAGGTGAATTTTTAGAGGATTAATATTGCTGCTTTTTTCCATATGAAAATGAATGAGGACTTGACTGGGTCTGTCAAGCTTTACAAATTACACAGGTCTTGTGAAGTCATATAATAGCTTTGCATGAGAAACTGGATGAAATTTAACCTCTTTTGCTCTTTTGTTTACAAATTGGACATACTTATCTCTTTCAATAACATGTATATATATATATATATATATATATATATATATACATGTTATTGAAAGAGATAAGTATGTCCAATTTGTAAACAAAAGAGCAAAAGAGGTTAAATTTCATCCAGTTTCTCATGCAAAGCTATTATATGACTTCACAAGACCTGTGTAATTTGTAAAGCTTGACAGACCCAGTCAAGTCCTCATTCATTTTCATATGGAAAAAAGCAGCAATATTAATCCTCTAAAAATTCACCTTTTATGTTCCACAGAAGAAGAAATAAAGTCATAGGTGCTTAGAGCTACATGAGGGTGAGCAAATAATTTTCCCTTTAAAAATAAAAACTGCAATTAACCTATTTGACCAGCAGGTGGAAGCAAAGAATGTTGAGTGCTGGATGTTGAACAGCCAGATACTGTGTTCAGAATCAGAAGAACCTAAAGATATATGTTTTAGATGTTGAACGAAAGCAGTTCTGTTGCTGGGCTCTCTGAGGTTTTACTCTGAGAACTCTGAGCTGCCATGTTTTATTCTGCAGTTAATAAGAAGCCCTAAAGTAAAAGTGCCATCCTGCTGTCACTGCCAGACAGGTTTGTGATATTTACGTGCACTTAGCAGATGGCATCTGATGTACACTGCAGTGTGACGGTTGAATTAAAGATCCTCATTTTACCTGGCTCTCAGACGGCCAAATTACTGCTTTACTCTGGTTTTCAGTGGAGTGTAATCTCTGACTGCCTGTCTATCATTCAGAATCCTCAGAACACAATCACCACATAAATAATGACAGCACAGGGAGCATCCTGAGAGCTTTTCCACTTTGAAAGCCACATTTGGACAATGAAAGCTGAAATGATTGTGCATTCCAGTGAACATTTTTGCATGGCTGAAATAACAACATTTTCTCTCACTTTAATAAAACCCCAGGATTTATATACGTTTATATTTCTTGAAAGAAAAAATTTATATATAAATTAAATCCCGTATAATACTAATGCCTTAATTGTGTTACTATATTTTAAAGTACATGTGGTTAATCATTACAATGGTGCTAGCAGCTAAAAAAATTAAAATAATAATTGGTATTGAATAATTGGTATGATATAGAATCAATAGTGAAATGGAATTAGGGAGCAAGTAATTTATGATCCCTTCCAGTGTTTTACATCATAATCTCTGTAATAGCAGAAAAGGATTATTACTTTGATAAAATGCAGTGACAAATAAACACGCCATGTTTATTTGCTCTTTTGCTTTGCTTTCTTAAGTCACCATAAATTCTTTTATTATTCACCATTGCTAATAAAAAAGTGATTATAAAAGAAGTACTTATCCATGAATGTTAGATTTGGTAGGGACTGTGGACTATATACATAAATAACCATTAATGTTAGATTTGGTAGGGTCTATGCTAACTTTAAACATGTAACATCTAAACAATGAGAGCACTGCACTGCAGAGAATCCATCGGCAGGTGAATGACTATTATTGTTTCGCCTTTCTTCTACGAAACACAAAAGATTATATTTTGAAGAATGTTGGTAACTAAACAGTTTAGGTGTCCTTTGACTTCCAATGTATGGGCAAAAAAAACAAAAACACCAATCACTAACATTTCTCAAAATATCTTCTTTTATGTTCAACAGAAGAAAGAAAGTCATGCAGGTTTGGAACAACATGAGGGTGAGTAAATAATGGCAGAATTTTCATCACTTTAAGTCTCACAGTTGGTGGTAAGCTGTATGTCTTTGATTCACTAAAAGGTGACCATATTGTCAAACACTTTTTATGTCCTTCAAATTTTAGCACTTAAAAGTCTACATTTACATCTGGATCTCAGACCGGTCACCCAGATGACAAAGAGGCAGTCATAAAAGTCTTTCCCATATTCTGATGTGGGTGCACTAAGGGAATGTCTATAACACCTGAATGTGTGCATTGATTGACAGATTGCGGGTTAGGTGCACTGAGACTGATGCATGGAAGATATAGGAGTGGCATAAAGATAAGAAAAAGGGGATTATTAAGAGGGAGGAAAATTGCCCCTTTCCTCTTCTAGGCCTTTCTGTATGCCGAGGTGCTGAGAGGAATAGCTGGCGGCTCACTGCCGCTGAGTAAGGAAATTAGAAGGCAGGGGCAAGAGATGTAACAGCCGCTTTTGAGCGCCGGCCATGCTGTGGCATGGGCCCCGGATACAACTGAGGCATTTTTTACTGCTGAGACATTCAGGGCTGCAGGCGTTGTGGTCTGGCCACTGTGTGTCATTCAGAGAGCACTGCAGTGGTAGACGTGTGGAGCGAACATGCCATAACTGGCTTCTACTGCTGCTGTTCTGATGGACAGAGAGACAGACAGACAGACAGACAGACAGATGCACTGCTGAAATCATTTTCTTATTTTGTATTTTTCATCTTGTTTTACAGGATAACAAATTCTGACCATCTTTAAAACAAGATTCGTAACAACGTGAGATATTTGAGAAGCAAAAACTCCACAAGACAATGAGAATTGTTTTCAGAGAAAAGATAATAAAATCTTAGTTCAAGACAGAAAAATAAATAAATAAAATGTACTCACCTTCAGGCCATCCAAGATGGAGATGAGTTCATTTCTTCATTGAAAGAGATTTTGAGAAATTTTGCATTACATCACTTGCTCACCAATGGATCCACTGCAGTGAATGGGTGCCGTCAGAATGAGAGTCCAAACAGCTGATAAAAACATCACAATAATCCACAAGACTCCAGTCCATCAATTAATGTCTTGTGAAGTGAAAAGCTGTTTGTAATAAACAAATTAATTAAAGCTTTTCAGTGGTGTAATGTAACAAAGTAATAATACTTTGTTACAATACTTAAGTATTCGTTATTTGTTATTTGTTATTTGTTACTTACTACAAAATAAAGTCGGAAGAATACAGACTGCAAGAAAGCAGGTTTGACAAATCAGTGGTCTGGTGCTTGCAAGTTTTAGAGTCCTAAAAAACACCAATAGGTACAAAAGCTGTCACTGGGGCGGTACCTTTTCAAAAGGCACACCTTTGTACCTAAAGAGTCCATATTAGTACATAAAAGGTACAAAAGTGTACCTTTTGAAAAGGTACCGCCCCAGTGACAGCTTTTGTACCTTTTTTCTGAGAGTATACGTGATTTAGTCTATTAAAATGCATTTAGAATGCCCATCAGATTCAAGAGAGGAAAAATGCCTCTGTATGTCTTTTATATTTGTATCATTTAATATAGTTAATCTATATCACACTAAGTGTGCCGTTTTTTCTCCAGATATCAGCATGATAACAAATGTACCTCTCTGATTTTTGCCACACAATTTCTGTCACTGCATGATGCAGCACATCATTTCTGTCTGCTACACAAAAGTCTGAGAAGGACATCTACTTCATCACAGGGCCAGCTGGTGTCAGCACTAATCAGTCAGAAAAATAATTTCCAGCAGGCCGCATCTCTGCAATTATCTAATGAAGCGCTACGGCCCATTAGCGGAGTGGGCTGTGTGGAGCTCTCAAGTTCCTCTGTCCCATTCTAAACCCACCGATATTATTGAAGTCTCTGTCTAGTCATGCTGTTCACCCTTACAGTGATTCATGAACGACTAAAGCTAGAAGACATTAAAAGTGCAATGCTACAGAGGGACATGATAAATGCAAATGACAAACAGAGACATGTTAGGATTTCAGAGCACACAAACAGCCACATCTGGGTGTTTCTTCAGCTCTTATATCCCAGCTGGGTTGATTTGTAATATAAGTAACATATTTTAGCTTATTTCTTTTAGTTATATCATGATTACATTAAAACTGCTTTTAAAAAACGTTTTACCATATTATATTTTTGCTTATTTAAAAAAAAATCCTGTATAAAAAAAACAAACAACATTTTAAAAGCTATGATAATCAAACCATTTCATTATTTATAGTGAGAAATTATATACATATATATCAACAGTGTTTAACAGCATTCTCTGGTGGAAATGAAATAAAGTAAAATAACCAACTGTTTTTTATTTGTCTTCTTGGTAAACAAGAACAACCATATATATATATATATATATACTAACAATGTTCAACAGCGTTTAACAGCATTCTCTGGGGGAAATGACATTAAATAAAATAACTAACTGTTTTTTCATTGTCTTTTCATTGTCTTTTTCATTGTTCTTTCATTGTCATTGTCTCACCAGAAAATGCTGTTAAACGCTGTTGAACATTGTTAGTAGACAAATTAAGTAAGTGACAGTAAGGTCCAGTTACGGCAAGCAAATATATTTGTATATAATTGCAGTGTTTAATGGATTGATAAATGATTTCTAAATGCTACTCCTAATTTAACCATCATAGATTAACAGATTATTTAAGTGACCCTTTCTGCTCCTTAAATTGACTGGGCGTTGTTCTTTGACTGAAAAAGGAAGACAGGAGCTGGCCTTATCTTATCACTAATGAAGACAGTCTCTAAAAGAGCAGCACTGATAACCTACAGCATTGACACTGGCCAAACTCACTGTCAAAACCAGCTGAATCATCCAAAGTGACTCCAAGATCCTTCCCACAGCAAATCATAGTTTATGCCTTGTCTCTGTTCCCATACAGCACTATTTGTAATTGTTGAGTCAGTCTATCAGAGTGCACATCATGATTTACAATATTACACTGTATATTAAGCACAACTTTTGTCATAGTAAAAGGAATAGAGATTTTTCCCTGAGTCAATGTATCAGAGTTTATATGTGCATGTTTTCTTAGTGGTTTGCAGAAAGTACAAGGACATGTAGACATGATTTAGAGCTCAGATCAGTTTTATGGGGCTATTTATTAACGGAGTGTTCAAGCCGGCAGAACGCATGCACTCAATTAGGAAATGAGTCCGCTGGGGCCACTCCACTCTCTCACACCACTGTAAATTAGCTCTAATCAAAACGTCTCCCCCCGCTGATAGTACGCTGAAAAATGGTGCCCTTTAAGAAACATAGAAGCATAAGCACAGCAGGTTTTCAGAAACGAATGCAATATGAGGATGAGCAGTTTTTTTCCATTGAGGAATAAGGCACGTCTCTCAGTCTATTGATGTGTTTTGTTCAACTTTAGCCCTTCTCAATACATATTTTTCAAACTTTCACTTATTTAATGTGCCTACTAACAGCATCCAACAATGTAAACACATCTTTAAAATGAGATTTTATTTGAACACATCTTTAAAATGAGATTTTGTCTGAAGTTTAATTTCCATTTCATAACTAGCATTTAATGTATTCTAAATACACTAAACAAAATTATAAACGCAACACTTTTGTTTTTGCCCCCATTTTTCATGAGCTGAACTCAAAGATCTAAGACTTTTTCTATGTACACAAAAGGCCTGTTTCTCTCAAATATTGTTCACAAATCTGTCTAAATCTGTGTTAGTGAGCACTTCTCCTTTGCCAAGATAATCCATCCACCTCACAGGTGAGGCATATCAAGATGGGGCAAAAACAAAAGTATTGCGTTTATAATTTTGTTCAGTATACAATTAAATAGCATTTTTGTAAAATTTGACATTACATGTTTGATTGGATGTAAAATTCAAATATTCTGTTCATATAAAGATATTTACTTTGATTTATCTTTTTCATATTTCATCTCAGCTCCTCTTCATTACCAATTTTCGTTGTTGTTGTTGTAAAAATGGCTAAAAATTATTTCCACAAAAATAAGTATTTAAATGGTCTAATTCAAATGATTAATTTACAGTTTGATTAGAAAATCATAGTTCTTAAAAGTAATTCATAGTTTTGAGAAATTATTCATATTTTAAGACTGAAAGTATCAAGTATGGGTTATTATTAATATTATTAATTAGAAACTATTAATTTTTAATTTATACTATTATTATTAATTAGAAACTATACATTTTTAATTCATAATATTATTATTAATTAGAAACTATTAATTTTTAATTCAGAATTAGCCAGGTTTTCAAGGCAATTTCGATGTGACCTGCATGTAATGAAAAGGAAAATAGAAAATCTCTTTAAAATAATGCCTGGGACATAAAATTGCCCAATGTCTATGAAACAGCCTCATACAGAAATAACAAATACAAAAAATCCATCATTCTGCTTTTTGCCACTTTAAAATCTCCAACAGACAATCATTAAACACATGCGGGAAACAAAAACACCAATTACTACAAATGACGATGCACACATATCCTTTAACAAACAATGTACATTACACCTACACCAGAAGCATAGCAAATATTTTACACAGCTTAATGAACATTTTACCAGCAAAGAACACATTTTTAAGAATGCTTTTTGTTCAAGACCAGTGGTTCTTAATCCTGGTCCAGGGGACCCCTGCTCTTCACATTTTATGTCTCTCTGTGTTAAACAAGGTCCCCAGGACCAGGATTAAGATCCACTGCTCAAGACCAGTGGTTCGTGCTAGTTTGTTCGGCCTGCCCCCTATAGCAACCACACAAATCAGTATAATGTCCAGTCCTCACAGTAGATGTGTAATAACTATGCTCCTGTGCACAGATTATCTTTTCTTGTTAATCAAATAGTTTTGATTAACGACGCATTATCAACAACCCAACGCTAACAGAAGAAATCAAAACACCAGTATAAATTAATGAATGAATGGATGGAGAGCCCCATTCCATTAACATCTACTCATCTAGACAAACTCCACAATCAACTTCAAATCCATTTGACAATATTGTGCAGTCACTCACTTGTTTCTCAGTTTCTTTAGATTTCACCTGTTAAATAGCGTTAATCTCAGTGATACTGAAAGATGACTGGCTTGAACATTCATACATATCCATTCCAGTTGGTCAGTTCAGTAATGAGGGGCATCTTTATGTGGTCAATCACCTCTGGCTTTACTTCACCTGCACTGAAAAAAATGATACTTTGGACCAAACTAAAAAAATTACTGTAATTTGTTACAGCTAAATTTATTAGTTTTTCTCAAACTATATTTTTGATTTGGTTGAAACTTTAAATTTTAATTTAATATCAATCAAAATAGTTCTTCTGCCCAAGATAAAAAAATTACATTGAAACAAAGTTAAAATATTGCTTTTTATGGAGACCAAATCATTATTTTTTACTTTGGTACAACTTAAAATGTTTACTTTGGAAAAACGTACTTTTTACCATAACATCCAAGTATAATTTTTACTTTGGACTAAACTAAATAAATTGCTGTAATTGTGTTACAAGCAATTTTATTACATTTACTCAAGTTGAATTTCTGATTCAGTACAAACTATATTTTTAATAACACCTAAATCTATTTATTTTCTTTAGTCACAAGAAAACTTTACTTAAATGTAGGTCAATATATATTTTTTAACAAAACAGGTTTAAACCAGAAACCATGATTTTCACTTAGTCCAATGTAAAAATGCACTTTAAATGAACAACATAGTAGTTTTACTTTTTTCAGTGTGTGATCAAAAAGCCTGCTCTACCTCGTATGAAAGAGAAAATACAGAATATCTTTATACATTGTACGCATCTGAATTGTACCATTTGATTAAATAACCGTTGACTTGATCACCTTTTAGTTGTTATAGTAGTCAGGTGGCAAGTGCAGCAATTCACAACACGTGACTGCATCAGAAAAACTGATTATCTGTTACACTTACGATCCGGTCATAACCCCATGGAATGCCCAGCATTGTGGAAAATGCGTTCAGCAATGCACGTGAAATTACTGTTTCACAATAGTTAGTGAAATAAATCGGTGAGATGTTTTTATTATTATTTTAGTGATCCGTTTTTGTCATAATAATATTTTTTACACTGTTTGGTTTCCAGTAATATTAATCATGCATTATTATCATTGTAGTAATATCTAAACATCCTTGAAGTCTATTTTGAAATTGCTTAAGTTTATACTTAAAACAATTAAAAAATAATTTGGCTGTGTAATGAGAACAATGAACTTAATTCAAGGTTTACTACATTGCTTGTCAAGCAGATTTGTTGTATTTAAGGATGTTTAGATATTTTCAGTCTAAACACGACAATGATGCTGATTAATAAAATGTTTTTAGCAGTATTCTCATTTCATGTTCCCATAATTTGGAAATATCATGTTTCTGGATGGCAATATGCATATGGAAATTGTATACGGATAAGTTTATGCATATGATGAAGAGCTCTTATTCCAGGGAGGGAACTGGGTATGTTGTGACGTACATGATGTTTTCAGTAATTTAAATGTATATAAATTTTATATGTGAGGTTCCGGGTCTGTTCAAAATCTCAGCCATGAATGAACTATAGTGGAGAACTGTATTGAAGATCTCTTTATGTGCACATATATTATGGAGAGTGATACCAGTCAGTGTGTTTATTTTGTGATACTTGGGTGAAGCTTGACACTTTACAAGTAGTTGTTACAAGGTTAAGTGTATGGCAATATATCAAGGTTGTGTTGAAGTAATGCAGGAGTGTGTACATGAGGGTGTTAAAATGTATAGGTGTAATGGAGTCTGAAACATGTTGGGAATGTCATACCACCATACTACTCATACTATTTCTGCAGTATATAGTATGTATACAATACACACTATGCAAATTTTCTGTATTGCACAGAATGCAAATATTCTGCATGCATGAAATACCTGGATGACCTACAGTACTTGGCAAAATCATCAGTATACAACAGAGCACAGCATATTATAGAACAGTAAGCCATACTATTTTCTTCTTAAAGAATACTAGGGAATGCAGTAGTGTGCTAGTACTTAATTGCCTTATTGACTTGACTTGTTTTGTGCAGACCACATGGCCAGTCTGGTCCAAACGCCCTACAGACCACAATGCATCCAGATGGCCTGTGTTTGTCCGTTTGTTTAGCGCCCTGAGAGACCACAGGAAATACTGCATCTCTAGTCAAACCAATCAAATGTAGAAGACCTGAGCTGGGCTTTTTGTTTTTCGATACACTGAAAGGGAGAAATTCCTGCCAAGCAAACAGTCTTACACCAGATGTGAGAAACCGCTTTCTGTTTAGACGTGACACCTCCACGCACAACAACATCTTGCCATAAGCTGCCATCGTTGTTTGTTTGCTCTGTTCCCTCTTGGTGTTTGGCCTGCAGTACTTGGCTCCGTTTGAGACAATGAAGGATTGAAACACAGCTATTTTTTCCCAATGATCTGTGGCTTCATTTATCAAAATAAAGTGGTCAACTTTGGCCCATGCTTTGATTCACATTGTGTTGCTGAAGGCTGGAATACAACTTTTGGCCATATTTACAGTCAGGAACTAGTTGCAAAAAATCAAAGTCAGTCTCTAAATATTGGGCAGAGAGAGTTGACAGATTTTACAGTCTTTTAAGGTTCTTCACACTAAGAAAAAATGGTACTTTTAAGAACTATTCACTGAAAGGTTCTTTGAGGAACCAAAAATGGTTCTTCTGTGGCATCACTGAAAAAAAAAACTGTAAAAAAAACAATTGTGAATATTCATGCAAGTTTGCATATGCCGTTTGTTCAGTGCAGCAGTGGCATAGTCCCATTGGCGGGCATATTGCTGTGATACAAATGTCACACGTCTTCTTAGTGAGCTGTTGACTGGCATTATCACGGTGTTGGCACTGCGGGGTTGTTTTTCTGTGGCACGTCAAAGAGATTCTGGGTCACCAGCAGGAAAAGCTTGTCAGAATGGTCAAAATATCATATTTCACTTTCAGATGACAGACAGTGTGTTGCTGAGATGTTTGGAGAGAACTGAAGGATTAAAATTAAAAATAAGGATGTGATTTTATTGTCTGTACGATGCAGTTGCGTGCAGAGAGAAGAATCAGAGACCACACATGGGAGCAATCATATGCTTGGCCAAACTCTTTATGGTTTACGTTAGTGTTCACAAAAATACACAATGTTTGTAATACTTAGGAGGTGAAAGTAAAGAGCAGCATTAAAATAGAAGCCACAAAGCTTTTAAAAATCCCTAAATTAAATAAATAGACATCTGACATACATTAATGCAGGTGCAATACACACCCCTAGGAACAAACAGTAGCACTGTTAGAAATAAGACTGAAGAAAGGTGCATCTTTTATTTTTACATTAAATATATCAAATGATCAGAGAAAAAAATATAGAAAAATATATAGTATTTTAGAAGATATTTAATTACTTCTCTAAATGTATAGACAATGTATTTATCTTGTTGCTTTTTAAACCATTTAGTCCATTTATTGTACTTTACTAACATGTTTTATTTCATTCTTCTTTGCTATATAAGCACTAAAGTGCTTCAGCAATATTAATCCTCCACAGTCATGTTAATAAGTCATGAATTATTATGCTTTTTATTGCAAAAACAAAGGCAAAACAGAAAGCCCTTTTGAATTACCCTGTTTATGCATGTATGTTTTATAAGAACTGTTTGAATGAAGAGGCCTGGTTTGAATAAAATGAGTTTCCATTCCAATGTCATAGTCCATAGTCCAAACGCTGCAGCTGTACATGATTCAGCAAGATCTACTGCATCTCCAGCATCACAAGCCACGAACTGTTTTCATTATTTGCACATTAACCAACATTACAATCAATCATCACTCTGTGAATAAAGTAAAAATCCCCCATCATAGCGTATAGCGAGAGGTGGGAATGCCACCAGGGAGTTTAGGAAGCAAAATCCAGCTAATAAATGACTAAAGGGAATATCGCTAAACTGAATTTAAAACAACAATTGCATCCGTCAAGCCGATTATGCTTTGACTGACATGGTGCTGAAGAAAATTACTCCTCTGTGTGAGCTTGTTAATACTTGTATTTTTTTTTGTTCGTTTTTTTCAAAACCTTTTGTGGTGACATATTTGTGGGCAGGAGCGAGCTGTTGTTGTGATGTTAAAAGCTCTCAAGCTGAGACAGAGATGCTGATGGTTTATGTTACCTGAATTTCAACAGTGCTGTCTGCAGCTTACGGTGGTGCGAGTCTTTTGCTTTCACATCAATCCACAGGCAGTATTACTCTCTTCACATTATGAAGTGCAGCAATAGTTTTCCAGAAATGCTGAACTCCTACGCTTCTTTCAAAGTAGACGGAGTAATTTCACTGGGGTGATATTTCAGTTTGAATGATATTTCTCAAATGAGCTTGACTGTAATGGGCTTTATGTGGGCTGACTTCATTATGTTACAGAAAAGTGAACGAGAGAGTGAGTGGATGGGTATATAGGACTCCAGTCTAAACTGAATAGGATGAGATTTGTTTTATTGGTTGTATAAAAACTCACAGCCACCTAAAAAATATTGTTCACTCAAAAATGAAAATTTGCTGAAAAGTTACACATCCTCGGGCCATCCAAGTTGTAAATGAGTTTTTCTTCATCAACTTCATCAGAAATTTAGCATTACATCACTTGCTCACCAATGGATCCTATGCAGTGAATGGGTGCCGTCAGAATGACAGTTCAAACAGCTGATAAAAACATCACAATAATCAAATTCATCATTAAGATGTTTTTAACTTCAAACTATTGCTTCTGTCTTAATATGTGTCCTCTGTTCATAATATTGCTTTCTCCAATGAAAAAGCCACCTAATCTTAGTACCATGCAACTGTTTAAGCATGGAAGAAAAGTGGTTATACATCAGCTTGGAGAGCCTGTGAAGTTGATTACATTAATAATGTATTTAAATGTCAAAGTTACCTATATAAAAATGTCCTTCACAGAGCAGCTGTGCCAATAACAAAACCATTTCTCAAATCACAAACCTGTATTTTGAATAATCTTTTAAAACCTATTGGTACTGTGGTATAAGAATTAAGGGCCAGGACATGGTGCCATTAAAATGAGAATATTCCTACAAATATATCAGTGGAACCACAGATTCCACGCCCTGTCATTTTTCCAGGAATAGATGGACGGGTAGTGAAATTACAGCTTTTGAAAGGGTGGAAATTTATGCACTGTCAGTTTAGAACTGGGAGCGACAGTAAGGGTTTTATCGGTTGTGTGTGTCAGAATGATGTTCATATTAGTAACACCGTTACTCATCGCCCTCTCTAGATGTTAAGATGAGAGTGAAGTTGGTACAACTATTTGTGTTAAGTTTAAATGTTTTTGTTTATTTGGTTATGCTATACTTTACAGTGCATTTTGCAGCATACTGTAATTGCATGAGTAAGTACCAAGTAATTTTAATGAACAAGCTGAGCTTAATATGTAATTATTGGCTGCTTGTAATTGCACAGTTCTTATTACAGCACTTGAAAGGAGAACCCACTTAACCTAGAATGCTGGCCACATTTGACCTCATAATGCATATTTAAATTTTTATTACAACAAAATCTGCATATATATATAAAAAGCACATGTAAAGTAAAGTAAAAGACAAGTAAAAAGATAGCAATGAAATAAAATAAAAAAAAACTGAAATGTTTACATACATTAATACATTTAACAGCTTTCTTGATTAGCAGATTATAGATTTTAGGTATTGCTGAACTTCAGATTTCAGAAATAGAAATAGTAGTTTATAATCACCATACTTGCATTTCTGTATACTAAATTTTATTTATACTTGAATTTATTTTCGTGAAATTACCTTAAATTAATATTAACCCGAAAATTCAGTCTTGATTTACTCATAAGCCTAGTAAAAATCCAACCAATAGTTCTAAAATGCTAATACTTTTTCGGGTTGTAGGACTACTAATTAAACTTCTCTATATGTTCAAATGAGTTTAAATGAAAAGATCACTGTTAGTTGAAAGTTTTCTGTTCACTCCATCTGTAATCCTCTGGACCGGTTCATTTGTCCGAATTGGCGCAATCTCTCCAAGGGGTGGCGTTTTACACCCGCTTCTCTCCAGTGCGCTTGAAATCACCCCCTCCGTCGCTCTTATCAGCAATTCAGATTGCATGCAAATGCCCTGTGAAAGGAGCGTCATTCTGAAAGGACAGCGAGTGCGTGCGCGAGGGGGGTGAGCAGAGGCATTCCTCGTTCCTCTCTCTATTCTTCTCTGTCTGCCGGCTGATGCTCGCGCGTTCACTCAGCGCAGATATGAGCGCAGATCGCAGTGAAGTTTGAAGAACGCAGAGAGCAGCGCGCGGTCGGATTAGTATTTCCATCAAACTTGCTGCAGAACTCGTCCGGCGTTTGCATTGAGAGGTCTTTACTTTCTCTTTTAACCGTTTGGTTTGACCATGGGCTCTTTTTGCAGAAAGGCGTTTTATTGGCCCGTTTGGTCATTTGCTGTTGTTTTTGTGCTGTTGAGTACGCGTTGTCATGGAAGTTGTTCAGAAAAGGAGCTGGAAAAACGAGAAGAAGAGGCGAATATAGTTTTAACCGGGACTGTAGAGGAGATCTTGAACATGGATCCAGTGCACAACACTTATTCCTGCAAGGTAAGACTTTGCGCACCAGACATTCTTCAAATGCATCAAAGTGAAAGTGAAAAGGTAAATGTGTACTTCATAACACATCGTATCAAACGTCTAAGCTTATTTTTTAATACCTGTGGCTACTCTGCAACTGTGTTGCAATCTATATCACCTGTTAGACATGTAGACACAAAGCTACCAGTCCAATATTTGAGTTGTCCTGGTCTGAAACTCGCAGCATATAATGGGAACATGTTAAAATGCTGTCTAAATGGGCACTTCACTAGGTTTTGAGCCTAATAAATCATGAACACCCCGGGGTTTCAACCACTCTTTGCAATATCAAATTGCATACAACTATAAATAAAAGGGATTTTAAAAAACTCTTCCTAATCGGTTTTTCTAACGTGTGGACATTGGTTCTGCTCAGTTGATGAAAAATGTCAACCTCCTCAGTCCCACTTTGATCCACTTGTAATTTGAGCTTTCATACACCAGGAACCTGAACCTCAGCCTTTGCAGTGACTTGATGTCCTTTCAGGTTCTATTAGTGCTTCGGGTTCAGTTATCTTCAATTATCATGTAATCATGGGCTTACTTTGTTAGATGTAACTGAATGCGGTCACATATATCAAAGTCTTGCAGAAACTAATCAGTAGGACATCAAAAATGTGAAAAGAAGAATAATCTGAAATTGCAGCTCTTCCCACCATCATTGCATTGTGTTATAGAAGAGATATGACACTGCAAAGCTTATACGTTAAAGTTAAAATTTCTGAGACATATAGCGAAAAATGCTTTCTTTTTGCAGTTTTATAACTGCAAAACTGCATAACAGTTTGAATGAAAAGTTTATTTGAAAAATAATTTTTTTTTTTTAGAATTTGCATTTAATAGCTCAGCCACAATTTTGTGTGAAACCTGATGATCATGTTATCCATCACTGAACATCTGACCACCAGGAGTTCACATGGTCACGCTTTGGATGTGACCTATGAATAGTGCAGAATTTGATATTTCTTATTCATTTCACATTGTAACTTATTGTTTTAAGTATTTTAAAATCCTATTTTTAATGTGGTCTCACACTTTTTGGACCACCACTGTGTTATATATATGAATCAGAAATGCAGAGTTAGACTGCAGAGTCTTATGCAACTGGCAGTACGTGGCCGCTATGGAATGTGCAAGAAAGTGACCTTGATCTGCTGGAAAATGGTGTTTTCTTAATCTCATGTTGTCTTTCCCCTGTCTGAAGGTCAGGGTATGGCGTTACCTAAAAGGCAAGATCATGGTGAACGGAGAGGTGCTGCTGGACGGAGGAAACAAGGTGATGATCGGCGGTTTCGGAGACCCCCATATTTGCGATAATCAGGTGGCCACCGGAGATACGCGCATTTTCTTTGTCAACCTGTCTCCTCACTTCATGTGGCCGAGCCACAAGAACGAACTGATGCTCAACTCAAGCCTGATGAGGATTACTCTCCGCAACTTGGAGGAGGTGGAGCACTGCGTTGAAGGTAAGAAACACTTTCCTGACTCAGCATAAAGCTGTAATTCACATCTTCTGGCCGTGTAGAGATTTGAGAGTTCGAAAGCTCCCGTGGTGGTGACGGTGGTCCTGATTGCAAAAGCAGGTGGTGTTTTCTGCTCTAACTGCATCTTTATTCTACCTAATGAAGCGACTCGCATTTTGTGACATTACATTAACCACTTACATTATATTAATACAGCAGTCATGGTGTTCTAAATGAAACTTTACCCATTTTTTTTTTCTCTCAACTTTTTTTGATAGCCGGCAACACTTATTGAATTTTTGGGCCCCGGGCCTTAAACACAAAGCATATCATGTGCGCCGTCACTAGTAATCAGCCACTGACAGTCAGTGCTCTCGAAGGAGGGTGTGTCTGTTCGCTAACTGAGCACCTCCAGGGCCTTTGACTAACCTGAGTTAAAGTCCAAACCTCTACCTTTCCTTGAGGGAAATCATTTATAGAGTTAGAGTGGAGATACTAAAACATAACCGCAGAGCTTCAAGCTATGGGGCCCTCGCAAGGGTCCCTGTATCTGTGTTAGGATGGCATTCACTGCTTATTTCCACCTTCTCAAAGCCAGACTGTCAGAAGAAAGTTTGGCTCTGTGGGAAAGAACAGTTGAATGAATAAGGCCAGACTGATGTCCAAACTTCTGTGTCTTTTCAAAGTGCTTTTTGGTTTATTAATGTAAATTTGAAATAGTGGTTGTCCTTGGCGAATGGCAAGTTCCTTTTTCCATTTTGTAAATCAGCAGTGCTTGTAGATTAATCTTGTTTAGTGTTCCACAATGCTGGCAACCGTACAAGCAGAGAATATACACATTAGTCTGGAATGCAACAGAGCATTTGAAGCTAACATCACTCTTATAGGTCCAATCGATTCTGTAAATCGGCACTCTGCATCCTCTCTGTTTGGCAGGTTGTATTGTCTAGACTTTTGAATATGAACATCAAGTCTGGTCCAGTTTTCAGCTTTTTCTGGAAGAGATAGCTTGATAGACTTTTAAAGTATCCCTATTATGCTATTTGAAAGGTTTATAAATTGGTTTTGGGAGTCCCCAACAAGAGGTTTTCATGCATGCAAAGTCAAAAACATGTTTATTTTCTTATAATATGCATTTAATTTTACCTTATTTCTCAACGACTCTCGAACAAATCATTTGAAGATTCATCTTTCCAAACCCCACCTTTGCGTGAAGCTACTCTGCTCTGATTGGTCAGATGACCCAGTCTGTTGTGATTGGTCTACTGCATAAAGCACATGTTCGGAAACGGAACGCCCATCACCGTTACTGGATTTCGGTTATCAATAATACATCCTATTATAATAATCATAGTTCTCCACTCTGTCCTAAAAATAAAGAATCAGAGGGGAAAAAGTTGTTTTACACTTATGTTAGTGAACCGGACCCACAGCTTGGTAGTAAAGACCCAAACAATAACGGTATATGTGTTACCCAAACACAGACATGGAGTACTGATAAATCACTGCAGTTTGTAAACCAAAGTATTGCTCCATCCTTTATCATGACTCCAAGTAATAAGAACGACAGACATTCTGACTGTCAGAAGAAAGTTTGGCTCTGTGGGAAAGAACAGTTGAATGAATAAGGCCAGACTGATGTCCAAACTTCTGTGTCTTTTCAAAGTGCTTTTTGGTTTATTAATGTAAATTTGAAATAGTGGTTGTCCTTGGCGAATGGCAAGTTCCTTTTTCCATTTTGTAAATCAGCAGTGCTTGTAGATTAATCTTGTTTAGTGTTCCACAATGCTGGCAACCGTACAAGCAGAGAATATACACATTAGTCTGGAATGCAACAGAGCATTTGAAGCTAACATCACTCTTATAGGTCCAATCGATTCTGTAAATCGGCACTCTGCATCCTCTCTGTTTGGCAGGTTGTATTGTCTAGACTTTTGAATATGAACATCAAGTCTGGTCCAGTTTTCAGCTTTTTCTGGAAGAGATAGCTTGATAGACTTTTAAAGTATCCCTATTATGCTATTTGAAAGGTTTATAAATTGGTTTTGGGAGTCCCCAACAAGAGGTTTTCATGCATGCAAAGTCAAAAACATGTTTATTTTCTTATAATATGCATTTAATTTTACCTTATTTCTCAACGACTCTCGAACAAATCATTTGAAGATTCATCTTTCCAAACCCCACCTTTGCGTGAAGCTACTCTGCTCTGATTGGTCAGATGACCCAGTCTGTTGTGATTGGTCTACTGCATAAAGCACATGTTCGGAAACGGAACGCCCATCACCGTTACTGGATTTCGGTTATCAATAATACATCCTATTATAATAATCATAGTTCTCCACTCTGTCCTAAAAATAAAGAATCAGAGGGGAAAAAGTTGTTTTACACTTATGTTAGTGAACCGGACCCACAGCTTGGTAGTAAAGACCCAAACAATAACGGTATATGTGTTACCCAAACACAGACATGGAGTACTGATAAATCACTGCAGTTTGTAAACCAAAGTATTGCTCCATCCTTTATCATGACTCCAAGTAATAAGAACGACAGACATTCTATATTATATTATATATAGGGGCTCTTTAAAAGTTTGAAACCATGTTTTTATGTGTCATTTAGGGGCAAGTACATCTGAAGTGGTTAACATTTATTGAAATAACAGCATTCGATTCAGTTTACTTCCTGGTTATTGTTAATGCACAATTCTGCACCTCCATTGAAAGTCCATTCCACCAAAACTTTGAGGCTTTAAAAAGCTCATAGACATAGACATTTAATTTTGATTTAATTTAGGCTTTTATTTATGTGGAAATTGACCAACTCATACATAGAGCACATCAAATATGGTCAACGGAAGCACAAACGTGTTTGCTTGACGTGTGAGAATCAGTGAAATCTGTTCTTGCGTGAACCTTTGTTCTTGCATAGCAACAGATACGGTTGAGCTTCTGTTTCTGAAAGAATTCGTATTTTTGGGTGAGCAATGCCTTTAAGTAAGCCAAACAAGCACAAAACGTCCCTTTTCTTCTCCTTTTTTTCTTAGTTCTCTGGTTTTTAGTGCTGAGCTTTTTGGCACAAGCCACTGCTGAGGGGAGCCTGTCTTTTTTGAGGCTGCTTGCTAAAATCTTAAAAGGTTTGATGAAGGGGCAATTTAGGAGAGTTCCGTATTTTGCATTCGCACATGGCGGGCAAAGTGTAAGGCCACTGAAAATAAATGCTGCTCTGGCTAATGAGAGGCCATGTGCTTCATATAACAAATGTGATTCTTTTTATATTGTAATAGGATTGGATCTCGTTTTGCACACAAGATGCTCAAATATATGCTATACATAGCAAACAGCTGTGCTCAGAATGGCCAACAGTTTGGTTTAACACGCAGCTTGCAAATTCTAATTCTGAGTCTATAAACAGAGACTGTGTTCAAAACATTCAGAAACACTGGTTCTGACCTTGCATTTGACATGGTTAGACAAGTATACTATAAACCAAGCCTTCAATACAAAGTTCTGCCCTGCAGGCTGAGTGACTTGGAATAGTGTCTAATGGTGTTCGTTTTGTGTTGGCTAAACTGATTTGGGAATTTGATGTTATCCATACATTATTTAATAAAGCATGACCTTTTAGTGAAGTTTATTTTTCCTTTCCTTTGTCACTGCTTTGTAACTTTGTTTTAGACCTTAAAAGAGAGTGTGGGGTGGAAAGAACAAGATCGTACCTGCCAGCCTGTTGAGTGTATCCTCTCCTCTCTCCTCACCTCTGACAGGTTACATGGCACTGAGAATGAAGAGATTCCTAGCTGAAGTTTAGAATACTGCCGTCAAAGCCAAAGTTGTATTAAGGGGGGAAAAAGCGTTGTTGATAATGACAGGATTGGGAGGGTGAAATGTGATAACGAGAGCGCAACAAGAGATTCTTGATACAAGTGTAGACTGGAACGCTTATAGGAGAGGCCTAGAGGCGTTGAGTTCTCACTCCCGCCCCGTTTGCTCTCTGCTGAAACAGACCAATTGGGTTCTTACATAAAAAAGCACTTGGGTTAATGCGTTCATCTGGCAAAAATACACCAAATGCATCTGTGGAACTTCAAATGAGATGTTTAGAAGAATGTCTGAGCTGCTGATAGTTTTGTGAAGCTTTTTTGTCCTTTTGGAGCTTGATGGGCCCTGGTCCCCATCCATTTTTATTGCATTGACTTCTATTTATATGGAAAAAAATAGTCATACAGGTTTGGAATGACATGAAGATGAGTAAATGGTTTTATTGAGTGAACTAATCTTTTAAATCCTGTTTTATTCCACAGCTGGAATTGTGCGTCACAAGTCCAGTGGTTGAATCTGGAAATCTGCAAACAGAGTACTCAGAGAGATTTTGCCGTTGTTTGTTCAATCAACAAATCAAATGTTCTCCTTTCTCTGAAGTTGGCATGTGCGAACATGCCACTTTCCAGTGTTTCTGTGACTTTGCTTGCATATATGGATGCTAATTCATTAAATGCCAAACTGCACAATAGTGGAAGCTTGCGTTGTGCTTGAAGATAATCGTTTAAACCAAAGTGGACTTGTTTCAAACCGTTGTGATCCCTTGCATTTCTGATCTCTGAATAGAGTGAATTAAGCAAGACGAAAAAAGAACAGCTAGAAAGCATAGGAAAGTTGGAAAGAAAAAAAAAATATGTTATGGCTTCATGTGTTAAGTATTGCAGCAGCTTTTGAACTTGAGGAAGAAGTGATGAAACTTAAGCAAAGAGAATGAAAGCATGAAGAAGCATGATTTATAGTAGCAATGAGAAGTCAGATTACTTTTGGTGAATCTGTTCATTGCAGTGAACCTGTTCTAAAAATCCGAATCACTGATCCATTTGAGGTATCTCTCAAAAGTATTTCCAGAAGTCGTTAAATTAATAATTGTGAAGGCTTAAGATGTTGAGCTTATCATTATTGATATACCAAAAACATACCCACCCTTACAGATCAGACGAGATCATTAAAAAATTGGTTCAAAAGAATGATTAATTTGTGAATAGGTTATCATTTATGATTATGTGTTAGAATCTTGTACCTGCTGTAATTTTTATTATTGTTTTTTTTTTCAGATCAACATTGAATGGACAAATAAATCCTTCCCGATTTTCCTTCAATATGTACATTTATATGCACTCATTTTCGGAAATTTCAATTAATGCTATCCAGTATAAGATTCTGAAAGTTTACAAGCTTCATTTTTTCCTGTTGATTTAATTATTTCAATCCTATCTAAATTATATTTGGATCAAACTCAGTTGGATCGTTTTTACATAAGGGTTTTTCAGACTGATTATAAACTATTTTTTGGGTGCATTATGTAGCTAAAGAACAGCAGCAATGTAGATTTTCATTTTTTTTAACTTCTCCTCTGATCTGTCCCTCAGTTTTCTGCCTGTCATGAGGGCACCCTGGTTCAAGGGACCCAGTTCAAGTTGAGCTTTAGCCTGAGGACAGAGAGTCCAGTGCTGGTGGTCTGTCATGATAATGAGTCCAGTCTAACTCTCTGGCTTGAGTGTGTGTGTGTGTGGCAGGTTTGGGAATGAGAATAGCAGGTCTTTGGGCACACTTCTCTTTTATTCCGGCTGTTTGTGTAAGGAGGCACTCAGCCCCGAGCAGGTAATGATTAATAGATCTAGCATAATTGAGGTGAAGGACTTCCTCCACCCCTTGTTAATGGTCTTAGGATGAGAATAATTGGAGAAGGGCCCTCTCAGAAAGGGGCTTTATTTTAAAAAATCACCCCTTTGTTATTTCAGGCTGATCTCCCTGAGCCAGACTTTAGCCCAGGGATTTCCAAATGTGTTTTATGAGATTTGGGAGCCCAGCCATCGGTGAATGGAGCTGAAAGCCTGTCGGCACCATAACACGAGTATCGAGGGGCTGAATGATCTATAGGAAATGGCTGTGATGCGTCACTGAATGGTTATTTGCAAATGAGCGATTCTAGGTGCACGTGTAGGTGACTAGTCTGAACAGGAAGCGGATTAAGGTTTGTAGATGCCATAATTAGTATCTCATTTTTCACTCAGGTTATTTAGTCTGTGATTATAGCTTTGAAGTTTTCTTAAATGTATAAGAGAACTTTGGTCTCCATTGAAGGCTTGATGGGATGTATAGGCTCATCACTTTAGTTCACCTGCCTGGGCAGAAGCACTTCTTTGTCTGCGTATTCATGGGAAGGTGTTTTCCAGCATGTTGTGTTGCTGGGACTTTTCTCTGTGGAACATGATTAGAAAACGGATTGACTGAGAGGCTAGAGAAACTGAGAAACTGCGAAAAGATAACTGAAGTAAGAAGGAGGGACAGAAGGCTGAGAATTATACCTGTTAGAGTTTCCCAAGTTATTACATTTTAAGATTTTAATTAAACCCTGAAACCTCCACACTTGCTCGGAATACTAATTAAGCTTTGGGAATGAGATAGCTGTGAAACAAAGGGATAAGAGTGTTTTGCAGCCCTCTGCTCACCTCTCTTTTCACTTTATATTCTCCTCCTTCCTGTAGAAAGGACGAGAGTTTGTCTTGGCAAGAGTTCGAGTCTGTGTCTGGTTTAATCTCTTCAACAGATATCATTGTTTAAGCAACACATCTCGACAGTCTTAAAGTCAGATTGATTTCATTACGCAGAGTTCAAAAATGTGAGGAATTCATTGTTAGATTTGTTGGATTTAAGGAAATAGAGTCAGAGTGGGGCAACTGCATTTTTATTGACCGTTAAGTAATATTTTTGCCATATCATCTCTACAGGGATGCAGTGAATGCTTGATATAGTGCACAGATAAACAGTTGTTGAACTGATGCTGATGTCATCACAACAAAATGTTTTTTTTTTTTATTAATAAAAAACATTTACTTAAATTTATAGTAATTATTTAAAAAGTGCTGTCGAACGATTAATCGCGATTAATCACATCCAAAATAAAAGTTTTTGTTTACATAATATATGTGTGTGTACTGTGTATTTTATTATGTATATATAAATACACACACATACAGTATATATTTTGAAAATATTTTCTTGTATTTACATATATTTATATTCAGATAATTTATATTGTATATAAATATATTTAATATATAAACATAACATATTCTTCTTAAATATATACATGCATGTGTGTGTATTTATATATACATAATAAATATACACAGTACACACATATATTATGTAAACAAAAACTTTTATTTTGGATGTGATTAATTAATCGTTTGACAGCACTATAATTTTTTCTTTTTTTTTTGAGGAAATAATCTTCAAAGCATTTTGCATATGCCCTTTTTGCAGTTTGTCCATGTTTTACTTTGTTGGGGCCTCAAATTAAAAATCTTTCTTCATTTAAATTATTTAATTTTGAGTCTATGCACCTTAAACATTGGTGCCATTGTTTGCTCGTATTCTAATTTTTTTTTTTTACCTGAAATCTCGGTTTTGGATTACAAAAAAGTTAATTAAAACTGAAATACCAGTAATGTCAGTTGTTTGGCATCTACTCATCCATCACTAAACAAAATGTAAAGAGGCTGTACCTGTTTCTTCTGTCCTGTGCGGCAGAGGTTTGTTAGTACTTTTTAGAAACATGGTTGAGTGCTTCCTGTGAGAAGGAAACACTCAGTTGGTCACCATGTTCTCAGCAGTTAGATGGGCAATAGACTGGAAAACCCCTCGCATTCCATACACAATGGGTCGAATGGATAGGGAGACTTCACATGTTATGGATTCCTTGAGATCTGTGGCAATGTTTCAGACTGGTCTAAATGTGAAGCGATAGACAGCTGCTGCGGTTAATGCGGCTAATCCACCACCATTCAGCCAGCGATTCATCTGGCACCGACCAGTAAGACGTGTTATCATTTCTAGTCACGTTTGGTCATTGTGCATTGTTTTAATTCACGCTTTTTTGTTGTTGTTATGCTTGTTTGCATTGATCGTTCTATATGACCGTGTTGTAGTAAAATCTCAAGAGACTAAAGAAAGTTTCATCACCTTATTTCAGGCATTAGCACAGGTTAAAATAAATTTAAGGGATCATTTTTTAAAAGGCTCTAGCAAGTGCTGAGGCTGAGGAAAACTTAAATTCCTTTTTCATTAGACACTGGAACCTGCTACAGACTATGATTCCCATTTAAGCTTGACTTTAATGTCAGGGTCCAGTGAAAATGAGTTCTGCGCTGACGGTGTGAAAAGCGCATTGCTAATTGAATGGTCATGGTGTTAAACTTTTGGAAGAAAAAAAAGCTTTCCAATAGGTAGTTGAAAGCAGGGCTGTCATGGATGAGACAGTTGCTTGAACCAGACATTGTCTCGCTGAAATTATTTTCTATAGCACGTTGATGGGAAAATTAAGATTTTTGAAAAGAAAACATTGTTTTGCAACACCCTGGTCATTTCTCAAACTCAACATATTTTTAAATTAAACAAGTAAAAAACAGCCAAAAGAATTTGAGCAAATGGTTATTTCAGTTTTCAGTGTTTTGAGGACATCTCTGATGGAAAATCCACTTAAAAGTGGTAGCTGGTTTCTTGTTGGCCTTAGATGGTGCTAGCTGATCATCAGCTGGTTCAAACTGGATATAACCATTTTAGACTAGCTATTAACAAGTTTGGACCAGACTTGACCAGCTGTCTATTGTTACCTGATCCAAACTGCTCTCTAGATGTTCTTGGACCACCATGTTCCAAAATCTAGCTTGACTCCTTCAAGATGGTAGCTGGTTTGTTGCTTATTCAAGATGTTCTACCATTCTGGCCCAGCTAGGGAATCCAGTTTAAGCTGGATTTTACGTCAAAATTTGAAACTAAAGAAAAACTACAGCACACAGGAGTCAGGACAACCACCTGTCCAGCTAAATGGTGGTCAAGAGTTCACTCAGGGCTATACCATCCACTTTTACAGTTTGTTTGCTGAGTGAAGTAGCCCATGACGGAGGGGGTTCGGTGTTGTTTCGTTTTGTTTGCCCCTGCTGGAATGTCAGTGGTTGTAAGGTGAAAGCATAAAGAGCACACAAAAGCCCAAATAACACATGCTAATGGAGTGTGTGCAATGTGTGCCTTCCTTGAAAAGGAAGAATCCATTCATATGGGCCAGCATCAGCATGAAACTGTCCTGCACTGACCTGGAATTGATAAATCATTAAACTGGACCTGCATTGCTGGTTTTCTGTCCTTCTAAGTGTACTCGAAAGGTCACGGAGGAACCTGCACTGCTTATATCCACAGCTGATCCTCCCACATGCCCCCCTACAGTTCTAATATCAATTTAGCCTTTCTGGTTTTTGTTGTGTCCTATTAGCTGGCTTCAAGCTATCCCAGACGTGGCTATCACAGGATGTTAATGTTTTTTGTTTGCCATCGCATGGTCATTTCCATGAGAATGTTGGGATACAACCCTTTCCTGTTCTCTTTTACCTCCTCTTCGTCATTCTCGTCTAGGTTGTTTCCTGCTGGTAGCATCTTGTTCTATTTTCAGCTCATTTGGTTCTCATAATGGGTTCATCTCATCATCTGGCCGACATCAGGGCCGATATGTTTGACCATTAAAGATAAATGTTTAATGCGTGTGAAACGTATAGCTCTGGAAAGTGAGGTAATGTGCTCCTATAGCTTTCCCACAGTCCTCCGTATTACAGAGCCCTGTTGAGCTTACCTGTAATTACACTGGAATCTGGCCTGTAAAGCTGCCAGTGTAATGACCACCAGGTGCAGACCCGAGACCTGCTGCTGAGGTGCAGCAGACCCCACCTAATTCTCTACTCAAACATGTACTTATTAAACCCAACATGGAGTATGACAGGGAGTAGGTCTGTGTACACACCTTGTAATCTAATATCTCCTCCAAACATTTTGGTTTTTATGTGGGTCAATTGACTTTTATTTATGTATTTGTCTGGATCTTTTTTTTCCAAGTGTTTTTAAATTCATGCATAGAATAACATTCATATATCTGCTATGTCGTTTATGTTTTCAATTTCTAAAATAGTCATAATGTCAAGGTGATGCAGCAATTATGAGATCATAATAAAGAAAAGAAAACATAATCTGGCATGATCTTTTATTAGTATTATTTCTTAGAAAAAAATAAATTTAACAAAAAGCTTTGCTGCCTATTACTATTTGAATAGTGTTTATGAATTATAATAATTCATATAATGCTATAATGAACAACAACAAAAAAATTAAACAGCCTGTTTTCAACATTGCTAATAATAAGAAATGTTCTTATGCATCAAATCAGCATATTAGAATGATTTCTGAAGGATCATATGACACTGACGCCTGCCGAAAATTCAGCTTTGCCATCATAGAAACAAATTATGTTTTAAAAATATTAAAATTGTAATAATATTTCATAGTATAGTTTTTACTGTATATTTGATTAAATAAATGCAGTCTTGGTGAGCACAAAATGCTTCTTTCAAAAACATTAAAAAATCTTACCGACCCCAAACTTTTGAATGGTAAATTTATATTTAAAAACTTTTTTTATTTATTCAATATTTATGATCACATGCATTAAAGGTTTATGTTGTTTATAAATACTTGATGATTGCACCACATGACATTTTAGAGCCATTAAATGTAAACTTTTTTTGAAATCGGTTTTCATAAGCATAATCGATGCAACTTAAATACAAATTTGTAAGAACTTTGCACATGTTAAACTCTTTTATTTTTTAAAATCACTTTATTCGTCATTGATCTCTGTGTATTTTTACCATAAATTTAGCCATTTTGACTGACCATATGGGAAAATCTGCAGGCTCCAGGTCTCTTTGATGTTAAGCAGTGTGCCACCCTGTTTCAGCAGTCTGGTCATCTTTGCTCTGCTAAAGGCCTCTTAAGTCAAGATATCTGTCTGGCTCAAATGAAGTCGGCTGGTAATCCTGTTGTTTTAGCTAACAGTGGCAAGGAAGTGCTGGCTTTCAGAGGCAAACAGAGATATCTGACACAGGGCATCTCGGTTACGCACACACACAACTGCTAGCAGATATTTAAGACTTTGACACACCGTTTTAGGGACGTTCATGTCCACATCTCTCTCTTCCTCACTGTCCTTCTGGCTTTCCCTCTTGCTTTCTCACACACACATGCCCATGAGAATGGCAGCCTGCTGTGCAGAGCTGTCAGTATCTGTAAACCAGTGGCCATGTGGAAGGAAAGGGCCTCTTTACTGCTCTGTCATTATGGAGCTGAGCATGCTGGAATGCTGCACGCTTAAAGTAAGCAATTCTCGTAAAGAAGTTTTGGCCTTTGAAGTAAATAATTTGCTTATTGTTTCTGGGCTTGTAACACCCTTGTTCATAGTTTGCAGCTCGGCAATTATAAATGGCTGGGTTTTGGGAAGTGTCAGTCACACACTGAGGAAATGGTGCTTAGGAAATGTGGTTTGACTTTTTTAGGCTACATGTTCCCATGTTTTATTGTGAATGATTCATCTGTGGAAAATAATGATGTACACAAAAGTAAAATAATGTGTATTCATAATGTTTCATCAATTTAATTCCTTGCATTTTCCCTTTTGTCTGATGTCCCAAATTTGTATTTTTCAACCCTTCAGCCACCTTTTATATTAAGCAGGGGTCTTCAACAGAGGTTCCCCACCCCCCTAAGGGGTCCACAGTGGTACTGCAGGGGGTCTGCCAATTATCTAAAATGTATTATTATTTTTTTTTAAAGAAAGAAAATACGCATTAACAAAAAATATAACTTGAACCATAGATAAAATTAAGAAACTTAAGTTTGGCTAAATGTTTCATTGTCCCTCCTGTTAAAACTTTTAAAGTAAAATTTAATGGATTCAATTACTTTCATGGATTACTTGTTTGTTTATTTATTTATTACTTAATTTTTATTTATTTCATTTAATATTTATTATTGTTATTATTATTATTATTATTATTATGTTTTTAATATTTTGGCTGCAGCACTTTAGCCTGTTTTACAGTAAAGTTCCTCTTAGAAAAAAGTTTTAAATTAAATATTAATACATGAATAAACAAATGAATAAATATATAATTAATTTATTTACATAAATTTATCTGCTTTAAAATATAATTCAGACAGATGTCTTTGGCTGTTGCTTTATGACTCGAATTGTAGTTCTAGTTTAGTTTCTAAATAAAATAATTCCACAAGAGTGCAGAGGTCTCGAGAAGCATTTGCACTGCGTATGGCTGTTAAAACCAATACTTAAATGACCCTAAAAAATCCACCTGACTGGCTCCAGTTTTTCCGTTAACAGCCTAAATTTTCCAGCTTTTCTTAGACCAGTTAGTCTAGGAATGATCCTATTGAACAGATGCAGTTTCTTAGCAATGGTTGTTCCAAGTAGCACATTCTCCTTTTCAAACCGTATTAGCCCAGTTTAGATTGCTACGGCAGAAAGAATATAGGATAAAGAGTGGGAAGGAGGAAGGAGGAGGATGGGAAAAGAGGATAAAGGGTAAGGGGACAGAGAAACTGGAGCAAGGGAACGGGGCCAGCTCTTCTGCTGTGGTTTTTAGGCTCATATAATGCATGCTGGGATGAAGTCATGGTGAGAGCAGCCAGAGACTTCTGCTCTGCTCTCCACCGCTAGTGTTTTCTCTCCCTGTCTCTCTCACACACACCATCTGGCCAGCTGGAAGGAAGTGGTTTCTACAGGTGGGATATTCCTTTATCTTTCGTTTGCACTCTTCTTTTCCCTCGAGAGAGAGAAGGGTGGCCCTCAGACTCTCTGTGTTTGTATGTACACACTAACCACACACAGACAGAAACGGCACGCACACACGCACTGACACATTTATTTATTATTTTAAGCCCAGACGTTGATGGGCTAGAACAATGGCTCTGATTGTCTTTCCTGAAATGAGTGTCTTCACGTCAGATTCAATCAGATTAAATGCTTATCGGTTTGAACTATCTGGAACGTGAAAGTGAAGTGTCAGAGGTCTACCCTGAGGGAATAGCTCTAAAAACATACCAGCAGAAGTCAACCTGCAGAGGCTCATAAACCAGTGATTCACTGCCTAATGCAGTGGTTGAGATTTTAAAGGGATAGTTCAACCAAAAAATAGCATTCTGTCATCATTTACTCACCTTCATATTATCCCTAATCCATTACTATTAAGAATTTCCTGGTTGCTTTTTTCCATGCAATTATAAAATTGAGACTTCAAGCTTTCAAGCTTCACATATTATGCAGGCACTGTCTCAGTCTTATTTCCAGAATGAAGCTTTTTGGTTTCTCTGGGGTGCTTTAAGCATAATGGGATTAAGGATCAATTCTCATATTCTTTCATGAAGCAAATGCATGAATCAGAATTTAATAGTACAGAAAGATGAAACCAACTGGAATGAGAAAAGTGAGATGAAGAAGATAAAGCGAGTTCCCTTTCAGTCAGTCACGTTCGACGTTACGTCAGTCGTGACTGACGAATTGGGATCTCGCCCGAGAGCCCAATCACAGATCCCAGTTCGTCAGTCACGACTGACGTAACGTCTCCGTTCCCTCCTTCAGGGAACGAGGGTTACACAAGTAACCTAGACGTTACTGGCTGACTCACATGTTGAAAGGTTTGAGTCATTTCATTAACTTCAAGGGGTGAAATGTGTTAAAAAAACGACATTTGACAATATGCAATTTGGAGTATGTTAAAATATGACTCATATAAATAAATAGGATGTTTCATATATCGCATTTTTGAATATTTCTAATTTTACATGAAGCTTAGAGGCCATGCCTGATAAGAAAGCATGAAACAAGCTATGAAACAAGCTGTTAAGTGGGATTTTGTGAAGTGTTTGGTAAGTGGAGGTCCAACTGGAATGTCTTTGGAATTCTCCTACATCCCCTCTGGGCTTTAGGTGAGGTGGATAGAGACTAGTCCAGACCAATGCTATCTGTTACATCAGCGTTTTTGTGTGGCTACGTGCGTGTTAAGGACGCTGAAGTGTTTTCTGAGAGTTTTTAACCTGTGGCTGGAGTACACTTCAGATCCAGGACAAGTGAGGGAATGCTTCCATTCTTTAATGTTTATTTCCCAAAGTAGCAGCCCACCTGAGAGAGCGGGGAAGTTTGCTCTTGCCCTGGTCTGACTACCTTTTTCAGTCATTCAGTTCAATTTTTTTTTACAATTTTAACATCTTTGCGTCATTATTTTATATGTTATGTTATGTTGTTATTTTGGTCCAGTCATACCTTGCAAGTCAATGGTATTCATTCATTCATTCATTCATTCAACTTAACAAGCCTCATGATTTAAGGCATGATGATTTATGCTATATTTTTATTCATTTATAAAAACCATATCAGCTGATATTACATTTAGATTACTTTTGCTTAGTTATTCTTTAAAAAACGGATAATTTAATAACACTTTTAAATTTAATCTTTAGCATAATCAATATCCATCCTTGTATACTGTATATTATAATTTAGTCATGCCGAAATTTGCTTGTAGCATTTAAAATGACAGATTTTAGTTTTTAATTGATGTAGTCAAAATACTGTACACTTCTGAATTTTTAATATTGGTGCATCACTAGTTAGGAGTTTGTATTCATACTTGGACTTCTGAGGAATTTTAGCACCTCATGAATTGCTGTGTGGTTTGTGTTTTCTCTCATTTTACCTCTGTCCCTCATTCCCTCTTTGGCTTTTTTGTTCTCGGGGTGGCAGAAGGAATGTGCTGGGTTCATGGTTTCAATGTGAGATGGATGACCAGGCTGAGGGACTACAGGCTGACCTTATGGGGGAGGGGTGTGAGGAACTGGCAGATAATCCATAAAAAAAGTCAAATTGGTTCCCAGAACCTAGCTCTCAGAAGTTTGGAAATTATGCCGCAGTGTGCCAGCTTACATTCTTCATCACCTGTTTCATAAAGAGTGACCTTTTGAAGATTACTTGTTTTGTACTACAGACTAGGGCTGGGCGATATGGCCAAAAAATATCACAATGCAATTTTTCATATCAGTCTATATAAATTTCAAATCTTTATTTCTCTCAAGTTTAAAGGCAGATTTTTGCTCCTAAGTGAAAGTTGTAGAAACCATACCGTTAATTGTGGTTTTAAACTACTTTTTATGGTCAGAACATGAGAATTATTTACACTTTTCCAGTAATTGTTCCTTAACAAAATAAATGTCTTAATAGAAAAATTAATTTCTTAGTTTCTGCATGTTCTTATGAGTGATATATAAATCATGAAACAAGTTTGTGTTGCCTGACTTTGATGACACTTATCTTCAGCACTTTGCAGTGCAGGCTGCAATATTAATAATATAAATGTTTTTGTCTCTTATAAATGCACATTTGACAGTAGCTTGAGTTGACAGTAGAAGTAGCTTGAGTTAGAATGCAAATGTAACTTTATGTTCATTATCAAAAACAGTAACATCTGTAAAAATATTAACAACCTCATTTTTATATGGTGAAATTTAATTATTCTGACTGTTTGAGTTCTATTAATCATTGGTCTTCCATAGCAGCATACATTTAGATCATGATTACTACAGTTAAAACCAAACATATATTATTATTTTATTATTTTATATTTTATTATAATTGCACAAACGCTATAGCTTAATCACAAAAAATACTCTAATTATATTCCATTACTCCTTTAATACATGTCTACTACATTAATAATATATTAAAATTCGATATGAATATCCCACATTTCTGCCACAATACTATGGTGCAGTTAGGGTTACTACAGTAAATTCATGATAAATGATGGCGATTTGTAGATTGATAAGCCTTCTGATTGTATCCTGTTTGTCAGCGCTGTTTCATCTGACTTTAAACTAGTTTAAATCACCGAATCATTTATGTTCTTGGCTGAATTCAAGCGCTTCACACTGGATCTCACAGCGCTGTTTAGTGGTCGTGTGATCAGCGAGTAAACGCATCTGCTCTAGTGAGCTCGTGCTGCGTTATGCTGCAGTTTGAAGTTTGAGCCGATTGGATAAATGGTCCGTGTGGCGCGCTAAGTGTGTTTGTTGACGAACGTTTTATAAACAAGGGCCAGTTCGACGCACATCGTTTGATACTGAAAGATGGAACGGTCCCAGCTATAAAAGATCCCGGTCATGATTCAGAACTGCAGACGATAAGTGAAATGGCATCAAATGTCTGTTTTGTTGGCATCATAGACTGTATAAAAACAGGTTGGCATTCGGCGCCCAAGTGCTCGTCACTCTTTAGCTCCGCCCACGGTGCGCCTCCAGGAGCTCTGCTTTTTCCGAAAAGAATCGTAAAGCTGTATCTTTCTTTTTTAAATATGATAAAACTAAAGACTTTTTGGAGCTATGAAGGATGCAGTACTACTCTATAGGTACTCAA
>NW_015653472.1:837568-838264 GCF_001515625.1 Sinocyclocheilus rhinocerous
GGCATCAAATGTCTGTTTTGTTGGCATCATAGACTGTATAAAAACAGGTTGGCATTCGGCGCCCAAGTGCTCGTCACTCTTTAGCTCCGCCCACGGTGCGCCTCCAGGAGCTCTGCTTTTTCCGAAAAGAATCGTAAAGCTGTATCTTTCTTTTTTAAATATGATAAAACTAAAGACTTTTTGGAGCTATGAAGGATGAAGTACTACTCTATAGGTACTCAAGATTAACATGAGATTGGGTGAAACTGTGTGTGTTATGCCCCCTTTAATCTTTGTTAAAAAATACAACTGTTAGTTAATGTTAGCTCGTGTTCATTAAATAACACAGTAGCAACTTTTGATTTTAACAACGTGTTATTAAATGTTGAAATTAACTAAAATTAAAGAATGTTTAGAAGAATTTTTCATTGGCAGTTTATGTTTTACTAATGAATTAAGTAATGTTAACTAATGGAGCCTTAATGTAAAGTGTGACTGAACAATAAAGAATCAAAACATTTTCAAACAATATCTAGGGCATGTTGTAGTCCAGATTAAAATGTAAAAAAGTTTGAAAATAAATAACCTATTAAGTCTAAATATTTAAGTATTTGGCGCTGTGATGAACACCATAGCACATTCAGCATTTCTCATCCGTGCTTATTTACATGAGAGTGCGCAGCGGTGTTGTGCACTGTGACCAGTTGGACCAGTTGA
>NW_015653472.1:839337-841948 GCF_001515625.1 Sinocyclocheilus rhinocerous
TCTCCAATCCAAAGAAGTGTGTTTTTGGTTGTAAGGGAAAGATAACTTTGTTCAGCTTCCTAAAGAACCCAGCGTTATGTAAACAGTGGATACAGTTTGTTTTTCCGGAGCAGCAACGGAGTTTCACAAGTGTGTTTGTTGACGAACGTTTTATAAACAAGGGCCAGTTCGACGCACATCGTTTGATACTGAAAGATGGAACGGTCCCAGCTATAAAAGATCCCGGTCATGATTCAGAACTGCAGACGATAAGTGAAATGGCATCAAATGTCTGTTTTGTTGGCATCATAGACTGTATAAAAACAGGTTGGCATTCGGCGCCCAAGTGCTCGTCACTCTTTAGCTCCGCCCACGGTGCGCCTCCAGGAGCTCTGCTTTTTCCGAAAAGAATCGTAAAGCTGTATCTTTCTTTTTTAAATATGATAAAACTAAAGACTTTTTGGAGCTATGAAGGATGAAGTACTACTCTATAGGTACTCAAGATTAACATGAGATTGGGTGAAACTGTGTGTGTTATGCCCCCTTTAATCTTTGTTAAAAAATACAACTGTTAGTTAATGTTAGCTCGTGTTCATTAAATAACACAGTAGCAACTTTTGATTTTAACAACGTGTTATTAAATGTTGAAATTAACTAAAATTAAAGAATGTTTAGAAGAATTTTTCATTGGCAGTTTATGTTTTACTAATGAATTAAGTAATGTTAACTAATGGAGCCTTAATGTAAAGTGTGACTGAACAATAAAGAATCAAAACATTTTCAAACAATATCTAGGGCATGTTGTAGTCCAGATTAAAATGTAAAAAAGTTTGAAAATAAATAACCTATTAAGTCTAAATATTTAAGTATTTGGCGCTGTGATGAACACCATAGCAAATACACAAATCTGAATGGCTGTTTAAATAATTTAATTAGGTTTCAGAAAGTAGCGCTGCGCAGCTGCTTTGTTTACGGGGTTTCCGGGGTAACAGCTGCATTTCTGCTGTTCAGCGCCACCTGCTGTCAGAGAGTGAATGTGCGCTTTCATTCAGCATGTCATGCGCTTCTCATCCGTGCTTATTTACATGAGAGTGCGCAGCGGTGTTGTGCACTGTGACCAGTTGATGGGAAAAGTATTCTTAAAATGCATTCAAAAAATCTGAATAATTTGTAATAATAATTATTCACGGTATTTTGAAGTGCCCACGATAACAATACCGTGCATGTTCATTATCGTGATATATCGCATCACCGAATACCGGCACATGTCTACACGATAATTATCAGCATTGTTTTATCGCCCAGCCCTACTACAGACATATACTGACATGTTTGAGAGTTGAGTGAGTAACGTTTGAGAGATACATGTGGTGTAACGTTCATCAAACCTTTCTTTTAGTGAAAGGGTGGATTGTAGATGTAAAAAGTGTGGCATTCACTTCTTTGTGGTTTCCCTTCAGAGCCCCGTTTTCCTGTTTCAACTCCCCCTCGAACTCCTTGTTTTCTGTCTTTTTGCTCGATTGTGCCAGTTGCAGATTGAATTAGCTGGCAGAGTGCTAGTGGAATCTTGATCAGGGTGTATTTACATGGAGACAATGGAGCATGCTGAAGTGATTTCTCCCTCCTATCCCCTCGTTCCTCCCCATCCCCTCGCTCTCTTAAGCTGTGATCTCTTTCCTAGGGTCGCTGTCCCTTCAGAGAAAAGAATAATTGACCCTGCCCGGAGCAGCCGTCTGTCTACAGTAGAGTGCCATGAATGGAGCCCAGACTTCATATCTGCTCGCGAGCAGCAGCCGTCACTCAACGCCCCCTGCACATAATCAGCTCCTCCACGTTCACCCCTTCTGTCACTTCATCCTTCAATTCAGCACCGCCCTGATGTGGCACACCCCATCTATTCCCAACCACCACGTTATTCAAATGAAAAATGACCTTGCTAAATGGGGTTGCGGCTGTGGCCACCTCCATGCGTCCTCGGAGCATGCAAGCGCTACGAAGCACGGTTGCGTGATTTTGGCTGAAGTGAGGAGTGGGTTTTATGAAATTCAAGGCTTTTTTTGTTTCTTGCTCCATATGTTGCTCCAAACACATTGAACCTCCAAATCAATGTAGAAGAAATATGAATAATAATAGTTGAATTATTCTTAATGGAATTATTTTATAGAATTAATAGAATATAGAATTCTTTTTATATAATAAGAATTTTTTAAATGATAATTATTAATAACTTATAACAAACAAAATGTTTGTATTATAAATTACTATAACATAATAATGTAATACATATTTAAAAGAATTCTTAATATTTAAATGATAATTTGCAATTAGGTGTGTGTGTGTATAAATAAATTATAATTCTTAATTTGATACTATATAAATGTTCTAATTCTTATGTAAATAATGTAGTAAATATTTATTGAGTTATATTATTATTGTTATTAATTATTATGTTTTGAATTATATGTTTTAGAATTGTTTATTTATATTTATAGTATTATTTAAATCTTAATACTTTTTATAACAAGCAAAATATTCTTATTATAAATTATTATAACATCTAATAATGAATCATTTCAAATTTGTTATATATATATATATATATATATATATATATATACACATACACAAGACG
>NW_015653472.1:842052-864133 GCF_001515625.1 Sinocyclocheilus rhinocerous
TCAAATTTGTTATATATATATATATATATATATATATGCACATACACAAGACGATTAATAGATTTAAATAAAATTAATTTTATAATTCTTAATTTAATAATTTATAAATTATCCAATTCTTATAGTAATATATTTATTTACAATTTTTTTTAAATAAGTACATTTATTTAAAATTAATAAATGAATTATTATTATTTTTTTTAATTGTACATTTTAGAATTGTTTATTTATTTATAGCTACTTGAATGTTAATTAAATTATTATATAAATATATTATATTTTCAATTATAAATTTTAGACGTATTATATTTGGTTTTCATATCCATTCTTATTTTAAATCCAACCATTTTATCCAGTAGATTGGTGCACAGTGTAAATTTACACTTGCTGGATTACATGTTGTCATTCATAAATGTTGTATTTTGGTTTTGCCTCCTTTAACTAGACTGTCAGTGAATAACGTCAAATTTATCTTTCAAATCAGATGCTGCTTAAGATGCTGCCCTTATAAAAGCCCTAAGCCTATTAAAAAGTGGCCTGACTGTGACCTTTATTAGCATTCTTCTGTCAGGACATAATTCTGGCTGTGTTTTATAAGAGTGAGTGGTGAAATATGATGTATAAGAGCCCCTTTAGCGCCTTGTTTTGTTGAGTGAAATACAGGAATTGAAATGTTGCAACAACAAGTTTTCCTTGGGCAAAGAGTGGAGGATATGTAGGAGTTAGATTTTTTGCCTCCTTTTTATCCTGTGACATTTACGCCATTGTTGTGCTTGACTGGGTGCGACTTGATTTTCCACTTTTGCTCTTCAGTGGTGGTCTGAGATGCCTTTACCTGGTTTTCTAGCAACAGAAAAAGGAAATGCGAATGCTCACAGTTTTTATGCAACCACATAGGGGTTCCCAACGGGGCCTTGCTTTGCTCCCCCGGGCCCCTCGGTAAAGGAGGGGTGGATAGTGTTGACCGTGTTCGGCAATGATGGCAGGAAGAGTGGGCTGAGAGGATTTGCTTTGGCTCGCTAGTGCAGAAACCCCAAGTTCACTTAAGGAGGTGGGCTATGGGACAGGATTAGGAGGAGGGCCTGTGGTGCTGTGGAAGAATTGGACTATTGTTGCAGCCTGTTCATCAAAGTGTGATGTGAGTCTGTGAAGCTGAGAGAGAAAGAAGAAACTGGGAGTGAGTGCGAGAAATATAGGGAAAGAGTTTGGTAGCACAGGTCTTTTTTTCCAGTATGCCTAGGTTTGAAAGCTAGACAGGCCAAAGTGATATTTAGCAAGCTGCTCCCACACGTTTTATTGCACTTTCTTATTGCCTGCCACGCTTCATTCTGTTTTGCTGGAAACTGGGTGTCAGTGGGCTTGTCACAAGCGGCTCTCTAATGGGGTCAGCTGGACAGGACTCCAAGGTTCTGAAGCCGGAACATGGTTTTTCCGGGAGGGACCGTGGGTTAATCTTGAACAAATAATGAGCCCAGGTCAAAGAGACAAGGCCACATGTCTGCTGATTATTCACAGAGATTTCCTCCTTAATGTTTGAGGTTATTTCTCCCAAAACCTTCTAGAAATAGAATTCCTGACCAGGCTTTGATCCGGTCTTCAAGGTTTCTGTATGTTGCTTTGTGTACCTTGGTTACTTTACTAGGAATAGAGAATATAGAATGAGGAAATCTGAAGTGGGTTATTTATTTTGTAGGTTTGATCCTTTTAAGAATACCATAAAATATAAAGGCAAAAATAATTATTAGTATTTTGTCTGGTTTTCCAGTAAAAAATATCTCAACATCCTTGTGTAATTGTGTTTATTTTTATGCCTTTTTTGCAATATTCAATTTTTATTTTTTTGTCATTTATTAATAAGATATTTTAGGGATTAAGGTACTTATTTTTTATTACTTTTTTAATTTATTTCATAGTGATTTATATTTTAGATGCTCATTTTACTTAACTTATCAGTAAATATATCAGTGCAATTCTTTGCTGATATGGTAGGATTAAGTGTTAAATTAAACGTTAAACTTTTTCTGATTTAGTGATCAAAGTCACATCTCTCCGCCTGTTCTCCATTCATATGAGCTGTGGCTGATAAAGTCTTGAGTGTACAGATTGGGGCTGTACATTCTTGCATATGCTGACTAGGGGTGGGAATCTTTAGGCACTTCACGATCCGATCCGATTCCGATTCTGGGAGTCACGATTCGATTCCAAAACGATTCTTGATCTACATTTTTTCCTAATTAATTCTTCTGCTGCGCAAATACATCTTTACAACTTTACATTTTAACCAAAATTGCAGTTTCTATGCTTTTTGTTTATAGTTGGAATCTCTGTAAATCGGTACTGCCATCTTAAAAATAGGAGTGTGAATCTTCTCTGATTTCACGATTCAATTAAATTACGATTATCATTATCAACTCAGTATCACGATGCGTCACATTCTCAGTTTTCAATATTACTGCAAATTGCTACATTTTCATATAAATTTTATATCAAATTTAATTTGTGCAAAATTTATTTTTTTATTAGCCTATATAAGGAGACTACTTTTTAAAACAATTACTTATTTAAAATAAGTGTTCTTTAAGTATCCGAAAGTTTACAGACAATAGGCTAGTTATGGGGTTTTCTTTTTTCCTCAGCATTATTGCCATTTGATTATTATTGATGAGATCATAGACAGTGGCAGCTTTAACAGGCTGCATTTACACTAATGCACAGATCTATTTCGATATATCAGATGTTCTGTCCTGCTCTGAAAACATAACTGACTGTATTTACATCAGTTTCATATAAAAGTATTCGGAGATGCAAGGCATTTAACCGCAGCCGCGATCGAGCTTCAGGACAACAAACACAAAGCGCACGAAAGTCTGTCAATGCCCGAGTTTCGTGCATCTAATAGTACTGCATTCCAAACGGCAGAAATGAATGCATAGGCTATCTAAAGCATATCTAAAGTAAAACACGGCGGGTGGAAGCACACACTGTGAAGCAACGCGCACGTGTCTCACAGCGCAAATTCTGTGCAATGAAGCCCGCCGCGTCTCTAGCGCGCACAAGTGCCATTTGCAGGGAAAAAAAAAACAAGCTCAGAATCAATTCAGAATCGTTGAAGAGAGAATCGCAATGCATCGGAGAATCGATTTTTTTCTCCCACCCCTAATGCTGACCTTTGTCCTGCACTGGGGATTCCATTAACATGCCTCTCTGATACCTCTGTTTGTGTTTGTTTGACTCCCATTTGACAGATTCCAGTGAGAATTGTTTAAGAAACACATCAAAGATCCTTCAAGATTTGGTTTGTTTTTATAATATCTTTTAATTGGGGTACATTATTGGGTACACAGCTAAATACTTAGGGGCACCACTGCTGTTTTCCTACTGGTAAGTATGGAAACTAAAGAAAAGCTTGTTGTTCTTTGAACTGTATATTTAGTCACCTACAGTTTGAGAAGGATTTAGTCTTGCATGCGGTTTGGTGTGGATGGGGATAGTTCCAACTCTACAGAAGTCACTTTTAACTGTGTAAACAGTCAAAACTTCTATTGACAATTGTTGCACCTCCGGCTGTATTTTCTCACAGGGCCCCCGGGGGTGATGAGGACAAAAGCCCCTAAATTAAGTGACATTTGCCCCTCCCCCTTGAACTGCTGAGAGAAGGGGGCAAAAGATGGCAAACACGTCCTTTTCAGATATTTGCCTGTGGTCTTTTTTCCTTTTATTGATCAACAGTGAGGTATGTGGAAGCCATCGTATGTCATTTTTTCAAGGAATAGTTCACCCCAAAATGAACATTTGCTGAAAATGTACTCATCCTCAGGCCATCCAAGATGTAGAAGAGTTTTTTTATTCATTGGAATAGATCTGGAGAAATTTAGCATTACATCACTTGCAGTGAATGCAGTGAATGGGTGCCGTCAGAATGAGAGTTCTATCATGACTGTTGGTTATTGCTATTGTTGTAGATTATTGCTGCTGCTGCAAATCAAGTACAGGAACTTGCTACTGCCAACACATACACGATACGGTGCTGTGAGTATTTAAGACATATTGCTGACGCACAAATAGCATATAAAATAACCGGTAGCAGATCTATACAGGTGGAGCTGGGGAAGGTGAAGGATTTCAGAGGAAGTCTGAAAGCACACTTCAAAATGCTCTAGTGAATGCTAACCAGCCATTTAAATATTAAGCAGCAAGCTCATTGGCTGCGTATGCAACATGAACCAATCAGCTTATGCCAAGTAGTTTAATGCTGTGAATGTCATCAGTTTGCGTTAACAACCCATCTGCCTGCGCCGTCTAGAGTTTCATGACAGAACTTGGCATTACAAACAACTGATTAAAAACATCATGATAATCCACGAATCAACACAGCACCAGTCCAACTGATGTCTAGTGAAAGGCTGCATGTTTGTAATAAACAGATCCATCATTATGATGTTTTTAACTTTGTTGCTTCCAGCTAAAATATGAGTCCTCTATCCATAATATTGCTTTCTCCAGTAAAAGTCCTCTTGTCTGAATCAGAAGAGAAATATGCACAGATGAAACACCGTTTGGCTGACCTGAGGTTGAGTACATTATCAGCAAGTTTTCATTTTTAGTTGAACTATTCCATTCATGGCAAGGCTCATTTCCAGTCCAGGAATCTCATAGTAACTGAACATTTTCTGACTCGTTAAAACTTAACTTAAAGTCAATCACCTTATTTGACACATTCATTATTTTAAATTAAGCAGATGGAATACTTTTCAGTGCTGAAATGAGATCAAAAAGAGTAAATGGTGAGGTAGAGAGAGAGTGAAGGGAGTGAGTCAGGAAGTGTGCTTGAGATCCCTTGTGTATTTATCTGTGCTCCTTCAAAGAGCCTCATCTAAGTGCTCAGTTCCTCTAAGCTGCAGATATCTACACAGAGGGAAGCATCATCCTTTTCCTCCCAACATATGCCCTGGAAGCAGACTATTTAAAGCCAACATCCATACCCTGTCAGAGTTTGACAGATGGGCTTGAAAATGCTCAGTCTTTTTACTGTCCGATCCTCCCCAGTGAAAAGCTTGCTTTCAGACAGGCAGCTCAAAGGCTGCCATAACAGTGACTCGGAGATGAGTGCCCTTATCGGTTTTCAGTAATCTGATTACTCTGACATCTGTGGGACAAAAGAAACACTACTCCTGCAAAATGGTGCTTGCAGAACCCTGGCAGAACCCCAGAGAAAGGGATAATAAAATTCCTTTAGGTGGGCATCAGTGTGAATGGATTGTGCCCTGACTCACGCCTACACGTTACTGGAGGCATGTAGGCAGAAAGCTTTGTTGCAGATTCTGAAAAACTGGACGTTGACAATTGGGACGTGTGGCAATTTATTGTACACTTGCAGATGCCGATGGAATGTGGGGAAAGAAGTCAAATTCAAGCACTCGATACATTGGTGAGAGGATTATCTGTCATCCTGAATAAATAAAACTTAAGATATGCAAACCTCAAAGTCAGTTCTAGAAAATAGGTTATAATTAAAAATTAACTTTACATTACAGAGATTAAAGGTATACTTTTTATGTGTTTATTGAACACATTGATCCAGCATGTTTTGAAAATATAATTTGAACCTACAGCATAAAAGGGATAAGTCACAATGGTAGACAGTAATAGTGCTTTTGTGTTTTGTTTTGTGTTTTGTGTTTTGTTTTGTGTTGTTTTTGTTTTGTTATTTTGTACTCCAACTTTTAAAAATGCCATCTCCCTGCATTATTTCATTACATCATGACTTTTGTTCTCAGAATTGCGAGTTTCTATCTCGCAATTCTGACTTTATAACACGCAATTGCGAGTATAAAGTCGCAATTCTGAGAAATAAAGTCAGAATTATGAGATATAAAGTCGTTTATATTTCGCAATTCTGACTTTATTATTTAAAAAATGTCAGAATTGTGAGATAAAAAGTCACAAATTACTTTTATTTTTTATTCAGTGGCGGAAACAGGCTTCCATAGGTTTTTAATACAAGAACTCTCAAACACCCTGGAAACAATACATCCGATTTGAAGACAACCAAATCAATTTTAAACATAGGTAATTTTGCATATCCCTAGTGGATAATAAGCTCATACAAGGAGAAATCACACCCAGGACACAGAGATTTCTAAGCATCTAAAAAAGAACAATGTGCTTTCGAGATTGGAAAAGTCATGTTAAAATCATTTCTAAAGACTTTTCCATGCAGATAAATTGGAGCGATATCAAACTTCATCTAGGAGTGGCTCTCTAACTAAAATCCCAAAAGTAAGGCAGGTTAAACTTAAGGAGGTCAAGAAGAACTAACAGCTATGGATCTGCAAGGGGTCTTTTGTGTGGCTCATGTTGATTTCTATGAATGCATCATAAGAGAGAGAGAAAGAGACACACAACTCAGGTGTATAAAGAACCACTTTAAAGGGATAGTTCGTAATTCTGTCATTAAAGGGTTAGTTCACCTAAAAATGAAAATTAGTCCATAAATGACTCACCCTCAAGTCATCCTAGGTGTATATGACTTTCTTCTTTCAGACGAATCCAGTCGGAGTTATATTAAAAATTGTCTTTGATCTTTCAAGCTGTTTAATGGCACTCAGCGGGTGTTGCAGTGCATCAGTCCAAAAGAAGTGAAATAAAAAGCGCCCATCCATTAAAAAAAGTGTCTCACACAGCTCCGGGGGGTGAACAAAGGCCTCCTGTAGTGAATCGATGCGTTTTTGTAAGAAAAATATCCATATTCAAAACGTAATAATCACTTTAATGTAGCTTGCACTCACTGTTGTACACACATTTATATTTTTGGGTGAACTAACCCTTTAATTACTCACCCTCATGTCGTTTCAAACCCGTAAGACCTTAGTTCATCTTCGGAACACAAATTAAGATATTTTTGATGAAATCCGAGAGCTTTCTGACCCTACATAGATGCAACGCAACTGACAAGTTCAAGGCCCATAAATGTAGTTAGGACATCGTTAAAATAGTCCATGTGACATCAGTGGTTCAACTGTAATTTTATGAAGCTACGAGAATATTTTTGTGCGCAAAGAAAACAAAAATAACGACTTTATTCAACAATTGTTCTCTTCCGTGTCAGTCTCCGCCGCACATTCACGAGAGTACCACGACGCAGAGTAGTTCATGTACATTTATATGAATGCATATGAAAATACAAATGAACGTTTCAAGACATGCATAACTAATGAATGGGAATTCAAAACAATTGTATGGATGAAATAAAAATTAATGCAGGATTCACCAGTTTCCTCTCTCCGCTACTTATGCATAGATGTGTATATTTGAATCTGATTGCTTGACCATTTTTTCTGTCCATATCCCTTTAGTACTTCCTGTCTCATTTCACCTCTTCAGGTTGTCCTGAAGCAAGTCCCTGTCCTGTAGCCCCACCCTGCATAAATCACTGCAGTCTGCAGGTGTGCTTCTGTTTGTGACCGTCGATGTAAATCCTTTTCTTTCTGGTTCCTTTAACAACCCCAGCATGACCTCTGGATTCACCTTTCAACCTTCTCTTGGATTCATCTTTCAACACACAAGCTCCACCCTGGTATTAATGTCGCTCTTGAGTAACAAACAGCCGAAGGAAACACTTTATAGCATCTTCTCTCCTTGCGTTAGTTGATATTTGCATCTTACTTTATGGTCGTAGAGGAATTTGTTCTCTAGACAGTCAAATGAATCGTAATAAATCGGTTTCCTAAGGCTTTTTACACATTTTTAACATTCTTCTCCATTCAGTGCTCTGTGATGGACTTTTGGTGGAAGCTCTGTAAGAGCAGGTGTACGTTTTTTCAAAATGGTACCTTTTTCTGCTTTTTCAAAAACGAGAGATTTCATTCACCCTCTGTACTACAGAAGTTCAAAGATAACTGTGTTTGTACAGTTTTACTGTTAGCCTGTCTTGTTTGATGGAGCCTGTGTACTCTGGAAATGGATTGTTGGGTGCAGAGAGGAGAGGAATCACATAAAGATGGCGATGAAGCTCATTTTTGCCTTTCATTCATGGGGGCTTTAAGCCTGTCCTCCGCTAATGGGTCTGGATCTTTTCTTTTTTTCAGTCACGAGTTCAAAAAAAAATTGCAGAAAGGAGTCTGCAGGGACTAAATTAATTGCTACCTGCATCACAAAAGGCTTTGCAAAATGCGGTGGTGTGGACACAGGTGTTTCAAGAGAATATGGGGTAGATAGACAGGGAAAGGGGGTGTTTTTAACCAAAGATGGCGATGAAGCTCATTTTTGCCTTTCATTCATGGGGGCTTTAAGCCTGTCCTCTGCTAATGGGTCTGGATCTTTTCTTTTTTTCAGTCACGAGTTCAAAAAAAAATAGCAGAAAGGAGTCTGCAGGGACTAAATTAATTGCTACCTGCATCACAAAAGGCTTTGCAAAATGCGGTGGTGTGGACACAGGTGTTTCAAGAGAATATGGGGTAGATAGACAGGGAAAGGGGGTGTTTTTAACCAAATATGTTCAAGCTCGGTTTTGAGTTGTTGTGCTTATGCTCTCTTATTCCTCTGTTCTGGCTTACAGGTTATAAGGCAAACTCTTGGCCAGCAGTTCAGTGAATAGGTTTTTGGGTGTGTGATGGAGAGACAAACAGAAAAAGAGAAAGCTGATTTTCAGAGAGAGACAGAGAGCTAAAAAAATCTGCATGGAGACTTTCTGCTGTTATAACCTTCCCTCAGTGTTTAGAGATAATTTGTTGTAGCCTGAGCTGCTGAGCCTGCCTTTGTAAATGTGGAGTAGCGAGTATTGCATTGTTGAACAGAAGTGTTTTTTTCTTCTATGGATAAAAGCAACACGGTGTGTAATGTCTGACTTGCTGTCAGAACTTTAAAGATGTTGTAGTACTGCTCAATGGGCTTTTGCAAATCATGGCTAATTGGTATTTGAGAGGAAAGATCATGCTAGAATGGTTTCCCAATGCATTAATAAATACTTTTGACCTATTTTTTTTATTGCAATATTGACAAACAAATAAACAAACAAATTAATTAATTAATTAATTACCTTAAATGTATTTATTGAGTGTATTTATAATCTGTTTATAAAAATATAAACATAAACAATATAAAGGGTAATTGCTACAAATCAACATCTTAAGGAAATGTGTTTTTCTTTCAGACTCGTGCGGGACGCTTTGTTTGCCAAGTGCATTGTTTAAAAGCAGACTACTCTTGATAAGAGAGTGTGATTGAGGTCAGAAGTTAGAGGTTAGTGAGTCAGTGTTTATGTGCTGGGTTAGTCGCCATTTGAAAACGTGCAAATGAACTTTGATTAGGGAAATGATGGGTGAAAAAGACATCAAGACATGCTGTTTGCAGGGAAGGGAGGGATAGAGTGAGTAAATTGTGCTGTCACAGGGCAAAAGACAGTGCTGACACTCTATAAGGAATTTGATAGTACGTACAGCATACCGACAGCAGCCATGCATTTAGTCTATTAGGTGTTAAATAGGGGTGTGTAACGATATTCAAACCAAACCGAAAAATCGTGATACACCACCCATGGTACGCACCGCGGTACTCTCTTAGCCTACCCCGCCCCCTGCTGAGACACTTCACACACGTATGGCCATGATGGTTTTGAATTGCTTGAATCACTTTGAAAAGGAAGGTACCATTAAAGGGGTCATATGATGCTGCTAAAAAGAACATTATTTTGTGTATTTGGTGTAATGAAATGTGTGTATGCGGTTTAAAGTTAAAAAAACACATTATTTTCCACATACTGTACATTATTGTTTCTCCTCTATGCCCCGCCTTTTTGAAACGCGTCGATTTTTACAAAGCTCATCGGTCTGAAAAAAAAATGAGAACACAACTGTAAAAGAATATGCCATGTATCAGCACGTTGTTATGGAAAGAATGCATCCACAGAGATATATCTTCATGACTAACACAGTCAAGTTCGCTTGTGCAGCCACTCACAGCTTTTGTGGAACTGTAAGTTGCAATATTTTGCAATGTATCATATAAGATGCATTTGGTTGAGTTATGAGAAACACTTCATTGTAGGCCTACTTCAGTACGGTGATTATCTCTTCAGTGCGCAGCGCGAGCAGCGCAAACAACAATGAAGGATATTAATAATTATGACTGGTACTGTCATATACATAACATTATAATGAGAACTATAGAACTATTATAATAAAACGCTGTGAATTTTTAGAGTTTAGTTGCCGTGTTTCTGCACGTTGTTGTTCAGGTCATTTTGTGCAGATATAAGTTGTAATATTAAGGCTATGTATTATAAATAACGAAGTGTATCCTGTATGAGATGAATCTGATGAGTTAAATCCTGTTGATTAAAAAGCCGCTATCAAAGTGCTTCATTGGTGATCTTCAGCGCGCACAGCTTGAAACAGAAATGCAGAACATTAATAACTATGACTGGGACTGGGACTTTCATATACATAACCTTATAATGAGAGCACTATTGTAAAAAATGTTGTTAATTCTAAGGGTTTAGCTGACATTTTTAGCGTGTTGTTATAAAAAGCATGTCTACAGGAGTTACACATTCCGACTACTTAACTTAGTTCAAGTTCACTTGTGCTTGATTTTGTGCAATATAATCAAGGCCTGAATTTCGGTGCGGGATTGCGGGCATTGTGCATAATTCTACACATTCCCGCAGATTTTGTGATTATAAAGCGGGAAATTCCCGCAAACATTTATCCACTATAGCATGTAGGTTGGATGCAAACAGATTATCAGAGCAGATCAGTCATTTTAAAACTTTCTGTGAGACGGAATTTCACAAGCAGTGTGAGTGATTGGGATTGAGTACCGCGTCTTCTCCAACTCTCTCAAAATGCACAGATAGCCTCACATTCATAAATATCCATGTTGAGTTTGCTCTGCAAGCGAGCTGCACGCTGCAATAAAAACTAGACGTTTCGGACAGTTGACGGAATTGTCACTTGCACATCATTTTAAGTCATGCCAATTTAAACATTCAAGCTATTTTAACCCATAAAGTACTCGTGCACTCTCTGAGAGACAGTCTTCAATGCGCTCTCAGCCAAAGCACGCACAGCCGCCTCTCAAACAGCTCGCGACTCTCGAGTGTCAGATTGAGTTACTACGTACTTGATTAAAATCATTACCTTATTGTTCGGCTATTCCATTTTTTTATCCATGGCACATGTATTTTTATATTTAGCCTAAGTAATGTTGTCCAATGACTTGTTTCCATTATTTAGGCATTATTTTATTTTATTTTATTAAAAATTTTTGGTAACACTTTACAAAGCAACAATTTTTAAAGTCTCATTTGTTAATGCATTAATTAACATTAACTAACTGAGCAATTATTGTTATTGTTGTTGTTATTATTATTATTATTAAGTTGAAAGTGAATCTAGTGTTCTTTAGCATTGCTGGTGCCATGCCATGAACCCTACCCCCAAAGCAAACAGAACCGAACTGAACCGAACCGTGGCTCCAAAACGGTGATATGAACCAAACCGTGGCATTGGTATATCGTTACACCCCTTGTCAGGGTTCTGTCACTTTGGTCTCGTGTTCTTGTGGTTTTGTGACAGAGCCCTGACGCTCCTGTCATGTCTTGTTTTCATGTTGTCTGCGTGCCTTGTTTCTTGTTGGAGCGTGGTGTTCGGATCCTGGCACTCATGTCTTGAGTTTCGATTTCGTGTCAGGGTTTGAACTAGTGGTCGACCGATATAGTTTTTTTGACAGTCGATGTCGATGCCGATATCTTGGAAAGCAGGGTGGCCGATGGCCGATATAAAGCCGATATAATTGTATTTATTTTAATTAATATTTAAGAAATTTGAAATCATGTTGGATCAAAATGGATTAAAAAATTTATTTGCTAAATAAACATACTTATACTTTAGATGACAAAGTATTTTCCACAAATAAATAAATCATTTGCACGGACCGAAATTCACGCAGAGAACACGCGATCATGCAGGTCACATGCACACTTCACAAAATCTCACAACTGGATACGACTAAGCTTGCAAGGTTTGTGAAATTACATTTTAATTAGCCATTCAAAGATTTGTTTAAATTATGTAAATGCATAACTTATTTGCTGAATGCTGACGGCAAACGAGAAAGTATTATAATGTTTGCCTTTCTATTACTAATAATATAAAAGCAATTGTTATAATACTTTTTGTATACATTTTAATTCCTTTTTTTAACAGTTCTATCGGATTATTAGACAGACTTCTATCCGTATTAGACAGAACTGTTAACAATGACAGCAAATGTGAGCACTGTGTGCTCAGGTGCTGCCGCTCTCAGCGCTCTTCTGTCCACGTGGATTGTGTTTTGTGTAGCATGCGGTTCGTGTTCGGCCGCGTGCTTTACTGTTATCTTGTGTTGTTGCATGCAGCTCATGTTTTCGGCTGCATGCTGTCATGTTATGTCTTGTGCTGTGTAGCACGCAGCTTGTGTTTTTCATTGGCTGCATGCTTTCATGTTGTCATGGCCATGTGCTTGTGTTTTTGTTTTGTGTGAGCACATGACTTTTGTCTTAGTTTCCTGAGTGCCATGTGCTCTCATGTCAATTGTCTTGACCCCACCCATCTTGTTACCTGATTATTGGTTAATTTGCCCCACCTGTGTTCCCTCGTTTCCCTCCTCATTTGCTCCCTATTTATTGTCCTTGTGTTTGCAGTCCTCTGCCAGTTCGTCGTCAAATGTTCCTTGTGTGCCTTGTCCTGCCAGCCAGTCAAGTTGCCAGCTGTGTTTTTCCCTACGGGGTAGTTTTTGCTTTGCTTTGCTTTGCTTTGTTTTGTTTTATTATTAATAAAGAAGCTTATTCTTCCAGCGTTATTGAGTCCTCGCTCCATCCTTCACCCCTAACCCTGACACCCCTAGTGTTAAACAAGCTATAGCAGTGGTCTCCAACCTTTTTTTACACCACGGACTGGTTACGTTTGGAAAATATTCTCGCAGACTGGCTGGACGGACGGACGGGGGGGGGTGTAATATAGCTTAATTAATATATATATATATATATATATATATATATTAGGCTATTATATAGTATTATAATAGCATTATATAGTGGCTCAACACATTATATTGTGGGGTTTTTGAGTCACGGATCGGACTATTTTTCAGATAAGCAAGAAAAAAAATATTTAAAGCCCAGAGGATGACGATGCCGTGAAGGGTTTTTGACATAGGCACATTTTTATGTGTAGGCCTATGTATTCGCAACTCGGTATTTCCGCGCTGTCTGAAACACGTCTCTATGCTTGTGCGCGCTTTCATTGTGTGCGAGAACAGTGCGTGAGTAACGAATTGAGCTCTCTTTCGTTTCTTCTTCTTGTGGTTTAAAATTGCTTGTATGTGTAAATTGGCAAATTAATCTGTGAATCACGTGTTTGCCGAACGGTAGGGTCTCATCCGTACGTATTACGGATCAACTGTGATCCGTTTAACTCAATATGTGATAGATCAGAGCAATCTTTCATTTACATATTTAACATGAAATTGTCAAATTGCGACTCCATATCAATCGCATACAAAGAAAATACAGAATAATTAGAACAATCATTAACATAAATAAATAACAGAGTGTCATATCTATACACATTTTTCCCAGAACGTTCTTGCGACCCGGTAGCAATTCTTCCACGGCCCGGTAGTGGGTCGCGACCTGGTGGTTGGGGACCTCTGAGCTATAGGACTCTAAGGAGAAATTTGAAAGCAAGCCATAAAAAGTATAATCTAGTCTAGTCTTATAGTTAAGATGGCATGTTTTGCTCTATGACTAGAACAAGTTCTTCACTCTGCAAGTTCTTTGCTTAGTCCCCTCAGAATGAAGTACATGACCACATCATTGACACTCAATGGAGATATTTCATTTATGGTGTGAAGATTTTCCTGTGTCATGCTTTTGCTGTAATGTAGTCTGTGTGTATGAAATACTTTCAAGGCTCTGTTTCCCCTCTGCTGATTTCCCTAATTTGAAGCATTTTGTTCACCCTGTCTGTCAAGTACAGACAATGACCATATGCTTGTTCTGAAAGCCACAAATTCCTTTCTCCTGCTTAGTTCAGCTGGCTGCTCCCCTGAGAGCCCTGTAAAATAAACCATGCTAAGTGGCCCTTTCAGAGCTGATCTCTTATCAGCAGGCCTCTCATTTGCAAGGTGTTAAAGGTTCAGTAAGTATTTTTCCCCACTTCTGAAACGTTTAACACTGAAAGAAATCAATAATACATTGACTAATAAGTACCTATGTAATGTTGCATTCTCACATAAAATCTCACAAGTCTCCAACAAGGTTAGTATGGTTTAGAATTTTTAATTTACGTTTTATTTTTAATTTAGTTTTCACTCTATTATTGTTTTCTATTATAACTTTATTTTAATTTTAGTATTGTAGGTCTGAAAAAGTTAATGTGCTAACTGACATAATGATGGTCCATATGGTGGCCAACTAGCTAAATATTTAACACTTAATCATGGTAACCAGCCTATTTTTGGATGCTCTTGGTCGAACATGGATGTACGATCGATCTAAAAAGGAGGCCATTATGATAATTATAATGCAATAGAGCATTTACCCACAAGTCCTAATAAGCTTGCCGGGTAGGTAGGTATGTAGTTGCAAGTAGTAGTAGGGTTAACATATACCACTTGTGCTTGACGGCAGAAATTTCTGTGCTATGTTCTTTCCTTCACACCGCAGTCAAAAACATAATTTCAAAAAACAAAGTGTAAATTCTGTAATAGTATTTCAATACTGGCAATGACAACCGAAAATATTGGTTTTGCATCCACACCAATAAGTGGCAGTATAATCGTCATGTAAATTTAGTGATGACTAAAAATTACTTAATGCACATTTAAACCATCATGCGACATAAGTATTGAGACCTGGCTCACCTTGACTAGTGGCAGTCTTCCTTTTGCGCTTGGAGCTGAACCACTCCAGTTGACCTTGATAACTCACTCATTTCCCCACTACTGCTATTCATTACTCATTATGGTCACCCAGGGTCTTCTAAAAATCAGCAACTGTGCTGTTAATGAAATGTCTACCCGTTAGCCCAGCTTCTGGGCTCTGTTCCCACCACATTCCACTGTTAGCCTCCATGTGGCAGGAAATACTAACTGATTGCAGTCCAAATTAGCTACCTAAACCATCTACACACACTCGGCGCATGCTGCGGTAGCCGCCCATCCCACCATTTGCCTGGCAACCCTGGAAAATGTCAATGCAAGACACCCCGCTAGGCACTGTTAACCTCTGTTGCCAAATATGCTACTCTTGACAGCTCTTATCCACAACAGATCCAGGAAGCTGAGCTTTTGTGGAGCTGGTTTGAGGAAAACCTCGGCTCACCCCTTGCGGTCAGAAAAAGGAAAAGGAAGCTGGCCGGTTCTACATCTGGTGTCAATCATCCGATCCAGCCAGAGCTGGTACAAGTCCAAGTTCAGTGTGCAACAGGCTGGTGGTTAACTGGAAGTAATGGAAAGCAGACGTATCTAACATATGGTCTGAATTGATAAGGCATGTCAGGAGATTTTGCATTTCCAACGAATGACAAAAAGCCTGGTGCACCTGTCACATCATTAGCTTTTTCTTAAAAAGATTCAATTATAACCTTATGTGGGCTGTAGTAATAAAAACAGCTGTTTTTCATTTTCAGCCAACCATCACCAGTCTTTCCACCTTGTCGCGAATGTTACTTTTTCATGTCCAGAAATGAATTATGTGGTTTGTTGGTAATAATTTTACCTTGTTACCCTAAACCAACCACTTCTATCAAGAAAAGTCTCAGATTATGGTACTTCCTTAAAGGAATAATCCGTGTTTCATTCAGGTTAAATCATTTAAGATGTGGTCACATTCTGCAAATTTTCACTGAGTGAAATCCAGTCATTTCGGGAATCTATGACTTGCAATTCATTCCTTATGCGGATTTTGCAACTGGTTCAAGGTGGTTATGCGAATTTGTCACATTGACCAATAGAAACCTGCTTTTACATATGTTTATGTCTTTTGGCTATACTATTGAAACAGTGAGTATTTTCATGCTTACTACTTAGCTCCATTCACTTCCATTGTAAGCACCTTACTGTAACCAGACTTTGGTAGAGAAAAGTAGGGACAAATGGACATTTTTATGGTAATTTATGGTAATTATTGAGCTTAACTTGTACTAAACCAGGAATATTCCTTTAAAAGGCAGTTTAAGGTGTCAGGAAACAATAAAACGCCTGCAGTGGCTCTAGCAGATGCCTTGAGTTGCAAAGAAACTGATTTCCAATGGCTTAGTCTGGAGGGAGATATTGCAGAATAATAAATAGCCGGGGAAAAGCTTTGCTCCTGTTCACAGAAAGCTCTGTCTTTCTCCTGGGTCTCTCGACTCTTCATATCTGAACTCAGGCATATCTTCAAACGACGTGGCCCCCGGCCAGATAAGAGAAGACAGGATGTGGAATGTTACAGATTTGTCTTCCCTTTCCTTTTGTTCCCACTTTGTTTTCACATTCTTAGATTCTTTGAGAGAAGACTTGTGTGTTGTCCTTCTCTTCTTTTCTGTTTGAGAGCTCTGGGAGGATGTGACCCTGCCGGCTGATGTCATTAGACTGGGGTGGACTGATGGGCTGTTGAGATAGACTAAGTGGGCTGCTCTCATCTTCATTCCCACAAATGATTTTACAGCTGCTGCTATGGTTTTAATTAACCTCAATCTCTTTAATGGTGAGGATATTCCCAGTACAAGAATGGCTCTCACAGTACACTCTTTTGTACCTCAATTTTCTGGGTTCATTACAAGTTAAGCTCAATCTATAGCATATTTGACATAATAATGATTACTACAAAATATAATTGCAACTTGTCCCTTGTTTTTTCAATAACAGCAAAAAATTAAGGTAAATCAAGTCAAATTGAGGTAAATCAAGTCAAGTAAGTCAAGATAATGAACATTATGCTATGAGTGTTTTGTATCCTGTTGAACCTGGAATAATCATTTAAGTTAGTTTAGTAATCTCAAAGGAATAATTCCCCAAGGTTTTTTTTAGCTCTTGGCCAAGTGTGGTTCATGTATATGTAAAACATTGTGAATAGTTTTTTTTTAAATAGTGATTTTATTTAAATAGTTATTTTTGGTATGTTGGTATGATTTATGCTTACATTATGCTTCTCTGTCTACCATTTCCAAACACTGAAAACAAAACCCAGACTTCGTGCTTATACAGCCAGTGTGGAATTATGATTTCCTTCCCTTTATTGCTGTTTGATTATGGGAACAGAAAAGGTACCTCACTGCAATAATAAAGCCTCATTAGCAAAGACAAGCACACATTATGCTAATGGATTTAGCTATTAGCCGTAATTTAACATGTAGGACAAGGTGTTGAAAAGAGCTGAACTTTGACTTGGACTTTGAAGTTGCAACTTTTTCCTGTTAGACTTTGTGCTAGATCTGTTTTTAAACGAGAACTTGTGCTTCTATACAACTGAACACAAAGTTTTTTTGGCACTTTTTGGAGGTAGGCAGTGAAAATGGCCGACGGGGATGTCCTGAATAGCATTTCGGACATCTTTGAGATGATGTGTGAGAGATACAGTTGGGACAGCAGTGTGTTGCGGCCTCAAAATAGGATTAAAGGTGGACTGATTTATCTATATAATATAAGGCTCTCGCTCTCCCAGAGAGACAGTATCATAATTCAGAATTGCACCCAGGTAATTGTAGCATTATCTTCTGTTACACTACATTAGTCTTTGATGGAAGCAGCTGTCAAATTATATTGTATTCTGTGACAGGATGTGATAAGCATCTCAGAGAAATGACAGCTCTGTCTCCGTGGATATGAACTTAGCCTTCCCTGCTAACAGTGGATTCTGGGAGCTCGCATCCCTCCAGATTCACAAAGCTGTCTGCAGAACAATGAAGTGAGCGACGACTGCTCTTATAAGCTGTGACTGCCATGGAGCTTTTCAGACCAACCACCATTCCTTGTTGTGTGGTCCGTCTGATTCCTTCCCCTCCCTGTAAAAAAAAAAAAAAAAAACTCAAACTGGAGCTGTTGGAATAAGCTATAAACTTAAAGTCCTCTTAAAATGCTAACTAATTACTGTTAATGACATGAATCACAACAGTAGTTCAAGCTTTTACTTGGGGAAATTTATATCGGATAACATAGAATGTCCTCATTATTTATTAATTTTATTGGTGCAGAATTTATGGTGCAGTATATCAGATATCGGCAAATATTACAGATTTATTTATTCATTTATTCATTTTTAATTTTTATATCAGATATAAATGTGGAAAAAATTTGGAACATCCCTACCAATAAATATATAATATTTATATATACAATATATAAATATCGGCCAATAATAATAATGATTTTGTAGATTTAGACAAAATAGTATAGAATTTTAATATCAGCCATTTATTAATTATAACATAAAAAAAATAAACAATGGCTTAGCGCTGCCAGCCAGAATCAAAATATCAGTGCATTCCTAAGTTATTGTACCTTCCTGATGCAGTCTGGATCGTCTCTGTTGCTGGTGAACTTTGACTGGGCCAGGGGCCTTTGGGCCTTACTGTTGAGGGCAGATTCAGCTATCAGGGCTGGAAAAGGGGGACAACTTCATCTTCCTGCCAGTAATTAGATCACAGTGGTCACTCGCAGTCGAGAGAGAATAGCATGCCTGCATACACCACGCTGCCACACAATGGATGAATGCAACTGTATCTCTCCTGGCCGGCCCTGGGAGGAGACGAGCGTAAAAAGGGCTTGAAATGGAAACGTCGGGCAAATGTTGGGTGGGGGCTGGAAGTGATGTGAATAGCCTCGCTGGGAGTCCTTACACCTTTACATAACTGTGGTGTCTGACTGTCATAAAAGAAAAAAGAAAACAGAGAAAGGGAGAGTGTTGATCTCCACTTATTTTTCTTTACTATGGACTTAGCAGATGTGCAGAAAGCTGGCACTTCCCATAGGATTGTGGGATAAATAATGGGACACAGTCCCTGTTGCCTGTTGTGTCCTAAAAATGTATTGCGAAAGGATGAAGGAATCTCGTCCAGTTTTGAAGACATTTTAAATCCCAACTGTTGGTCGGCTCTAACAGGTGTTTGTATGTTGGAGTTTTTCCATGCTAGCTAGCACAATGCCGTCCTTATTTGCTGAATACCTGTGTCAGATTGACTCTACAGTCACTTCTTCAGAACAATGAACTCCTTTCTCATTACTCGGCCTCCTTGTACTCCTCTGTCCCGCTGGTATTTCCCTCACTTTTCTCTTGAAAGAGAAAATCTAGTGTGTTTTTGTGTGAGAAGAGTCATTCGTTCTCTTTAAGTTGTGGGAGTGCAGATCTTTTTACTTTTTCTAAGTACAAATTTCTTTTGTTCTCCTAAATCAAAATGAATGATGTGCCAAAGTAGAACAGAATCTCTCTCTCTCTGTCTGTCTGTCTCTCTCTCTCTCTCTCTCTCTCTCTTTCTCTCTCTCATATAGGATGAATCACATTATACATTTAAACCCATAAACACATAACAATAGGAGGTTTGTTACTATTTTGACTCACTATGTGACTGAAAGAGGGTAGAACGTTCCCAGTGCCAAAGTCTTTAGTATTTATGGAGCATCTGATGTACTTCAACATTTTCTGCCCTGAATAATTAGTGTTGAAATGTATGCTCGCTCAGACCATAACTGGCTCCAGCCCTGCATTATTAAACTGATTTATTTTAGCAGACTGCCTCCCATTGATCTTGCCTTAATAAAACTAATGGAATTGGGAGGACATATTCAGGAAGCTTTGAATAACACAGATTTGTCCTCACTGGGACGCACAGATGCACTTAAAAATATTGTAAGTTAAAATATATGTTTATTTTATAGCATATTTTTATAATTATCATTATTCCAATTTTAATTATTTTTTTTATAATATTTTTGCATAAAAATACATGACTCTTTGCAGTTTTGCTTCTCAAGTAAATTATCTTTAAAAAATTACTGGAAAAAAAAAGCCAGTTGCAAGGCAGTGTTTCTCATTTTAATTTAGTTTAAGTTTATGTACTAAAGTAACAAAATTAAAATTTAAATAAAAATGAATAAATACTATACTATGAACACACAAAAAAAACTACTAAAAATGTCAAAAACAACAACAAAATTACAAAAATTTTAACTCAAATTAATGTAAAATATTAATATGAACTATTATTGTAGCTTGATGATACTAAAATAACACTGACTGAAATCCTGGGCACTTGGTCTCCATGTGAACTAAGGTTGATATGACTGATGGCACATCCCTACCAATAAATATATAATATTTATATATACAATATATAAATATCGGCCAATAATAATAATGATTTTGTAGATTTAGACAAAATAGTATAGAATTTTAATATCAGCCATTTATTAATTATAACATAAAAAAAATAAACAATGGCTTAGCGCTGCCAGCCAGAATCAAAATATCAGTGCATTCCTAAGTTATTGTACCTTCCTGATGCAGTCTGGATCGTCTCTGTTGCTGGTGAACTTTGACTGGGCCAGGGGCCTTTGGGCCTTACTGTTGAGGGCAGATTCAGCTATCAGGGCTGGAAAAGGGGGACAACTTCATCTTCCTGCCAGTAATTAGATCACAGTGGTCACTCGCAGTCGAGAGAGAATAGCATGCCTGCATACACCACGCTGCCACACAATGGATGAATGCAACTGTATCTCTCCTGGCCGGCCCTGGGAGGAGACGAGCGTAAAAAGGGCTTGAAATGGAAACGTCGGGCAAATGTTGGGTGGGGGCTGGAAGTGATGTGAATAGCCCCGCTGGGAGTCCTTACACCTTTACATAGTTGTGGTGTCTGACTGTCATAAAAGAAAAAAGAAAACAGAGAAAGGGAGAGTGTTGATCTCCACTTATTTTTCTTTACTATGGACTTAGCAGATGTGCAGAAAGCTGGCACTTCCCATAGGATTGTGGGATAAATAATGGGACACAGTCCCTGTTGCCTGTTGTGTCCTAAAAATGTATTGCGAAAGGATGAAGGAATCTCGTCCAGTTTTGAAGACATTTTAAATCCCAACTGTTGGTCGGCTCTAACAGGTGTTTGTATGTTGGAGTTTTTCCATGCTAGCTAGCACAATGCCATCCTTATTTGCTGAATACCTGTGTCGGATTGACTCTACAGTCACTTCTTCAGAACAATGAACTCCTTTCTCATTACTCGGCCTCCTTGTACTCCTCTGTCCCGCTGGTATTTCCCTCACTTTTCTCTTGAAAGAGAAAATCTAGTGTGTTTTTGTGTGAGAAGAGTCATTCGTTCTCTTTAAGTTGTGGGAGTGCAGATCTTTTTACTTTTTCTAAGTACAAATTTCTTTTGTTCTCCTAAATCAAAATGAATGATGTGCCAAAGTAGAACAGAATCTCTCTCTCTCTGTCTGTCTGTCTCTCTCTCTCTCTCTCTCTCTCTCTTTCTCTCTCTCATATAGGATGAATCACATTATACATTTAAACCCATAAACACATAACAATAGGAGGTTTGTTACTATTTTGACTCACTATGTGACTGAAAGAGGGCAGAACGTTCCCAGTGCCAAAGTCTTTAGTATTTATGGAGCATCTGATGTACTTCAACATTTTCTGCCCTGAATAATTAGTGTTGAAATGTATGCTCGCTCAGACCATAACTGGCTCCAGCCCTGCATTATTAAACTGATTTATTTTAGCAGACTGCCTCCCATTGATCTTGCCTTAATAAAACTAATGGAATTGGGAGGACATATTCAGGAAGCTTTGAATAACACAGATTTGTCCTCACTGGGACGCACAGATGCACTTAAAAATATTGTAAGTTAAAATATATGTTTATTTTATAGCATATTTTTATAATTATCATTATTCCAATTTTAATTATTTTTTTTATAATATTTTTGCATAAAAATACATGACTCTTTGCAGTTTTGCTTCTCAAGTAAATTATCTTTAAAAAATTACTGGAAAAAAAAAGCCAGTTGCAAGGCAGTGTTTCTCATTTTAATTTAGTTTAAGTTTATGTACTAAAGTAACAAAATT
>NW_015653472.1:864247-874105 GCF_001515625.1 Sinocyclocheilus rhinocerous
TATGACAGATTTTAATGTAGGCTTTTATTCATATGTAAACATTGTGAGATAGCTAGTTATAATGGTAATTAAATAATGTTTACATATGTATAAAATCCTACATTAAAATCTGTCATATAAATTGGTCTCTTCATTAGAAATTAGCCTACTGATTGCCACCATTGATGAACAACATTTTTTAATAATATTAAAAATATCTGTATGACATATTCTGCAGTTCTTCCCTGTTGTACCGAATATCTATACTTTTCAAATTATCATATCGAAGTTAGAAATTCAAATATTGTGTCAAAATTGTGTCAAAATTGTTTGTTAAAATTTCCAAAGGGTGCCGCGACTGAAAAAAGGTTGGGAAACACTGGTCTAGAGTGCCAAATTTGTCCAGGCAGGATGATTTTCATTCAAGATTCAAGATTTTTTATTTGTCGCATACAAGTAAAACTCATTAAGATGAGTTTTAATGTTACAGTAATGAAATTGCTATGTAATAATACTGTTTTATTTAGAATATTTTTTATGTTCAAAACAATATAAAAAATTGTTTTTTAGGCATATGTGGGTTAAAAGTAGATTTTTTATTGCTTGTTACATTAAGTTTTTTAGTCCATTGGAAGAGACTTCAAACCAGTTTTGTTGTTGTTGTTGTTGTTATTTATTGAGATACTATTATATTTTTGGATATTTTATTGATGTTTGGATTATTTTTATTTTTTCAAACGTTCCATTTTCATTTTAATTTGGAGTTTTTTTTATATGTCTATATAGTTTTTTTATATACATTTTAAATTCAGTTTTAGTTATCTGAGTACATCAAGTTAAGCTAATTAAAAATGAGAAATACTAGCTTGGCAACTAGCTGATTTTTTATTATTTTTAATAAAATTATATTTTTAATAAAATATTCTATTTTAATGAAAATGTATTTCAAATAACTAATTTATTTATTTGTTTTAGGTTTTAGTTTAGTCAGGCCCCTTTCTTTGTCCCTCTGCTTTCTTTCCTTACACCTTGCTCTTGTTTCCTGTGCACTGGGAGGATTGTTTGGCTGAACGAGTATGGCAATATGGGACTCATTAAAGACAGAAGGAGATTACAGGACTCTTTACAGATTACAGGAGATTACAGAATATTCATTCAGACTCTCAGTGAGCAGTTGTGCATAGGGAAGGAATTTAGGAGTTTAGGAAATACCTTGGTATTTTGGACTAATAAAAACAATACACCTTTCAGCGTTTGACATGTTATCACTACAACCTGCTATTCTTTGCTTTTGTTCTTTCAACTTGTGAGAGGAAATGAGGCAAGCGTTGGAACTTGGTGTTTTGTGGACGTGACTTGGAAATGAGTGCCTCGCACATAAACACTGTGGACCAACCACACCTTTGTTTGGATTGTGGCATTGTGGTGCTTAACGTCAACATAAGATTACATTTAAAATTTACTTCATTTTAATCTCTCGAATAGTTCAAGGGCCATATTACAGGAACATTCTAACTTAAGGCAAGATGTGACAAATTCAAATGACCTGAAATCACCTTGGTTACTGCACAGATAGGATTCTTGAGTTATGATGTTTCTTTAATATGTCCCCAGGCTATCAAAACTACACTTACAAGCATATGGTTATAAGAACTTCCTAATAAACAGACAGACTCAGCAACTTTACGATTTTGAACGTATCACTTTCTCACTCCTATCCACAATTAAAGCAAATGCTTTAGGAAACTGTCTCTCTCCCATATCAAAAGGATAGAGTAAAAGCTGCAATATATTGATCTGGTTGGGCTGTCTACTGTTAGATATGCTGTAGTGGTTCAACGGATCACAAATCTCACGGTTCGGATCACATTACGGTTTTTGACCCACGGATCGGATCATTTTTCGGATCAGCAAGAAAAGAAAAATATTTCAATTTAACTTGCTTTCTATTTATTACTTAAAGCGAAGTACTTCTTTGATACCACAGCAAATACTACTAGATTAACTAAGAAAGTTTAAACATGATTAAAGAGACAAGAGAACAGCCAGTAAAAATAAGAACAAATACACAAATTACAAGCATAGATAAATAGGCTACAACAGAATATGTTACAAATAAAATAAGGTTGGTATATTCAAATACAGAAATGTAATAATTAGGGAAAATAACACTGCATAGTGTTCACTGTATAAATTAAATATAGATTTTTATCACAGCTGTTTTGCTGTTTGATGATCATTAATGACAGCAGCAGTATTTATAGGCCACTGTCCCTTTAAGACCTGATGCACGGATCCGATATAATGATACACTTCACATCTGATTTCTTTCTCAGCTGTTTTCATTCACTTGAGACATAACTGACTGCGTTTACCTGAATGATTGTCGAGATGCTGACATAAATGCTACTTTTATACTGCTGATATGAGTTTTAATGGCTAAAGTGAATGAATTTGTGGCATATAAACCTTTTCTTGGATTATTTTTTCAATTTTTATTAAATAACTGGTTCAAGTTACAATCTACAAATTTTGTTCCAGTTGTATGTACAGAATGCAGTAAAAAAAAAAAACAGAGACGCCCTAACTTGTTCCATTTCAGAAATGATATTGGACTCAAAGTTGTTCCTGGAAGTCAATACTGATCTTCAGATATTACTTTAATAAACAACAGCTATCCAAAGGAGGATTACAGGTCTTTACAGACATCAGCTTCTCATCCGTTTTTTTTCCCAGGCGATGTCGATTTTCCGGTGACAGATGAATGGAAATTTTATGAACAGAGGTGAGAGTCAGAGGAGAGGAATGTCCATTCCTTAGGGTGGCCCGAGGCTCATTTAAAGAGGTGGAGATAAAGCGCTGATGTGGACGAGTGTTTGGACTGTAACAGATTCAAATGACTGACTCATGATTTATGAAAACACAGATGAATTGCCCGTCAGCCATGCAAACATAACCCTGCTCACTCTATGAACTCATACAGTCGGTTTCACAGCCTTTTATTCAGCAAGATGAAATAAATTGATCAAAGCGACATTAATAATAATGTTATATTTTCACTATATTAGAATTATATTTCAAATACATTCTGTTCTTTTGAACTTTAAGTTCATCAAAGAATCCTGTTTGAAAGAAAGTATCATGCTTGCCACAAAAAAAACCTTGACACAACTGTTTTCAACATTCATAATAATAAAAAAAAAGTTTATTAAGCAGCAGATCAGCATATTAGAATGATTTCTGAAGAATCATGTGACACTGAAGACTGCTGAAAATTCTGCTTTGCCATCACAGAAATAAATGACATTTTAAAATATATTACTTATAGAATGAGTTACGTTAAATTGAAATAATATTTCTTTACATTTTAAGAAAGATAAAAAAAAATCTTTTTTAAAATGTTATTTTTGTGTGATGTTCTCATTGTTGTAAACTGTTAGTTTATAAGGAAGCAGGAAGTTATTTTTTTCCCCTTCCGACACAGAAAGGAAGACTTGTGGGACTGCTGCTGTTATAATTTCATTAGTTCAGCTGTTAAAACCAAAATATGGTTTTGATTTAGGGCTTCCTGAGTTTAGAGACTCAGAAGAACAACATTTATCATTTGCTTCACTTCAGTTTAAGCCCACTAAACAATTACTGTGAAAAGAAATTGCCTTTGGCTACAATAAAAAAAAATACTTTGATATATTGTCTTTGTTTTTCAGAGCTTTCACAAGCAAGAGCAAATTTCAGGTTATACGTTTCCAACATGAGATGTTGCACAATAAAATCCTGCAAATGCATGTTGTTCGTCTTACAACACAGCAGGTTTGTCAATAATTATTTTCTAGACTTGAAATAAAAGACTACTTCTTTCTTCATTTCTTTCTTCACAAGAAGTACCTTGGTATTATCATGTTTTTGTTTTATTTTGTTCGTTTTTGGACAATTTTTGTGCTTATCTATAAAGATTTATGAATATGGTAGTCACCCAGTAACATGGTGTATTTTAAAGAACAGTAACAGTACTTTTTGCAGGTGTTTTTATAGTATTTTTAAGATAAATAACTAAAATCTTTGGTGCTTACTTTATGCAATATGGTAAGCTTGTATAAAGAAGTTTCTGCAGTATTTACGGGACAGGGCTCAAGGTGACTCTGGCAGGGGGTGTAAAGGGGGCACCAGAGGTGTGAGGCTGAGGCTGGAGATGTGAGGCGGAACAGCTGGAGGGAATGGGAACACATGGCTCCTGCTGATGGATCACAGCAGCAGGGCAGCCCTAGACGTTTTATTTATTTTCATTGCTCTGTCCACAAGAGAGGTACAGCAGCTGCTGTTTGGAAATGCTAGATTAGGATATAAAACACGCAAAGGGCATTAGTGTGTATTTCACGTTAGAGTATCCCCATGGGGTTCCTGTAAATTAATTTACGCGAAGCCCCATACATCATTCCTTTTTGAGCATTATAGATTGTGACTAATGCTATGTTTTGGTTCGGTCTCAGAATGTAGCATAGAATGGATTATTATAGCAAATACAAATGGATCATTCAGCTTCTTGTTTGTTATGATTGTTTGGACAGTAATTATCTGGTTATCTGGTTATGTGATCACCTTCCTCACTGCAGGCCTGCCATTGACACCGTTATTGACCTGTCACTTGATACAGCTCCATTTCATCAGGACGCTGTACATCAACCTGTTTTATCAGCAGAGCAGAGCAGAATGGTGCTTTTTTTAAATTCACAAATGCCGTTTGGTTTGGTTCTTGTACATGCTTTCTTCCGCCAATGGGGAGAGAATACAATATTAAAGTACTGTACAAAGTTTCTTCGACTACTTACTGGTGCTGCAATACAGCTATTGAATCTATAGTGTGAAACAGATAGCATGACCGGTGTAGAATAAGCTGGTTCTTTTTAGTGAATCAGATCAGAAACACAGCGGAACCAGCGTGGTCTCATTTCTTAACGAATGACTCTTATTAATTGGTGCTTTTAGTGAATTATACAGTACAACCAGTATAATCTGATTCCTGAACGAATAAATGTAACGATTCAGTTCTTTTTAGTGAATCAGACATATTATGATTACTTTTAGTGAATCAAAATCATACAGCACAGCCTGTGTAATCTGAATCCCAAATGAGTAACTCAAATGAACCAGTTATTTTTAGTGTAATCTAAATCCTTAATGATGAACTTAAACAAACTGCTTATTTTTAGTAAATCAAATATACATTATGTGTTTTGTCAGTAGTATTTTGTAAATATTAATAAATTAATTATACTTTTTGTCAATACTGTTAGGATGTAGTGACATTTACTGTTGTGCAGCAGAATTTCGCGAGTGAAATCCAGTCATTTTAATTAGGGATGCTCCGATCCGCCTTTTTCGCCTTTGATACCGATTCTGATACCTTGGGTTCGGTATTGGCCGATACCGATACCGATCCGATACCAGTGAAGTTTTTTTCCCCCATTTAAATAAATGTAGAATTTATATATCTCTGTGTGTGGAACTGATAATCATTCTTTCACAATCTACTAGATACAGACTACTTCATTATAAAGAAAAAGAAAATAAACAACCCGATATGAATATCGGATCGGCGCATCCCTAATTTTAATAGGAGTCCACATGATCGAGAGTTTCAGTAAGGCCGATTTCACTCATCAGTTGGTCACAGAAATTTGCCGTTGACCAAAAGAAACAGCTTACTCTGAAAGTCACTTGTGCCTCATGCATCACTACACTCGTGGTGTGCGATATTGACAAAAAATTATGTCTCAATATTTTTTGTTTTTGATTTTATCGATAATGCTAATTAGACAATATTTGCTGAGTGTGTTATTGTGCTGGTACCTTAAGGACTACCGTGGACAGCTGACTCCTAAAATGTTTGATATTCTTCATATTCTGTGTGGTGGTCAGTTCACAGCAGTGACAGAGATTAATCTTTTCCAATAAGTTTAAATAGATTTTTACCTTTTATGGGTATTTTACCTTTATAAAGCCATTTTTCTATAAGTGTGCAGATGTCTCAATATTTTTTGTTTTTGATTTTATCGATAATGCTAATTAGACAATATTTTGCTGAGTGTGTTATTGTGCTGGTACCTTAAGGACTACCGTGGACAGCTGACTCCTAAAATGTTTGATATTCTTCATATTCTGTGTGGTGGTCAGTTCACAGCAGTGACAGAGATTAATCTTTTCCAATAAGTTTAAATAGATTTTTACCTTTTATGGGTATTTTAACCTTTATAAAGCCATTTTTTCTAAAAGTGTTAGAAAAACACTTGACATCTTTTGAGTCAAATTCTTACTTTTAATCAGTCAGTTTGAATAATAATACATTTTGGCTATTACCAAGCAAATTAATTCAGTATCAACAAAATTCATATTTGCAGTGCGGAGGAAAGACAGAAGCTGCATCTGCCCAGATAGCACACATACGTCTGAAAGATGTCTGTTAAAGATTGCTTCATCTGGAAAGCATCTGCATCTAATAGACATCTTTAAGATGTCAGTTGTACATACATTCTAAATCATAAACATCTTAAAGACATCTTCTAAACATCTATTTGACATCTGATAGGAAACATACTAGAGATATATTGCAGATGAGCAAACACTCTAAAAAATACGTCTTGCAGATGTAAATGCAGACATCAAGTAGACGTCTCCGTGATGTACATGTGCTATCAGGGTGAAGTGGCATTTAGATGTATTTACACACTGTTTAATGCAGCTCAGAGGCACATGTAATGCTTTAAACTGCAGTTACGAATGCATAAATAATGTTTTGATATTTTATACATAAAACGTTGAATACTGATATTTGAGATTATTTAAAAAATGAAAAGGTACTTTAAATGTGAAATAAAACCACCAGTAGGTGGAAGCAAGTCACTGTTAATAAGTGAGTCATTGCGATTGAACTGAATCATTTAAATGGGTGATTCATTCAGAAACAAAACACCATCATGTTGCTCAGAGACGCAAAACAGTGCTGTGGCTTTGTTTGGAATTATTTTTGTTGGCGAAATAGAGCAAAAACGGGCAATGTGGTGTCTAAAACCTCTCTAAATATTTAACTTCTTGTTTATTGAACTTGAAAACGGCACTTTTCGTGTGATATAGATTAACTACATATGAAATGATGTACTATAAATGTATACCCCTACACTACACTACTGACAATGGACTTTTTTTGGCAAAATTTCACCAACATTTTGCTAATGTGACCCCAACTTCAGTATTTTTGTTTTATATATAGCCAGTTATTGGACTGCGTTTGTGGCACCTCTAAAAAGACTGTAAAAAGTCATTAAAAAGTCTATGTAAACACACCATTTGTAAGAATTTAAAAAAAATTATTTTATTATTGGAATTATCTCATAGGTTGCCAGTGGAATTATTATTATTATTATTTTGCATTATAGATTCCTTAAAAGTACTGAAAGAATCATTAATGGAACCAATAAGGTAAATCAGAATTGTAATTGTAAAATTCTTCACAAATCCCATCCTTTCTGACTGCAGCAGATCAATGGAGATCGATTTTCTTCTGTGGACTCACCTTCCATTAAGACTGCAGCTGTATGGTGCATAATGTAGTACAGAGGCTGAGATCCATCCCTGGCCGGGGTATATGGCCCATTCTTCTTTTGGCTAACCAAAATGGGCCGGGGGTGGACGATGAAGTTGCATTGAAACCTGCATACTTATTGCATTAAGTGCAATCAATAAATTCCTCCGTTGTGCACTGTGCTGGCACATCCCCTCCTCTGAATCTCAATAAAGTAGAGTGCTTTCCTTGTAATGAAGTTTGCTGTGCAACTTGATTACTTTTAGTGCATTCAAAGTGAGCCGCCCTGCACTGCAATTTCGCTGATGGCTCAGGCCTGGTCCCCGGTTTTAAATCGGCACCTTAAAGCGACCTCTCCTAGGTGGATCGTGACTTGCAGGCCCGTATTTTTCACAGGGGAACGAAAGTCGATTCTGTTTTTATAAAATAACGACAGATCTTGCAACTTTGATTGATAAGCCAGTAGCAACTAGAACAAGAGATTTGAGATTTGGATTTGTTTTTTCCCCACTTATTTGTTTAGGCGAAAGAGTGGGCGCCAGTCTTTTTTACAAGATGTAAAATAAGTCTGATGTCCCCAGTGAAGTGTGTATGTGAAGTTTTAGCTCAAAATACCATACAGATCATTTTTTATAGCTTCTTGAAATTGGCATTTTTAGGATATGAGCCAAAACGCGCTGTTTTTTGTGTTTGTCCCTTTAAATGAAAACGAGCTGGTGCTCCCGCCTCCCCTTTCAGCAGAGGGTTGAGTTTCTAGAGCTCGCGTTGTTGTGGATATCCCGTGTTTGGATTTATTATAGACTGTTGCTTTGCTCCATGTCTCCGTGTTCATTCCAAATGGTTTATCCAAAATGTCGCTAGTTGCTATGCGCTTTGTCTTACAAAAAAGTTGGTAAACACTGCAACACTGGTTCGTGCACCCCTGTGTGTGTGTGTGCCACGGAGGTCTGAGTGATACGTGTGCACTTGAAATACGAAGTGGAGGCGGGTCCAGACTTTGAGAAGTGCTGCTCTATAAAAACCATTAAAGGTGACCTTTTATGCCCTTTTTTACAAGATGTAAAATAAGTCTGATGTCCCCAGTGAAGTGTGTATGTGAAGTTTTAGCTCAAAATACCATACAGATAATTTTTTATAGCTTCTTGAAATTGGCATTTTTAGGGTATGAGCCAAAACGCGCTGTTTTTTGTGTTTGTCCCTTTAAATGAAAACGAGCTGGTGCTCCCGCCTCCCCTTTCAGAAGAGGGTTGAGTTTCTAGAGCTCGCGCACCGACATGCCAGCAATGACAAAACACTCTCTCACGCACTGAAAATGTCAGAAACTGCTAATAGAGAAAGGCAATTTGGAAAACAAACGCGTGATACTTGCTTCTTCTAGATGGTGTAACGTTAGCTGGATCACGAAAAGTTGGCACTGCTCCATCCTTAAGGAGCAACTTTTGTGCAAAACCTGCTTTATACTGACCCTCATTCACAAAGCAGTCCAGTGAAAAATTGATTCGCGCAAACTTAAACGAATTTGTGCTGAGGGAGCATTTTCTTCGAAAACAAAATGAATCCACCTCGTCTTCAGCGGCTCAGATTTCGGGAGTAAATGGAGAGAGCTATGTGGATTAATACATCCAGCTACAGAACACCTAAAACGCTTGGGAGACATTCTCGTCAGTGCAGCAATGGCGAACTGTGTACAACTTGCTGTGAACTCGCTCAGGGCTGTTCTATGTTAAAACGGCAGTGTCCGCATTCGTTGGCAGGGCCTGTGGCTAATGTGACGTCACATTAGCACCAATGCTAAAAGTAGGCCATTGGGAGACACTGCTTATTATTTATGGAGATTAAAAAAAAAGGAGTGGGTGGATTTTTATCATTATAGGGTGGTTGTGTACACACACTCCCAACACACATTTATGTCCAATCTTGCAAATAGGTCCCCTTTAACTAGGGTTGGGTACCGAAACCCAGTACCAATATGGCACCGGTACCTATGTAACCGGTATGTACTAGAATCGAATCAGAACTCAGATTTCGGTGCCTCATTTCGGTGCCATGCCTGAGCGATCGATTGAAATATTTGTCCTCTGGTTCTCCGAAACGGACGTAAGAAGCATCTTCACCGGCACCGCACGTGAAAAATTATTTCCCAACTGAGAAAATGCACGTGAACTCAAGTCATAAAACTGTAATAATACAAATCCAACAAATCTTTGTAGTAACGCGAGTGTCCATGTTGTTTTCACATTCCGACTTAAAAGCACAACTCGGGAAATGAGCGCGTGAATGCAGTAATTACACTTGCTCTGATG
>NW_015653472.1:874279-874469 GCF_001515625.1 Sinocyclocheilus rhinocerous
ATTGAAAATAGCAGAGGACCTAGGACAGATCCTTGTGGCACTCCATATTTTACTGGTGAACATTATAACCTTTATAACCATTATAAAAGTGAACATTATAACCTTTTTACTCCACAACACCAGTCATGTGCTGCCTTTTGTGATCTGATGTGACTTCTTGTCACAGAATGAGGCAGAAAATATGTTCCAT
>NW_015653472.1:874693-892274 GCF_001515625.1 Sinocyclocheilus rhinocerous
TAACACAGATAAACTATATTGTCGCAGTCGAGAGTTTATTGTCTTTGTTTTATCATTCAAAACGTTTATATGTTCTGTTTACTCAGTTACAACTATAATAGCGATGCCCTTGTCCATATAAGGGATTTCCTGGAGGGTCGTGAGTTCCGCTACTTCTGTGACTGGATATGTGGATTTTCTGTGCGAGGGCGCTCTCTGGCGTCCAGTATGAATGAAACAGACATCATGTGTTTATAGTGCTAATGGCCAATCCATAATTTTTGGGGGGAGCTTTTTTTAATTTTTTTATTTTTTAATAAGTATCGGTTCAGGCACCGTTTAGGCACCGGAACCGCTTTAAAAGTATCGATTTGGCACCGGTATCGATAAAAAACCAAACGATACCCAACCCTAATCTTAACTCTTCTTTATTGCAGTCGGTTGTTAAGATGACTTTGTGCTTTTCTAGAGCTACAGTACATGATCATTTGGCTTTATTTACTGTCCCATCTGGTCTCTTTTCAGACTCCTGGATCACACAAACCCTAGTTTGAAGATCTTTGAAGGACGCTTTTTGTCTGCCGTTCCTACTATGTTTTTGGCCACATACAAAAGAGTGCACATGCAGACCAGATATGATGCATATCATGTCGATGGGGGGCTGGGGGAAGAGTCATATTTTGTCTAGTGTCTTGCCCCAGCGCAGGTTATCTCTGCATCATGGCACCAGCAGCCTGATAGAGGAAGAGCATCCACCCCCTCGTTCTTCCTCCCCTTGCCCCTTCTCTCACATCTTTACACACAAAAACAGATCTTTAAACCCTCTGAAGGAGAGCTGACCTCATGTGTGATCCAGTGCAAAGTACTAGTAGGTGCTTTTCAATACGTCCCCCGTGGCACCTTCCCAATTTCTCACACTTTCTCTTAGAAGAGCCCTAAGCACCTGAGTCCATTACTAACTTCCCGTTAAGCACATTGATATGCTTTGTGTTTCAGGTCAGCCTGTGCTTTACACAGGGTCAGCTTTGATGCTTTCAAGCACAATTTCTCATCTGGCAGGGTTCCTCATCCAGAGTTCTCTGTCTTTTAAGTCAACGTAAAATTGAAATCCACTCAATTTAGTTTCTTGATTCACTTTTTTGGTCTTATTGTGAATTATTTTTCATTGTATGGTATTCCAAAGATTATAAAAGTGGCTTTTGTAGTCTTTCTTTAAAATACTCTAACTTGCGCCTTCTGTGAAATCACTTTCCTTTCCTGATGACATCACTAAGACCTTGTGAGCTACTGGTTAATATCGACCAATTGTCAAATAGCTGTGTAGCTTTATTTGATTAAAAATTTACATTATACAATATTTGCCATCCTTGGTGTGAATGGACCTTTATTCTGGGCCTCTATTCCCAATAGATAAAATCCTGTCTTTTATCATTAAATATCCTGTTTTACTAAAAAAATGTAACATTAAGGAAGTAAAATGTGTTGAGAATGACAAGTCAGCCTAGTTTTATTGTTAATGGGTTTATGAGTTCAGTATTTCTTTTTCTTTCAAAAGGAGATCATCCTTAGTGTTAGTCAGGATTTGTTCCTTTATAATTTCTCTGCTCATACTCTAATTTTCTTCTCTGTTTCCTGTTTATTTGATTAAAAATTTACATTATACAATATTTGCCATCCTTGGTGTGAATGGACCTTTATTCTGGGCCTCTATTCCCAATAGATAAAATCCTGTCTTTTATCATTAAATATCCTGTTTTACTAAAAAATTTAACATTAAGGAAGTAAAATGTGTTGAGAATGGCAAGTCAGCCTAGTTTTATTGTTAATGGGTTTATGAGTTCAGTATTTCTTTTTCTTTCAAAAGGAGATCATCCTTAGTGTTAGTCAGGATTTGTTCCTTTATAATTTCTCTGCTCATACTCTAATTTTCTTCTCTGTTTCCTGTTTTAGAAACCATTGTAATTTGTCATGAAGCAGTTCGTTTATATTCCAAGCGGGGAGCTCAAGTGTATCTCAATCTGCTTTTAAATATGCATGACGGTAAAAGTGACTGTCCTGGTTACTGGATTTTGGCTCGTGGTGAAGCCGGCTTGGGAAATTATACATGTGTCTGGTCTTGCTGTAAATATTTCAGTGAGTGTCAGAGAGTTGAAAGATGGCAGCTGAGAAAAGTATGGAGCTTGGCAGACCTCAATACACTACTATATTGAAGATATAAACTGTCAACTGTTCAACCTTACTGTGCGGATGTTTAGCTGTGCTTTTATACACTCTTTGTTTGATGTTACAGCCAGAGATGGGCAGTATTTTAAATGTATTTAAAATAATTACTTTTGAGTATTTTGCTTGACAAAAAAATAAAAATAAAAATGTAATTTGTAATTAAATGCTTTGAGAGACAATATTTTGTATTTGAAATACTTAAAATAATTAATTAATAGTCCATTTTATTCTGAGATAATACAATATCTTTCTTCACCCGTGTTAATAGTACTGCCGAATATAGCCTATCACAGTTTTTGGCTAGATGCAAGTGAATCATATGACATCCTGTTGGATCCATAGGTGGAGTCTTAAAGGGTTAGTTCACCCAAAAATGACAATTCTGTTGTTAATTACTCACCCTCGTGTCGTTCCACTCCTGTAAGACCTTCGTTCATCTTCGGAATACAAATGAAGATATTTTTATATGAAATCCGAGAGCTTTCTGTCCCTCTACAGTCAGCCATGCAACTTATACATTCAAGGTCCAGAACGGTAGGAAAAACATTATTAAGTAATCCATGTGACTCCAGTGGTTTAACCTCAGTTTTATGAAGTGACATGAGTGCTTTGTTTGTGCCAAAAATCATTTACCGCTTTTTTTACAAAATATTATCCACACAAATGCATCGTGGTACTCTAGTGAACACTCACTCATGTGCGTTGTGTTGTCTATCGTGTGAACACAACACAAATGCATTGTGATACTCTTGTGAACACACCATACAGATCAATATTTTCATAAATAAAGTTGTTTTATATTTTTTGTGCAAACAAAGCACTTCCGTCTCTTAATAAAATTGAGGCTAAACCACTGGGGTTACATGGAGAACTTTACCGATGTCTTTTCTACTGTTCACAGTCGGTTGTGTCTTAAGTGAGCATAAGAACTAATTACTTTATAAGTCTTGCTACTCCTGAGAGGTCTTGTCTGGACTCTGAAGGCAGCTTTGAATATTCAGCATAATATCTAAGACACTTTAAACTGGCTGCAGAAACCCTGAGAATGACTTGTAAAAATAGATATTGTGAAGTATCCGACAATTTTGATTTCTCTTTAATTTCTAACATAATCTGTTATGTAATTATAGATGTAATTTTTTTTCAGAGAAATGTACACTACCATTCAAAAGTTTGGGGTCAGTATGATTTTTTTTTTTTAATACTTTTTAGGAAATGTATTCTTTTAGGAAATTAATACATTTATTCAACAAGGGCACATAAAATTACTCAAAAGTGACATTAAATACATTTATAAAAATATTTTCTTTTCAAATAAACGCTGTTACTTTGAACTTTTTGTTCATCAAACAATGCTGAAAAATGCCTATTGCTTTCCACAAAAATATTAAGCAGCACAATGTTGATAATAATAAGAAATGTTTCTGGAGTTCCATTAGAATGATTTCTGATGGATCATGTGACACTAAAGTCTGGAGTAAGGAATAAGTTAAACTTTAAAATATATTAAAATATAAAACCATTATTTTAAATTCTAAAAATATTTCATAATATTACTGTTTTTACTGTATCAAATAAATGCAGCCTTACCACCCCCACACATCTGAATGGTTGTGTACCTATTTATTTATTTTTTCTGTACTGAAAGATATTAATAAAAATAGTTCAAGCTATTAAAAAAGACTGTTTTATCTAATATTTGTGTGTGCTCTGTTGTGTTATGCTTATTAGAATAATTGAGAGTTGTGTCTCTTGTGAGAAGTGCTTTCGAGTTCCTGTCGGTGTAGTGTTCCAAATCATTCACTTGATGGAACTGTTATGGTTAGCATGCTGCTTATGTAGACTATAGACCTCAAGGCAGCTCACTAGGTTGTGGCACCGAGATAATAAGTTGGTTGCCAGATTTTTCTGTACTCTAACATGGCTTTTTTTTCTCTCCTTCTCTTTCATGTTCCATCACTGGCCTTGTGGACTGCCATTTCAGGTAAGACACTCACTGACTTTCATCATTCCCCAATAAGCTGTCATCTGTCTCTATATCGCTCATTTTTTCTTCTCTCTCCACATACCCGGTGCTTTCTCACATCTCCATCAGCTATAATTGCAGCCCTCATACTTTTCCTTGGTCTTTCTTCCAAGACTGATCATGTTGGGGCAGGAAGTACATATAAACAACACTACCATGCTGTCAGACAGTAACATAATGCACAAACATGCAGTGCTAAACATGTTCCCCTTCAGGAACTCGAGCTGCGTCGTAGAGACGTTCATTATTCTCATTAATGCAGCAATTCAATATTGATATTGATTAGGGATTCCAACTGATTAAAAAGAAAGAAAGAAAGAAAGAAAGAAAGAAAATTTTAATTTGATAGTCTTAATATTTAGTGTTGTCAGTTGAGAGCAGCCATTTCCTTTCTTATACTACCTTCCATACACTATAATTTTTTTTTTGGAAGTTGTAAATAAAGATTTATGTACGTTTAACAAGAAAATACTGTTTCAGCTTTTCTACTTGAAAGATTTCACATATAATTCAGTGTTTTACTTGACATTTCTTTTTGATTGTTTGTAAGGTTTACACAATTTAAGCAGTTTCTGAGTGGAAATTGTTCCAACACCAAATTTTTGTCAGTGTAGTTAGCTTAGCAACATCAGAGCAAGGTGATCAATTTTCAGTTTATCTTGCGATTTGTCATTTATCACGAAACATTTACAGTTGGTAGTCATGTCTCTTGTGTGCTTCTTGTGTGTGATATTTGTATAGTTCTTGGAGTTGTTGACTGTGTAGAGTTTCAGATCACCCATTTATGTTGTTAGTATGTTACCTCAATAGACAGTTGTCTATGTAGGCTGTAGACAGCAAAGCAGCTCACTCACTTTTGGAACAGAGCTAATAAGTCGGTTGCCAGATTTACCAAGCTGATCCTCTCTTGAAGATGGTGAGAATTATTACAGAATTTACATACAGGTCAGAGGGTGTAATTGGTTGCATTTTTATCATGTTATTTGTTATTGAATATTGATAGCCATCATTTCCTTTCTTCTGTTTTCTTCAGCAGCACTTCCTTTATCCCAGCCCTGTTGTAAACTGATGTCTGCACCTGTCACGCCTTGACAGAGAAAGACAATGAGAGAATGGAATGGAATAGCAATGTGTGTGTCTGTTCTCAAGTGCTTTCATATGCAGTGTTGGCCAGTGTACGGCAGTCCTGCTGTGAACAAACAGCACCCTCTGCTCCTCTCAGCCAAGCGTTTGTTCAGTGTCTGCTGGGTGGATGAGTCAATACACATAAAAATGTGTCCAATGAGAGGAAACAAGTGAAGAAGCAAAGCCATTAACTTCCAAACAGATGCATAATACCAATATTGCACTCCAAGACACATTTTTCTATTTGTTTCATGTAGTAGATTATCCTAAAATGAGTAGAAGCCCACAGTTTCTGGAGCATCCTGCCCAAGTAGTCGTTTTTTGTACTTATCCAGGAAGTTTCACATGAAAAGCAGTGCTGAGACACACACAATCGGCATTGTGAGGAAGCCATGTGCTTTTTTGTCAGTGGTGGGCCTGTGCTTTTAAGCCGTCTTTTCTAAGGACGTCCTTTATCATGTATATTAAAAGCCAGGAGACAGTCAAAACAAGCCCTCTGTCTCATAAAGCGGACTTGAGGGAGAGGCCTTTTCATCTGCTGAAGCACGTAAACCTCCTAGCGCCCTCTCCGACACCTCACTCCCTGGTCTAAATGGCTCTTTTATTGGGTCCTATCTCATGGGAGTGGGTGCTTGTCCCATTACTGAGCATGTATCCCAGCTGGCATTGCACTGGCTGAGCTCAGGCACTGATAATGGATCATAATGCAGAGGGCATAGTCTAACAGAATGCTAATATTTGTTTTTGTGCATTCTTCAAAGTGAATGATGCAGTTTTTATTCTCCATCAGCTGTTTATTTTTTGATTTTTTGATCTTGGCCTGGTGCTAACTCAGCGCTAACGGGCCACTTCATTAAAGCAGAGTGCCGTAGTGTCAATGCCAAACACTGCAGCCTTTGTGTTGGTTAATAGGATTTTTCGTATGTCTTGCTACTGTGGGTGTGTGTGTTAAAGATTGATGTTCTTAGCTACTTTATTCTACAGAGTAATAGAAAAACACGGTTATTGTGACATAAAGTACCAAAATTATGTCTTTATTATTCTAATTTCCTAAATTATGCATTTTTAAAGACAAATAGAGTAATTTCTGTGCTGCTCAGTCAACTTATGAAAAGCTTACCAATTGTCGTCTCTGTACGTTATTTTATTTTATTTTGTTTTATTTTGGCAATGACAGAGACAGTCACCTTTACCAAACTGACCGACTCATCCAGATCAATGACACAGACATAGAGCCTGTAACATTTTCAGAGGATACGTCTAAGGCAGTGCTCACCTTTAAATCATGCTGATTAGCTTGTTTATTTTGGTTTCACCCTTGCGTTTAACCTTGGCATTTGATATTTAGCATGCTACGGTTCTGTACACTCTTTCTATGATATGTTTTGTGTCGTTTGATCCTTTATTGCATTTGTGCATAAATGAGTTGGGGGTGTGTCAGATTCAGTGGGGTCCAAATTAGGGCTGTGTATCACCAGCAAAGTCACGATACGATACGTATCACGATACAGAGGCCACGAATCAGATCACTCTGTGCGCGCGCACATCGATACTTTTATCGTCAGATCTCTGTGACGATACATCGTCGTATTGAACACAGCACTAGTCTAAATGTATGAGACCACAGTGAAAATTCGTTCATTCATTCATTCCTTTTTATTTTATTTTTCTAAATGGTTTCAATTATGATTTGAATTCCACTTCATATCTATTGCTCATCACACTCACAGCTCACTTTCTCATGAAATCTTGCCATCCTGGGATTGCTAACAGGTCATGCTAAAGTGGGTCAGTTTGAACCTGTCTGCTGTCAGTGGAAGACAAACATAGTGTCAGTCTTGACATGTCGCTGACTGAAAAAAACACATTCAGTCATAGCTGACAGATATAGAAATCCTTTCCAACCCATTTTGCAGCTTTAGAAAGCACTTAATCTTATCCAGCTGGTGTCATTATATGCATGTTTCTCTTTGCCTGTAGTGTTCAGTGATAGGCCGTGTGTTTGACAGGTCATCTCGACCACTGGTGGAGACGCTCATCCTCTATAGATTACAGATGAGTGGCTTCTCTGTGCCGAACCCTGTCTCTCTCAGGACTCATTCAAGAGAGTCTTTTGAAGTGTCCGCTGTCATAGTGAGAGAAAGGGAGATACTAAGTGGACCAGGCCCGGGAGGGGAGGTGAAGGGGTGCAGGAATGCAGATTTCATACTCGTTCAGATAATGAGATTAGGGACATGCCATCTGAGGCAGGAATTCCAGCAATTCTGTTTCCACCCACAGGCCTCGGCTGATCTGCCAAGGTGCCCTGTTGTTTGTATCTCTACTTCCCCACCTCTTACCTTACTTTTTCTTTCTTATTACAGGTGTAGAAATTGTGTGAGGTCAAAATAAATTTATTTTGACCCAAATGATGAATTTGATTTCTTGACATCGCAAGTGTGCAGCCTGAAGATTTTTGAAGATTCTTGGCCGTAATGCTTGCCATAGGAATAGTTCACCGAAATAATTTACCCTCCCTCATGTCATTCTGACCCTGTTTTTTTTTTCATTTACCATGAAAAACATAATTTCTAAGCTTGCTGATTTATACTTCAAAAAGGACAAAAAAAAGTTTCACAATGTGTGATGTTATTGTGTCCATTCACACATGGTACTTTTGTCTTTGTTTGGGGGGAAATGCAAATTGTCACACCAAAAACGTCTCGGTTATGTATGGTAACCCTCGTTCCCTGAAGGAGGGAACGGAGACGTCACGTCGTGACCGACGAATCGGGATATCGCTTCGATAGACCAATCCACTTCGTGTAAACTTAACGAGCCAATGCACATTGGCATGCAATTATTGCATCCAGCTGCCGCTGATCACAGCGTGAGTATAATAAGGCAGCAGGTGCAATGCATACCAGGTTTTCGCTGAGAAGCCGAGCCGGCGACCCGGCCGCTCAGCGGTGGTACAGCAACCGTGGCGACGGGACGTGACGTCTCCGTTCCCTCCTTCTATTTTATTTTATTTTATTTTATTTTATTTTATTTTATTTTATTTTATTTTATTTTATTTTATTTTATTTTATTTTATTTTATTTTATTTTATTTTATTTTATTTTATTTTATTTTTGAAGCCTACATTGTCATGCACAAAAAATTTATTGTTATTGGCAGAATTAATTAATTAATTTATTCATTTAATTAATTATAATTACATTCATTATAATTTATTTTTAATTTATTACTTTATTTTGTATTTTTTAAAATTCAGATTTAAGTATATAATTCTGGATATTGATTTGTTGGTAGGCATTATTAAAAACAAAAATTACTCTTGCTTATCAATGTCAGCCAGAATTATAATGTATTGGTACATCTCTAAACATGAACAACAAAAATATAAAAAATAATTAATTTTGTATAAACAAAAATTGGGCAACCCTGCTATTGGTGATAGACCTCTTTGAATTTTTGATTTGCATATAATGACCCAACATTTAGACAGTGTCTGTGTGTTAGTGTGCTTACCTTTGTATATCAAATACACATAGGGCACACGTCTTTCTCTTTTTGTGATTAATGTCTGTGTGTAGTTTGGTGACTGGTAGCTGGTGGGTGTTTTTGTCTTATGCAGGTAACATGAGCGCTTTGGGTGACGGGGTTTGTCAAATCCATCCATTCACCCATAATGAAAGTCGACATGATCCATTGTCCCACCCATTTTCTACAGCAAGGGGAAATAATATCTGGAGAATACGTCCCTTTGCCATCCTGCATGACATCTACAAAAGCCAGAATGCACAGTTAGAATTCCTGTCCCTCATGGATGACTTTTTAGATTTTCTCCTTATTGTAAAGTTAGCTCACTTTTGTCTTTTTCATCTTGTCAGCACAAGGTGGTCAGTTACTCCACAGTCACTTCAAAAGGCATCACACAAAGACTAAATGTCAGCTGGGAAGGTGCCGTCTTTGTGTGGGAGTAAATGTATAGAGGAAGGGGACCTGTGCAGACGTGTATGAGTGTTCTTGTGTTAACCTGCTCAGCATTCCTCTCTGAGGAGCCGTATGGAAGGGGGAAAAGAATCCACAGCTCTGAGCTATACATTTCCAGCACTCACACTTTATTAGCCTGTTATGTGAGAACGGGCACTGGATAAACCAGATGTCTGCCACTTTTTGCTGAATTCCTGCTGTCTTTATGTAGGTAGACGATCTCGGATTTCGCTCTGCTTTATGTTAGACATCTAAAAGCTATAAATAACAATCTGTAGCTCTTCCGTTTTGTAATCCAATCAGATTTGCACCGTTGGCAGCATTTTGAATTCGATAATGTCTTTTGAAATAAATATGGTGGGATCCAAAAAGTCTGGAATTCACAACTGAGTGATTTTCAAAATTCTGTCTGATGCTTATAATTATTTTATCAATATTAAAGGGGTCATTTGATGTTGCTAAAAAGAACATTATTTTGTGTATTTGGTGTAATGAAATGTGTTTATGCGGTTTAAGGTTCAAAAACACATTATTTTCCACATACTGTACATTATTGTTTCTCCTCTATGCCCCGCCTTTCTGCAATACGCTATTTCTTCCATGTTTTAATTTTAATGGTAAACCCTTTGTTTAAAATAAAGAGTTTACTGTGGGAGTACTACACTCAACCAACACCAGGGAAGGCAGTTTTTGTCAGAGCCCTTGTTATTCTTAATTTTGACATTAATTTGAATTTTTACACCAGACATATATATCGGTTCAAAATATCGGTTATCGGTCTACTTGATCTGTAATAATCGGTATCGGCATCGGCCCTGAAAAACACATATCGGTCGACCCCTAGAATGTTACCCTGTGTGTTGATGTCGACCCTGTCTGGATTTCCTGTTGTCTAGTTATTAAATATCATTGTATTCGTCATCTTTGTTGTCCTGCCTGATCTCTAGAACACTCTGCCCGTGACACTGGCTTTTTTCATTTTTCTCAGAATTTTTTTTTTTTTTTTTTATGTTTGGTTGGCCATCTGCTCAGCTGTGGTTGCTTTCATTTGGAGTATTTTTCACCTCACTATTTAAACCACCTTGTGCGGTCAGTGCGGCATGTTTCGCTGATTTGAACACTGCGTCATGCAGTATGGAGCTTTTCAGCACTATAATGAGCCTCTCTTGAGCAGAGAGAGTCAAGCTTACCCATAAGCTCCAGTCCCTATGGAAACATAAGTGGCCATTGTTTGCTGAGGGTGCGTTTGCTGAATGCAAACCGGAGACGAGCCCGAAATTCTGGGGCAAGCTGACCATGCTTGCACAGCAGGAGAGCACCCTCTTCCTAGCTCTCTTTCCATTGCTTGAAGGAATATCAGCTGTAGGTAAACCACTGTTCTACTAACATGTTTGACAAAATATCCTAGGCATTTAAACAAAAACCTTTATTTTGTGGAAAACACAGTGATCAAAATTAGAGAACAGTAACCACTGTAGCACAAAAGAAGATTACAACTACAGTTTTGGAGGGTTACAGCTGTCAGAAATTAGTAGGAAGTGTAGAGGCCCTCGCTTTGAATGACTTCAGCAAATCTGCGGAGAATCTTGATTCTCAGACTGCGCTTTTGTGATCTTGGTCCACTCTTCTTCCACTCTCTTCCATATTGTGGTAACTGTAGTGGGTTTCTTAGCCATAACTTTGTCGCCAAAGATTTTCAGTCAAGCTTAGATTAGGACTGTAGGCCGGCCATTTAATTATTTCAGTATTCTTAGCTTCAAGAAACTGCTTTACCCATTTTGCAGTGTGACGGGGGCATTGTCCTGCATGAAAATCGCAGGCTGATTGGGAGATGCTTGTAGGGAAGGAACAAATCCCATCAGACCCAAATAATTTAAACTTGATCTCATCACTAAAGTGAACTTTGGACCAGTTCTCCTCTCTCCACACAACATACTTCTCTGCAAAGGTGAGTCTAGTCTTTTGATTCTTTCTGCTGATGAGAGGCTTGGTCACTGCAGAGTGCGTTTTCAGTCCACTTCTTTTAAATATGCCGAGACAGATCCATACCCTGTTCATGACTGAACTGGCATGCAATTCCAGATGTGGTGTTGAACCCATTCCCCATTGATAGTCTCCTCATTATCCTGTCTTCTCATGCATCTGTCTTGCGTTACTTTTTTGGGGGACTTGAATGAATTAGTGTCATTGTAAACCAATATTCGAGAAATCTCAGATTTGGAATGACCAGCTTCTCTTGGAATGGCTGAAAGGGTCATCCCTTTGGCCTTCATCTGGACAACCTCCTGTTGCAGGGTTTCAGTCACCTTAGAGCAGCCCGCCATCTTGCAGACTCAGTAAAAATTGGAGGAATGCTGCCAGTTAAATAGGGGTTGTCATATAATTAAGTTAGATAAATGATAATTAGCACCAGGTGCCAGATTAACACCAATAACTTGAAAGTATCTGTAAGTGTTCTTTAATTTTGATTAGAGTTCTTTTTCAAATATTTCAAATTTTTTTATACTGTGCTTCAGAATACAATTAATTCTTGATGAACTCTGGCAGAGAATTGCAGACGTCTTCAGAGTGTAATTCCTGAATCATGGTGTCAACCAGTAGGTTCGTGAAGGGTGAATGTTTCTAAAACATCCAGCATTGTTGATGAAACCCAAGCTTGATATCCTCATTACTATAGTGCATGGCCTGAAAACACAAACACACACATGTATGAATCATCTGACTTATATGGAAGTTTAGTCTAGTGCTGATTCCATTGAGATAATGATACACGACTCTGCAACGTCTGTTTTCTGCCCCAGTGAACATGTTAATTGCATTCTTGTATGTTGAAACCATTAAGATGCTGATATGATTAACATTGGAGAGAGACATCTGTTTGCATGACCTTTAATATGGAAACCCAGTCATTTTCTACTTCTAGTTTTGTGTTATTCCCTGCATTATTAATAGCACGAGTTATTTAGTCATTTGAAAGAAACCCGCTCTGCTCAGCCAGCATCACTGAAACAAATTGAAACAGCTCTATTAACAGCACTGAGGTAAAAAAAAAAAAGGGTAAGAATTTATGCATGTATTCATTTACTTTATTTATTTACAAATGCCTTTTTTAAATGTGCTATTGCAGCACTATTATTCTATTCTATTTTATTCTATTCTATTCTATTCTATTCTATTCTATTTAATGCAATGCAAGTATCTTACATGGCCAAAAGTATTTAGACTCTCTTTTCTTTTTTGTAATAGTGGATTGATTAGTCTTTGCTTTTCATTTGATCTTGGAATTTTTTGCTCTTTATAAAGGATGGATAATCATAGTTTTGATAATCATATTAATTTTTCAGCAAGAAAGTACTGCCTTCAGTCTTTCAAACACAGTAGTTGTATGTTGTCACCAAGCTTTAGGTGAGTTGATGTCTGTGTGATTACTTACTTAGCAGAGCGACAATTCTTCTATGTCCTTTTAGTCCAGTCACTAATCTTGCCATTTTTCATGATGTTCACTCTTTCAGTCCTCTAGTATTACAGTCTAATGCTGTCATTTAGCCTCTCGTGGGCATACGAGTCACTTGGTGATCTTTCTTTCTCCAAGGTATGTGTAATGGCACTTTGTTGCCCTCTAAAAAGCAGCTCTATTATGGTTCTGTAAAGCTGGCACTGCTTTCAGACGCCTCAGACCTTCCACTTAATCAGAGCCGAATTGACAAAGTCAGATGCAAAGAGGAAAAGTAAGTGAAGGAGAGTTTGTATGCAGTGCAGGTGCCAAAAAGACTATGAATTCAGCATCCACCTCCGTTATCCACTTCTTTTTGAACTTCTAAGCAGTAATGCTGACCTCAGAGAGGAGACACGGAAAGACATCTTGGGAAGTGTTCCATGAGTCACTGCTTTCATTAGGTTAATTAGATGCTGAAACTGCATTACTTATAATGATCTTTTGATCTGTCAGCAGTTCGAGGGTCTTACTTTGAATTATGTAAATAAAATGGAGGGGATACACTGAAGGAAGAATAGATACCAAATAACAATCTCTGACAGTGCAGAAGCCCAGGAAAGAAAAAGGAGGGTTGAGCTGTTTCTGCTTGATTGGTTTTCTGTCTTCTGTCCACTGACTGAAGCTAAAGCCTGTGTTTAATCTCCTTCTTTATTGCCAGTGAGAACACTTAGAGCGATTGCTTCTGCGGTGACCTCTATCAGACGGGATGCTGGGTATTCTTGGTGCACCTCCGGGCCTTTACTACTGTAGCGCCTCTAATGGTCTACTGGATGACATCTGTGTTACGTGTTACATCATATGTTAATGTTATTTTCATTTTCTATTGCAGTGCAGATGATCCACTATTTTGAAAGGGGATGGAAGAGTTGGATTTCTCAATGAATGCCACTGGATGATGAGTAAAGGTGGCTTCACCCCATTAAGCTGAACATAAATAAATAAATAAGGTGCAGACTCCATTCATTTTCATTGAACTACATTACATGACAAAATGATAAAGATTGATTGCAACCTTTTCGAGGGGCTGCTTTATCTGTAGGCAGATGAGAGACAGGAGGAGACCTCAGCTCTGTTCAGTTCTGATGAATAGTGAGGCAGTTTAATCATAAGTAACTGACCTCATGCTTATGTATGTTTAGGATCTGTTGGAGATAGATTTTTTTTAAATAAATATACATTTTTTTCAGCTTTGATGGGCACTTTCAGCATGGCTTATTACTCAAAAGAATGCAATCTTGCAATCTTGAAGAATGCAAAAATGCTTTTGTTTTGAATTATATGCATTCTATTTTTGTCGTAATTTATATAGTGTGTATATGTTCAAAAGTTTAAGATTGTTTTTTTTAAACAAAAATGAAGTTGTATTTAGCAAGAACACATTAAATATAACTTTCTGTTGAACTTTTTATGTTTCTAAAATTAAAAAAAAAAAAGTATCACGATTTCCACAAAAATATTAAGTGGCATTCATATTAGCATTTTCAGCATTGATAATAAGAAATGTTTCTTGAGCACTAAACAAGCATATTAAAGTGATTTTGGAATTTTTCATATGACATGACTTTTTATATGACACCAAAAACTGTAGTAATGGCTGCTGAAAATCCAGCTTTGCCATCACATGAATAAATGATAAAATGTGTATATATATTTTTGTATATTATATTATATACATACTGTAATAATTGCATTGATAATACTAATAATCCATGATAATGCAAGTAAATTGTTGAATTGGAACAGTTTGAACTGAATGATAAAAATTCAGTATTCAGACACTATTAAAACATCTCTATCATTTCACTTTTGTATTTAAGATAAAAGGAAGAATCTTGAAACTATTATAATGACACATCTTTAGAAAACCTAAGTGGCAAATAAAAAAATGCATTAAATTATTGCATTTCCTAACAATTTTGCATAAGCGCAGCATAATAAAAGCGTCTGCTAAAAGCATAATAAATCATAAATATTTGTTATACCTGTAATATTTTTTATAGTTGTAATACTACATTTATATGTAGCAGACACTTTTGTTAACTAGTGCAAACTCGAACAGTGTGAAACAGGACAGAAATTATTTGAGAGGTGAAAGGTTTATTGCAGATGTGTTGTTAAACAGAAACGTGACATAACTAACAATTTCCAACTTGTTCCTACGTGCAATGAGAGGTACATTAACATCCCAAAATCTAGTTACGATGCCCAATAAGCCAGTCATCCATGGACTCGGGCTCCAGCTTGTGTGTGTGGGTAGTGCTGGGCGGTATACCAGTTCATACCGAATACCGGTGTTTATTTTTGTTATGATATGAATTTTTAAAATACCGCAGTACCGGTGTATGTCGCTTAAACGACGTTCGGAACGCGACACTGTTTGAAAGGGGTCCCTTTTCACTGGTGCACTGTGGTGAGGGAACAGCTGTATGTGTTACTAAGCGTGAAAGTTCCGAAACTGAAGCTGTAGAACTAATAGAACATGATGACACAGAAGAACTCATCCACAATATCCACATTGACCGCCACAAATATCCACCGCCCCCTGCCATCAGCTAAATATGGTTAACACCCGGTCATGCATGAAAAAAGAATACCGTCATGTACCGTGAAACCGGTATAATTTTGAAAAATACCGTGATATAAATTTTTGGTCATACCGCCCAGCACTATGTGTGGGTACATTTGTATATCACCTGGGGTCGTGCTGATTCATGCTAATGCTATGTCATGCCCCTGTGGCTGCTAGGACACCCTAGCGGAGCTGACAAATTTATGTGCCATTTGATTGGGAAGATTAAAAGCAGTTTGCTGTAATAGCAGGGGTTTTAGTGCCATTAAATGAGTCTATTTGGTTGGAGGCATGGAGCTGCTCTCTCACAAGTGGATTCAGCCTCGTTAGCACAGCGCATGAAAAATGATTTGCGTAATAAATTCCTGCTAGGAGGCGGGAGAGAGGGGAGGTCCATGAAGAATGCTAGCGTACCCTAATGAAAACATGTCATGCAGAAAGAGGGACATTTTCTTTAAATGGTTCAACTTTAATTCCTCTAACTTGTGGATGTTTTTGTAGGTTTATCTGGGATTATATCTGATTCATGCCTAAGAGGAAGTCTCACTGCTCAGTCAGCTAGTGCAGGGTGCCAATGAGAGAATTAGCAGCTTTTTTTCTTTCTTTCTTTTACCTCTGAGTCTTCAAATTGTCGGTGCATACTAGTGTGTAATGAGATTTGTGGGTCTGTGGGACAGCACGTCTTCCCAGAATGCTTTTTGCCCTTTAACCTTTACCTCTCATTTGACACTGCCTCATTACCATAGAACGGGGGCTTTCAAACTTTAAAATGTTCCCAGTTTGATGTTCTACTTGTGAGGACTAAAATATAATGGTACCTATATACATACAATACAATTTATAAAAAAAACTAAAAACTATTAATATTGGTTTATACATACCCCAGTTAGCCTCTTGTGGACCCCAGTTTGAAAGACCCAGCTGCAAGATTCTTAAATATCCCAGTTTTGAGGGTAAAGGAGTGAATGAGGAGGAGCTGGGAAATGTGTAAGCTGTCTGACTTAGCTGACTTTCCCACTGACTATAAAGAGAACAGACACTCTTTCTGGCTTGTCTGTGTGTGGTATATCCATCATCACTCATAGAGGGCCAGGCTGTAGGAATCCACCCTATAAAGCTGCTGATAACCCCGCTGTCTCTCTGCTCCCAGGCATGATTGCTGTGATGTGGGGAGGTTTTCACTGCAGGGCTTTTTAGAAGCTCTGTGTCATGGCCACTGTTTGAATATGTGTGTCTAACTCAAAATAAGTCACTCCTGGTCCTTGCTCTTGCTGCTTTTAATGAGCAGAGTGTCTTGCACCAATTTATAGCTTAGTGTAAATCGAATTTGTGATGTAGCCTCACTAGGGATGCTCATTTTAACCGGTTAACTGTTAACCGACCGTGGAGAATTTTGACTGATTAATACAATCAGTTAAACGGTTTAAAAAGTCAGTCTTTTTTTTTTTTTTTTAGTAATTTATCAAAATATTTAAAAAGGTTTGCTGCATGGTTGAAATACGCTACGCGTATAAAAAATTGTGCATTTTTTTAGAGGAAAAAAAAAAACATAAGTCGCATTTTATTATTTCATTCACAAATAGGCAATACCAACACAAAATGTTTACAAACATTATAATAAACACTGTAAACATAGCTAGGCTATTTTAGTTCCCCTCCGCAACAAATCCTTTCAATTAACAGTATTTAGAAAAGAACAAGAATTAAAAGTATAAGAAGCTATAGCTAAACGACAAGCCACAACGAATTCATTTAGGCTAAAACGAAACTGAAACCAACGTTGGGTCTCTCATTCGACACAAAATCAAATGTTTCCGTATTCGCGATGTATTTGAATGGCAAATTATTATTTATTATGTACTTCACTCGCGTTCCAATATCCACGTAAAACAAATTTATTATGTATCATTCACGGCGGTACGGTGATAACGCTTAACGGCACAGATTTTACTACATATTTAAACTGAGCAGTGTGTTTTTTTTCCATATGTTTGACTGACTGTATTTTATTATGATAATGAGCAGACTGCATTGTCAAGGTAGCAATGCTTAACTGTGCGGCGCCGGCGCAATCATTTGAATTTTTTCCTTCTAACAGTGGAAGCAACTACTCCTTTTAGTCATAAAGATAATCGGAATTGTAAAAGGTTTGCCTTTATTTGTGTACATTCACAATAAAAACAAA
>NW_015653472.1:892513-918768 GCF_001515625.1 Sinocyclocheilus rhinocerous
TGATGGCCATGTGAATCCTCATGTTCTGTTGTTTGCTGCTTTTTGCGCATGTAAAATTAATCCCCGGGAAACAAATGTTAGTATTTTTTAACGGGTCACAGACACGTATCCTTTCTAATTTAATTAAATTCAAATTTAAAATAATCTTGTCGGTTAACGGTTAATAATCGGTTAACGAGCGTCGGTTGTCGGTTAGGAAAAATAACCGAAATGAACATCCCTAAGCCTCACCAAATCGATCACTTAAATTTGTATGCTGCCAGTGAGTGGGCAACAAAGTTATAATTTGTGTCAAAATACACTGATTTATGAGGATATGAAACCTCTCACTTATTTAAACTGATTAAAGGTCAATAATTTCTCTTCATGGCGCCTTGTAGACGCTCATGATGGATTATTTAATCTGACCACTCACACTAAATGAAACAAGACAGTCCTAAAATGATTGGGAATTAGAGCTGTATAGCGTGAAATTGCAGTATTGTGAGAGTTTGTGCTCTGAGTGAAAGAGATCCTTTTGCATTTCCATCCATGTCATATAGTTATACCCCCTGTTGGCTGTGAATGCAAATGAAGATGGACCTTAGAAGCAGATCGCAGTGTCTTCATGAGATATGCAGAGAAAATACACATGCAAGCCACTGCATGTCTGAACTCTTTATTTAAACTCAAGGACAATTTTCCACATTGCTTATAAGTTACAAGAATGTATGTAAATAAATAATCTATGTTTCTGTCTTATTTTATTTTTCTAAATGTTGTATTTAGGTTTGATATTGCCAATGCCATTGATATTATCTATCATCCACTTGTCTATCTGTCTGTCTATCCATCCACCTGTCTTATTTTATTTTTCTAAATATAATATTTGAGTTTTATATTATCATTTATATTATCTTTGTCCATCCGTCTGGGTCTGTCTTATTTTATTTTTCTAAATGTAATATATGGGTTTTAAATTGTCATTTATATTATCTATCACTCTATCTATCTGTCTGTCTATCTTATTTTCAAAATTTAATGTTTAGGTTTTATATTGTCATTTATATTATCTATCCGTCCTTCTGTCTGTGTCTGTAATTCTGTTCATCTGTCTGTCCATCCACCTGTCAAACAGATCGATCTGTCAATCGTATTGGTACAGCTCTAGTCTGATGTACTTTTTGTGTAAGCAGTATGTGTTTGAAAAGGCTGTGGCTTGTACTTGATGCACCCGTATTATGCTACCTGCTTATTCTCAAGGCCTGTTTGAGTTTAAGAGGATTTAACAGGATTGTTCGGTCAGAATTACACAATGGAGTAGAAATTTTTGCCAAGTCTGCCCGACTTAAACATAGTTGAATGGAGAATAGCTAAGCCACATGACTTCATGGCTCCGCTTAACTCAGTTATGTGATGTCAAGCCAAAAAAATGAGCTGATTTACATAAAAAGGAAAGTCTGAAAAGTCTTAAATGCAAAGGAAATCTAATGTAGAGGGCACTTAATGTAGAATAGTCTCAGAAGTTCTCTCAAATGCAAATAGGGTCCATGACCTTTAGCTCGGGAGTCAAGTAGTGTCAAGGCTACTGCAGGCAGAGGAGGGTCTGAAACACATAGATAGCACAAGTAGCATTTGAGAGTTAGCAGTGTCACAGAAAAGGGTAATTGATCCACAGTCCGTATAAATTAGACAGAGTTGTCAGCTCTTGTGACTAAAGAGCTAATGATGTTGCTTTAGGGTCTTTCTCAAGCAAAACTTTTAAGACCCCACTTTAAAAGCGTTGAAACAGGAAGTCTGGTTTTGCTACTTACTAGCCGGTATTTGGTTTAGGTGTTGTAAAGAAAGACAAGATCCCTCCGAAATCACATACTGTCTAGTAGGTACTACATTTGGTTTGAACTTTACTTTGGGATGTAAAAAAAGTATGTTCTATAAAGTATGAATATCAAATATAAAATTGTCACTGTCACGTCAGCTTCTGTCAGTTGCGTTGCTTCACTGCTATTCACAACTCATCATATGTATACTTCAGAATCTCAGTGGAAGTAATACGTAATCCGGGTCATTTTGCACACTTTATGAATATATGAATTTGGACATACTGCTTGTCTCGCATACTGTGTTTTTGCCTACTATATATTAGAGAAGTAGGCATATTTGGAAGCAGGGACATTCTCATTTTGGAGAACATTTAATAGGACAGCTATCTGGGGAGCATTTACTACAAACATCTGTGTAGTGCAGGATGAATCCATCAATAATTTTGGTCTGTGAAGAAGAAGTGTGTGTATGCCCTAAAGACTAATTTTGTCACTTTTACACTTGTACTGTATGTAGATGACCTCAGGTTTAGTAAACATGGACTAAATGACGCAAAGCTCTGCTATATTATTTGCTGTAAAAACGTATTCAGAAATATCCAGTTATTTATGAGTGTGCGTGTGAGTGTGCCAGTTTAAAAACATGGGTGCAATTGATGTTTTTAAAACAAGTTTTTAGCCTTCTCTGTCTTTTCTCCCTCTATCCATGCACTTGTGTCCCTGGTGGACCTCTGTGTTTGGGGGCCTGTTCAGGGGAAACTGGAGTTGTACTGCTCTGCGGTGATACAAATGCCTCCCTGCAAGTTCAATAAGCTCTTTGTTTTCTGTATTAATGCTGCAGTGGAGTTCACGTGCCCTCTCTACTGTGACTCCCAAGCAACTTTTAGACTCTCTCACTTTTATTGTGACCTGCCAAAGTCACTGGACCCAGAATATTTGACACAGACTAATTTTGATAGATTTGTGTTCAAGGCAACATTTATGCAAAGTAACCCAAAGAAGTCCACAAAAGAAGTATAGAGATACAATAAGGTCCTTCCACTGATTATGCACACTGTGTTTGCAATCTGTGACGAAAGCAGCATGCAGTGCGCAACAACGTACCCCACCTTCCTGTCTGATGGGAAGCCCCCTGCTGCGAACATATTGAATGCTCATGTACTGTACTTCAAAGGATGCCGGATTACAGAAGTTATAATAGTCTAGATGCTCATAAATGAGTCATTGTTTTCTTCTCAATCATTTCCTGTCAGCTCAGACTCAAGCTTGCAATTGTCTGGAAACCTAGTGAGTCACAAACGTAAAGTAGAAAAGACACTTAATTTGCTTATATTCTTCTGTGAAAAGCAAAAATGTGCAGTTTTGAAAAATGCACAGTAGCCCCTCACTGCAGAACACAAGATCCAGGGGGCGTGGTTGGATCCACATCTAAGGGGGTGGAGATGGGTGGGTTTAGGGATCAGGGGGTAGAGACGGGTAAGTTTAGGTATATGTAAGGGGGGAGGAGTTGGATCTGGATTCAACCACGCCCCCTGGATCTTGTGTTCTGCAGTGAGGACCATCTCAAAATGCACCTGGTCTATGTTATACATATAATAGAAGTGAGCAAGAACTGGGGCTTTCAAACTCCACAATGACACAAATAGAACGTTACAATACCATGAAAGTGGTACATATGATTTATGTTTGAGGAATGGTCATTCTCTCCATTTCATTCCCAAAATAGTTTGGTAAGTGTTCCCTTTAGGTGTAAAACTCAAGTAAAGTTTTTTTTTTTTTTTGAAGGGATGACAAAGGATCTACAGATCTTTGGGATCTGAAATGACAGAACAAATGGAGTGAGGTATTGAGAGAGATATTGAGAAACAGATTTTACTAAGTTTACTTAGCGGAGACCTGCGATGAAATGATGATGTGAATGCAACTGTCACAGGTGTAGGTTTAAGTGAAGGTTTAGTGAGTCAGAACCTGTTGTTAAAGGCTTTGCCTTTGGCAGGTTCAATAAGGGCTTGTTGTGGAGTTGCTGTCTGCTTTAATTTGCGTTGGTAAATTCATTCTCGCACACACACTCATGCTTTATAGGTGAGACCTGGTTTGTAGTCGGTGTCAGTTACCCACAATCTGCATCAGAGTGTAGGTTGATATGGCAACAGCGTGAGCGCATGAAACAAGTATGTGTGACTTGTGTGTCATCCAGGTGCTTCACTCACCTATAATGGAGTGATCTTAAGCCGCGGGAAACGTGATGATTTAGCTAGTCTTTTGTATGGAAAAGCAGCAGTGATTATCCTAAAATAAAGGATGTGGATGATCTCACAAAGAAAATCAGGTCACATTTTACCCCCTAATAAAAAATAAGTGATTTTTTTATTCAATACAGTTAAGCACAAATTGTCCCTCAAATTGTCATTTCAATAATGTGAAAATATTCTTGTCTGACAAAAGGATTTTTAAAATTATTATTACATTTATACATTTGGCAGATGCTTTTATCAAAAGGGACTGTGCATTAAACTATTACATATTATTATGTTATCATATTATCATGATTATTAAAATCAGCACCTTTTAAATAAGCAGCCTACTACCATTGTGTATAAATGATAATACTGAATACAGTGTAAATACATTTTGAAATTATTCTATTCCATTTTCTTTTTATCATATTTAAAATATTTTTTAAATTATAAAAATAAAAATATAAATTTTTACATAACATCTCCCCTTTTTTTGCATTACTGTCCTCCTTTTTTACTTCACATTTTGATGGTCATAAAAATGCATAGAAAATATATTGCTTTGCGATTAATTTGATGCAAAATTTCTTCTTTATTTTTTTAAGTCTTTTTATTTTGTAGTGACCTTCTGAATGTAAACCTAGAAGTTTATTAAATACGTATGCGGTCACAGACAGAAGGTAATCTGTTTTTGTTTGAATGCAGGTGAGGAATGTGACGGCTCAGCTTCATCAGATATTGCCTGTTAAGCTTTTATGTCTCCACTTCATTCTGTTCCATTTTCATCTATCCCACGATTCCCCAGTCTCCCCAATGTTTGCTGCTTTACCACTAACCAATGCTAACCAGTGTTTTTCTTATCTTTCTCCTTCCTTTTCGCATCCTGAAGATCATAGAATGATCAATGCAGGTAAGCACAGCTTTTAGTAACTTCTTGAATGCTTAATCTCTGGCTTGCTTAGATGTTTTACTTAAATCCACTTTTTGCTCTGCAGAGCCTGAAACTTATCTACGGCTCTATCATTGGGATTGCTTTATAAACTTACTCTCTTAGTGGGGCGAACAGCCAAGGATGTGTTTTTGAACTTGTGTTTGCATTCCATGATGATTTGGAATCATTCCTCCCACCCAGCATTGTTGTCACCCATATTAAGTGAATGGCATTATCCACCGCAGTCCTATCTGAGGGAAAAGGCCAGGATAGAGAGCCTCTTTGAGTAGGTGGCTTGAGGAATCTAAAAGCCTGAGAAGAATGAGCAGGGCCTCTTTTTTTCAAAAAGTGGCTGATAGCTGTGCCAGGCTTTAATTGAAAATGGCGGTAATGAGTGTGTGAAAGATCAATGTGGTCTCCGCGCGCACAATCTGCAGCCAAATCCCTGGAGTGTGGTTAAAAGATGGAGGGCCCTTCCCCGTTCACCCTGTGCACTAACTTTAGTAAACGGGAACAGGAGAATTTTTCTCTCCCAGGAGTCTGAATGAGAAGAATCAATGAGAGTGTACCATGTCCGAAAGTCAGCGCGATGAGAGGAAATAGAGACGGATAAAAGGAGAAAAAAAGAAGCGAGTGTTGAAAAGGAATGGACTCCTGTTCTAGGAGAGGGAAGTTATTCAAAGAAACACAGTAGCTCCTCCATTGGGTCTTGCACTTTTTCTTTTTAGATGTTTTGCAGATTAATTTGGCTTCAGTTGGCCATAAAGTAGAAAGATTATAAAAAGATTATAAAATGTTTTTGCATTTATTCTAAATGTATTTTGGATATCTATTTATCTATTTAGATTATCTATATATCAATTTCAGGTGGTATTTAAAATATATATATATATTTTCACTCTTTATATGGTGAAATTTATTTTTCATTGAAGCTCAATAAATTAAATGCTTTATTGTTAATTTTAATTTACATTTTTTTCAAGGCTGTTTCAAGGCTATATATTATTTAAGAGTTTAGATTGTTCCAAAGCCATAATTTTGATATCTTAATACAAAGTTCCTGAATTACTATTGCAGGCTAGAACAAATATGTATTTAAAATACAGAGAAATAACAGATAATAGTATTTTTTTTAAAAATTAATTTTAAGAAATTAGCGCAGTGCTATGGAAGAGTTTTTTTCCTTAGGCATTTTGTTAAAGTCGAGAGAAATCATCTGTTAGGATAGAATTGTTAATCATTCCACCATTAAGCTGCACTGAATGTGGAGGTTTAAGAAAGTGTTTTTCGTCTCTGTCTCCCTCATATATAGGCTCTTGCGCACCCCCTGAGTTGACTTCGTGAACTCTCTGGTACAGGTACCTGTACTTTGTGAACCTGTTAATTTATGTGTAAATAGTCTGCTCTGACCCTGTTATCTTAATAAACTCAGCAGTGTCCAGTTTATAAGTAATAGAGACAGATTTCATTTGGCTTTGTAGGTGTGGTTTAGGGTGATTGAGTCTGTGCATGTACGTGTGGTGCCCCGTATGGCGGCAGCTGTTGCCTGGAGAGCTCATTAACTGCAGAGATGTGACTTCTCTCTTCCTTCCATTACAGATATGCAAACACATAAACAACCACCTGCAGGGAGCAGCCCTGATGATGGCGCCCGGCACCTAGACACACACACACACACACACACACACACATCTCAGCCACAGGCATGCTAGTGAATTACTGTTAGTTCTACAACACAACAGCCTGAATTCTCATCATTATCTGCTAGTAGCTCTTTTGTTTACTGGCTGTGATTGCTGCTTCACACATCCCATAATAATCCTCTAGGAGATAAAGAGGCACGGTTATTAAGTTTTTACTTTGAACACAGCAAAGTTTTCATTGTTCAGCAGCAGACAGGCAGTCATTTAGCCATCATTGAGAGCACATGCTGTTCCTCTTAGAATGGAGGATGATGTTTTATGTAATTATTCAGCTTTCTGAAACGCTTGATATTTTAAAAAATAAATTTGTATTTTTTTTAATAGTTGTTTAATTGATTAATTATACAGACTTAGTTTCACATCTCTGTGATCTTCTTTTATATATACTTCTTGAATTTTAAATGATTATTATTATTAATAATGATGTTATTATTATTATTATTACTAAAATACTATATTTTTTATTTTATCACTACAATAGTATTATTGCAATAGTAATATATATAGTGATGTTTTATTTTTATAATTTAAATGATAAATTAAAAATGTTGTTTTTCATAATAGTAACTTATTGTTATTACTATCATTATACTTGAAATTATACCAAATTTAACAAATCAATACATTTATATATTGGTATTGTTTAGTCATATTGAATTGAATAGTGGTATTTATTTTAGTTACTGTTTTATAAAATATATTGTTGGAGTGATTTTACTAGTTGTAAGGATTCTAAAGCTTCACTTTTTCCCTAACAACATCCATTACCCATGTTGAAATCACTGTAGCGCACAACCTCAAGTGGCTTTTTTCTTTATTTTACCGAGCTAACCGTACAAAACCTCACTGACAGTGCCTGTAACTCCGGCGGCTCCTGAGGTTCAATGAGGCTGTTTGTTACCCAGCTCTCTGAGGTGTGAAAAACCCTGCCCCATTTCTTTTGCCACCATGGCAGGGCCACATATAAACACCATCCAATAAACACTCCACCAAAGCACAGTGTGGGCCTTCTGTTGTCCCATTAGCTAGATCCACCTCACCTCGTTCATTTTTTTCCCCACTGGTTGATTCTTGATGGCTTTTCTGGTAGATTATGACCCCCCCTCCACATTTGATGTGCTTTTTCTTCTTCGTCTTCCAGCTATCAGCCTACATTTTTATGTCACACACTAAACCTCACCTAGCCTTTTGTTGCAGCCAAATGAGAAATCCCTTTTTTCCAAAGCCACAAATTTGCTGACCGACAGGTCCCTTTGTAGTCATCCCCCATGTTTTTCCATCCCTCCTTCATTGCTGAACAGCCATTCAGTCATTTCTAAGAAGCTCCATTAAAAATGCATGCGTGTTTTGTTGGCAGGGCCTACGTTAGATTGAATGAATTCCTCAGGTAGGAGAGGAAGTAATGTACAGAACAAAGTCAGATTCATTGTGCTCTTTATCTCACAGCGAGAACGGCGATAATATGTTTAGTATTATTTCGGGCACCTGGGAGATTGCAATTATGCAGTAGTGAGGAGTGAGTCCCGTCGAGTGGCGCTTGGGCTTTGGCGCAGCCAGTAGCTAAATGTTTAGATTCATTAGTGGCTCACTGCTGTCTGTCACAATGACTGATGCTGTTTTCACTGATTCACTTGGCACCAAATCTCACTAAACAAACGGAAGTGTTCGGGAGTTCCTGCTGAATGCAGATTTAGGTAATTATCATGTTCTCTTGTGAGTTATAGTTCTTTTTTTTCATATTTGACATTGTTTTGACAAAGGATTAGGTTTGTTTGTGAGATTGAAATCCAACCAACAAGTTTGCAAGGTCTCTTTTTTTTTTAGTATCTACTATGGTCCCCTTCATCCGGTCTGTCATGGCTTTTCTTTTTCCTCCCATAAACCCCCTCCCATGTTAAAGGGATAGTTAATCTAAAAATGAAAATTCTGTCAAAATTTGCTCATCCTCATGCAGGGACGCGGGAAGTAGGGGTTCTGAGGGGGCTGCAGCACCCCCTGTTTTCACATGGTTGCAAATGCAACGCCAAGTTTGTTCATTTAAATTTATTCAGTTTTAGCATTTAATAATTTATTTGTAATGGTCTCTGATATGTAAATTGTAAGTGGGCTATAATAAACCCATGTTTGTCTTTATAAACATGATTAATTTTACTTGTGATGTTTTCTATATGGGATGATTAGCCTAATCCTCATGAACACGTGACGCTAGCGCGTGGTTTCAGACATGAACTATACAGAATGCGAACAAGGTTAACTTTAATACAAGGAGATAATGGCGCAAAAGCGAATTTCAGATTTTTTTAAATGCCCATCCCAGCAAAAATTTCCCAAAATAGGCTTCCAAACAACACCAGCCCCAGCACGGACACACACAGCACCCCCAACCGAAAACATCTTCCCGCGCCCCTGTCCTCATGTCAACTAGTATGATATTCTATGTAACATAAAAGGAGATGTTTAGCAGAATGTTCACACTGTTCTTTTCTGTGCAATGAAAGCAAAAGGTGACCAGAGGCTGTCAAGGTTAAAAAAGTAGCAAGCCATGTAACTTTTATCTATTTTTTGTGTTGATTTTTGTCTCCATTGTTGTCCTATTCGGAGCCTCAAAAATCCTTGGTCACTATTCACTTTTATTGTAAGGAAAATGAGCATCTCATTTTGCTTTCTAAGGAAAAATTTTAATCATACAGGTCTATGTTATTATAGTTTTGAATTTTTAATAAAGTTTTAATTTTCAGTTTTTATTTTAGCTTAATTTTAGTTTTTTAAAATTATTATTTATTAATCATTTTTGGCTGCCTAGAATAGTGAAATGTGTTATCTGGAGGCACTTTTATGTTTAATACATACAGGTTGATTTTTTTTTTTATGTTTTAGAATATACCACTTATATCAAAATATTTTATCCCCCCCTGCCCACAAATTATGTACAATTTTTACAACAATTATAATTTCTGTTTTCATTTATCTTTCATTATAGTTTTAGCTAGAAATAATGAACCTAATACAGGGTTGAAATGACATTAGGGTGAGTAAATAATAATGACATAACATAATTAATCAGAAGTCTTTCTGACATAACACTTCAGCCTATAGCTGGGCCCTATAGCTGTCTCGAGATCATCTGTGTCATTGCGTGTTTACTGCATATCAGTTAGAACTGGGCTGTGTGTTGCACACGACAGCCGCCCCGGCACACAGAGCTGAACAGGATCCCAGCGGCCCCATATCTATGCTACAGAACCTGTCCGCATGCTTTAATTGGCTGTTTGCTATTCCATACACAGTGAGTGAAAGCCTCTAGATGTGCGTGTGTGACTGTCATGGCGTATGTGGTTTATTAGGTCATAAGAGTAATACCAAATCTATATTGGACTGTATATGGTGGTAAAAAATGGAAAACTTTGGCACAGTTTGGGATGTATGTGAGGCTCTACTTTGAGTTGACATGTCAGGACTTTCCATCCACACAGATGATGGGTGGTGATCATAGCCTGTCAAAGCGAAACACCTGGAAAGAGGATGTGTGTAACATTATATGTGTAGATCCACATAAAAGAATGCAACAAGATATGCCTTTAGAGATCACAAAAATATTCAGTAAGAATGCTGCTTAGCTTTTTATTTGCCTGTTTTATAATGATGCTTTCCAGCTATTGCATTTTCTGCATTATCATTACCATCTGCTGAATTACAAACAGATGTCATGCAAAATTCAGTTTAATTCAGTTTCAAAACCCAGTATTTTAACGGATAGGCCACACAAAAATGAGAATCTTCTTCATTTGCTTGTCGTTCCAAACACATATAAATGTCCTCCAGTTCTTAAACGAGTCATTCAGACTGGTTTTGCTAAATGAATCAGTTGATTCATTCAAAGTATTTGTTTCCAATTAACAATTTGTTCAGAGAACAGACATGTCGACTATTAGAAATGATTTTATGTACTCTCATTATTTTTAGTGAACAATGATTCAAATTTGCATCAGTTTCTCACACAAAACTCATATGACTTCAGAAGATTAGGCACAGTTTATAATAATAATTTACAATATTTTTATGGAACTTTTGTGAAGCTTTAAAGCTCCAGTCACCACAGAAGAAAGTCAGTCATATAGGTTTGAAAAGACATGAGGGTGAGTAAATAATTTAATGAAAACATTTTAATAATAAACTATCCCTTTAAATGTTTAGGCAAATTTGAAAATGCTTACAGCTTACAGCTGCCAGTAACAGTATAGTTTAAAAGCCCAGTTTAACACATTTTCTTGTGTGTAAATCCATTTCACCTGCTATTTCCCCCTTAAAATCAGCACAGAAATGCATGACAGAAATCATCAGCACATTCCTGCTGGGCTTTCTCATTACTCAAAAGTTGCTTCCACTCATTCTCCATGTTTTCTTTAGCACCATTCACCCGAAGGCATGCCTTATTCGGTCAAGGCCATGAAATTTAGGCTCCCGTTCAAGTTGAACGTAATTCTAAACCCAAACCACCTCTCCTATTTTCTTTCTTTTTTTCTCATTCTCATTTCAAATTCCCCCTCTTTTTGACACCTTTCACCATGTTTCACCATGTCTGACTGGCACTCAAATTGAAGTTTTATAGCAGTTGTTGTCGTGGCTTGTTTAATTGGCTGAGGGCCATCTCTCATCCATGAGGCACTCAACCATGCACTATGAGTCATACCATCCATGCACTAACCAGCAGCTCCTCCTGCGGCAGCAGAGGAACGTTTAGCAGCTTACTGTCTGAGAATTCCTGCTGGGCTTTCTCATTACTCAAAAGTTGCTTCCACTCATTCTCCATGTTTTCTTTAGCACCATTCACCCGAAGGCATGCCTTATTCGGTCAAGGCCATGAAATTTAGGCTCCCGTTCAAGTTGAACGTAATTCTAAACCCAAACCACCTCTCCTATTTTCTTTCTTTTTTTCTCATTCTCATTTCAAATTCCCCCTCTTTTTGACACCTTTCACCATGTTTCACCATGTCTGACTGGCACTCAAATTGAAGTTTTATAGCAGTTGTTGTCGTGGCTTGTTTAATTGGCTGAGGGCCATCTCTCATCCATGAGGCACTCAACCATGCACTATGAGTCATACCATCCATGCACTAACCAGCAGCTCCTCCTGCGGCAGCAGAGGAACGTTTAGCAGCTTACTGTCTGAGAGTGTTTAGCCAAGTCTGTCTATGTTCTTAGTGTAGTGTGCAATACAAACATCCTACTGGCCTTATAAGCCTCCGCCTGTTCCACATCATGGTTTTTCTTTTGTGAAGACCTCAAGGCTTGTTTCAGCAGGAGATAGATAAACCATAATAGTCTGTTTTATTGTCTGTGTTGAATGTTCACTCTTGGTAATTACTGTTGTTTTGATCTCCAGGGTGAGTCAGTGAGGGTAGTGATGAAAACTCATAGGTTCTGGTATGTTTTGAAAGGCATGAGGGTTTCTTCCCTACAAAAGCAAAACACAGTAATTGTGAGTAAAATGTGATTGAGTTTTAGTTGTAATAATAATAATAATGTAATATTTATTATAATAATAATAACTATTATTATTGTAGTAGTCAGTGGTGTAATGTAATGAAGTAATAATACTCCGTTACAGTACTTAAGTATATTTTGGGAGTATCTGTACCTTACTTGAGTTTTTATATTTCAGCCAACTTTTACTTTTACTCCACTACATTTCCTAATTAAAATGTATACTTTTACTCCGATACATTTCCCCGAAGCATATTCGTTACTTACTACAAACTAGTCAGAAGTCAGAAGACCGCATTCGTTACTTACTACAAAATAGTCAGAAGTCAGAAGAACACGGACTGCAGGAAAGCAGGTTTGACGAATCAGTGGTCTGGCGTTTGCAAGTTAGACTCATGCTCATGTGCAAACAAGTGCGCGCACAACCGCGGATAATTTATTTTCCACTCAAGTCGAGGCTGAGGTATGCGATATACAGTATATCTTCTGCGATAATATGGTAAGTGTTGTTGTAATGATGTGCGGTCTGACATTATCAAGTAAGCTATATCACCAAATCACACACAGACTGCATGCACGTTGATTTATTAGTTTATTAAAACTCAAAATTCCAGGCATTCTAAATTGTAGATAGCTAAAATGCTTCTGTATGCTTTTTATATTTATGTAATTTAATATAGTTAACTTTTGGGGTCAGCAAGATTTTAATTTAACTAAAGTAACAGTAAAGGCATTTTAATGTTACAAAAAAAAAAGTAAAAATAAATAAATCATATAAATGCTGTTCTTTTTGGGTGTTTTCACACTTGGTCCTTTTCAGGGGTCTTGAGCACGGTTCGTGTGATTTTTGGCCCATATGTGAACACTCCAAATGATCTCGGACCCCTCAGAAGTGAACCGAACCGAGACCATCTAGGGAGGTGGTCTGAGTACGGTTCGCTTTCGGCTAAAGGTACGGTTAGCTAAAAACGTGCATTGTGAACACAAATAGGCCCCGGATCACTTGATTTTTCCATTTGCGAATTCCAATGTAGTTTGGCCATCATATGTTTCCGTACAAATCAGCTGTTCATAGTGGCTGCTTCTTCTGGCAGATCTCTATAAATTGTTCGCTCACAACGTACACTCGTTTATTTTAATTTCAACCGTTTCCAAACTGTGTAAGAGAGATACTACTGTGCGCCTTGCCAGTTTAAACTTTTTGATATAGGCTACGAGCGCGCACATCCCAGCGGGGGCTAAACTACACTCTTTAGCGTTTATTGTTTCAACTGTCAAAAACACCCATGGTTCACATAAACACAGTTGGTTTTGTCTCAGTCAAATGTAAACATCTGGGAAAGAAATCGCATGTGTGAATTCCAGAATTAGCAGCATTAAGATGACTAATTGGTGTTGATGTTCACCACAAAGCCTTTTGAGACCTCGCCAACCTGCCTCTTCTCGTAAGGAGTCACCACAGATCTCTCTGATTACATGCACATTTGATTAGACTAAGTCATGATTGATTACTGAAGGAGACAGATCGCGTTATTAACATCCATAAATAAAGATAAGACAAAGAGGTACAGGAAAATGTTCAAGGGAGCAGGTAGCGGTTTTTTCATGTGACCGGTGTGGAGGAAACTAGCCAGAATAGCCCTTACATTTGCAACATTTGCACAGAGTGCCTATTGCCATCTGGTGGCCACTGAAGGTATTGCTTCTCTTGCATGTGCACCATTTACAGTCATGCTCTCTCCACCTTGTCATGAAGCAAGCGAGAACAAAGTTCAGCTCAGGTTAGATGTCTGCATACCTCGGAAGAAACATTGCACTGAAATAGGATACGTGTGGACTGAAATGTTCCAAAAACCACCAGATAAGCTAGAGTTTATTGAAAGATGCATTATTAAACTAAATTGTTAATTATTGTTGACTTTTATATTTTTGTTGACAGATATTCCTGAGTGGCATATGAGAAAGTAGGCAATTTTTCTAGTAATATAGCAAAATATAATTAAAAATGCTAAAATATGTAAGATGTTGTTAGAAATATTGCTTATTTGTAACAGATCAGATGTGTTTGGTGGATTCTGTGTGGCTGTGCGAGGTTGGAGAGCCAGTCTCTTGACATGACATGTTGTTTTGACAAGGTGAGTGTGAGGTATCCCACCTTCACACCTCCCTGAGATGACACTGGTGCTCGCCTGGTTCCTTCACTCAAACACACTTTACATCGACATATAATTAACATCCAGTTTACATACACACGAAAAGATTCTTTGTTGGCCTTGATGGTTCCATGAAGAACACACAAAAGGTTCTTTATAGTGGAAAAAGGTTCTTTAGATTGTTCAAATGTTCTTCACACTATGCAAAAATGGTTCTTTTAAGAATTGTTCACTGAAACGTTCTTTGGGGAACCAAACATGTCTCTTCTGTGGCACTGATGTGAAAACCCCTCTTTGGAATCTTTATTTTTAAGAGTGTACTGTACATAGTGTGTACTAGTCAACTAATCTAGTTTGTTTGAGTGTAGCATTTTCTTTTTCTGTGATGTTATCATTATTGTTTTCCATGAGGTAAACTGTATTTTCAGGCTTATCCACAAGAGGGCGCAGCTGCACCAACATAGATATGCACTACTTATTAGCAGCTGTATTGATTTCATAGCTGTTGTAGGTACATAACAACGAGATCCTAAATCCTGTGGAGGTCAACCTACAGATCTCTCTTGCACATCATAATCTATACTCCTGCCCACACTCTCAGAGAGATCATTACGCAGATGGATAACTGAATGCAATTGCTTTATGTAGCAAATGCCCTATTGATTTCATGTCTCTTTACGTTTGACGGATGGAACAGTACTGTACACGGCTGTTAGAGGATAAGGCTGATTGTGTTGAGCGGATGATGAGCGATGACCCTAGAGGTCACCGTGTCTGAAATGTGAAGATGAGCTCGGTCACAGTAAAAGACGGTTTAACATTCAGGCAAGGGGCTTGAGGTTCACCCCCACCCGGTTTGGTGTTAAGTGGGGGGTCCATCTGGTGTGCAGACATCTATGATCCCCAGTGCTGTACATTAATAGAAAATCCTGGCTCCTGTCCATAATTTACCCCCTTGATTTCTTTCCACCCTCCCTCTACTCCCATATCTGCTCCCCTGCTTAAATGCACACATCGTCAGCATTTCCTCTGATGTGTGAGGGGAGGCTCCAGGGGGTCTGCTCAAATGGGGCTGAGGTCTCCATTAGGCTGCCTGAAGGAGCCGGTCTTTCGGCAGCAGACAGGCGTGAGGGAATTGCTCACCCTGACCCCCCACCCCCCACAGTTAGTGAGAAACATTGCTGTTTCGTCTGTATTATTTTTGTAGTAAAAAAACAAAACAGTTTACTACAAAAACCAAACCAGACCAGTTTTGTTTTTGTGGTAAAAAATAACATGTTTTTACTACAAAAAATAAACTGGATCAAACGTTTGTTGGGTCGCTTTTGTTTTGATTCTATTTCAAGGCTTTTATTTGTTGGTTTGTTTTACAATCTTTTTATTTGGTAGTATAATATTAAGATGTTTATGCAACAGAAGCAACTTTTCTCTATGTTGCTGTTTGGTTCTGATCATTTTTGGTATGTATATTGCACATCATATTTTGTTACATTTAATTGAATGTGTGGTTGCTAGAACCCTAAAATATTGTTCTGCAGTGTAACCTAACATCAACCAAAACGTAACACTGAAAAATGTGTTTTCTGCTGCAGAGCGTAGACAGCTGGGTCAAAGCTCTTCAGATTACACATTCTGTTTCTATTGTGAGGCCACTGTTAGGTAGTATTTCAATGAGTATGACTAATACTGAGGCTGCTGTTATTTTACCCACATTTCTTTCGTGACGCTGTAAATGTGTGAAAGATATCATCACTTCACAATGCAGCATTTAAAAGAAGGAACCCTGCCGTGAGGGAGCGTACTGTAAAAATAGGAGAGGCATGTGGAGTTGCTGCTTAAGGAACCCGTTAGTTACCCCCCACACACCCCCGCTTACACTTCATAATCTCAATCAGCGTTTTGACACTGATTAATTCAGCTGTTGACACATTTCTGGCTGTCATGCTGACTTACCCATCATAGTTGTTAATGCTAGCACTCTTGTATGTGTCAAAACGGAGAATGAATGGGAAGCGTCACAGATATGAATAGTGATACGCTTGAATCACTTGCTCTATTGGAATTAGCCTTATACATATTCCTCATACATACTAGCCGTATACATACAGTACATATTCCTCATACCATTCCAAACCTGTTTGAATTACATTTCTTCCCTTTGCTTAACACACACACACACACACATTTCTTGTTCTAGAAGCCATTTCACTTGGATATATGTCACAGTTAGGGAAGAAAAGACAATAGCAACTTCCATTTCATACCAACTTTAACTGTTGTAACCAAATCATTGAGTCGAGAGTTGATTTGTGAATGAATCGTTTTGTGAACTTCTGCATCTGATTCGCTTGAATAGAGCTGATTCTAAAAAACGTCTTGTTCATGAATCAGATATTGCTACTTCAGTGAATTATCTCATGTAAAGCTATCCATGAGGAATATAGTGAATATTTTGTATACTTTTGTTAAGTTTTTGAAGCTTGAAAGCTTCAGCTCCCATTCATTGTGATATGAGCACTGGAAACAGTCTTCAAAATGTGTCCCTATGTGTGCCAGAGAAGATAAAGAAAGTAATACGGCATTGATTGACATGAGGAAAATAAGCAAATGATGAAAAAACTTTCTAGGTCAACTATGCCTTTAAACATCTATATATTCATCTTTTTTTCCAGCTAATGTGTGGAAAGGGGTTTAGGGAAGGCGCTAGCATACATATGGGAAACATTATAATCGTAATGCTAACAAAAAGCAAGTTTCAAATTGAGAATCTAGGCTGCAGCCTTGTTTATTGTTTAATTATTAGAACGATCTGTGATTTTACAGCCTGTGCAAATGTGCACTTAATCCAGCATGCTAATATTATATTATGGCTAAAACAATGGCACTTATAGACAATAAACAAAAGCTGTTTGTTTGGAAAATCACTTTTGGCTATTTTTTGATTTTGTATGGAACATGAAATCTGCTCATTCCAGTTCAATTTACTCAGGCAAATTCTCCTATTATCATACAAATAAAGTCCTAATCCATTGTGACACAAATTGGATAAATTGGTTTGGGTTTATTTATTTTTTATGTATAATGGAAGATGCTACTGCCCCTTACGGCATGCAGTATTAAATATCGAGGGTGAAAAAATTAGTATGTCTGGCTAATTAATAAGAAAAGAGCGCAACAAATTATTAGCATTCCAACAAAAAGCTCAGAACTGAATAAGAGGGCTTCACTCTTAATTTATCTATCACTTAATTTAATTTTTAATTCTTTAAGAATGAGATGTAACAAAGCAATACTGTTATCACAGTCTCTCATTAATTATGTGCACTCCAGGCTAAACAATTATGTCCACTCACCACATACTGTTCTGTTCCTGCAGTGAGAATAATAAAAAGAGCCTTTCGGGGTGGTTATGGCACGTTGGTCTCATAAGACGGAGGAAAATAGAGGATGAGGAAGACTGAATTCAACAGGATGTCCATTAAGAGGCTGTTTTGATATGCGTTTGGAAGCGGGGACTGATGGAGTTAATTGGTACTTTTGAATGTGCTGTCAGACGGCACTGTAATTGGCTTCCTGAGGATAGAGCCGAGCTGATGGGGGGAGGCGGGTGGGCCGCTGGGTGGGCATTTAACACTGCACTGCCCCTCTGAGGGCTTGAGAGAAAGCTTCATCAGCATAACGCATTAAACATTTACACTAACCCATAAACACTGGCTGACCTCATTACTGCTATCAGTACCAGCAAGTCCTGAACACAGCAGCATCATCATCATCATGTGGGTGCGATGGTGGGCGACAGACAAAGACGAGCTGGCCTCGGGATGATTAGGGGCTTCGCGGTCGTTTTCATCAGCGCTCCCTCTAGAACGAGACTACTTCGACTTTCGTCACCAAGCAGAATCTCTTTAGTCTCAAGGGCCGCACTTGTAGTTTTAAATAGATTTTGTTTATTTAAATTAAATGTATATTTTATACTGCGGTTCAAAAGTTTGGTGTTTTTATTATTATTTTTTTTCATATTTTTGAAAAAGTCACCAAGGCTGCATTTATTTGATCAAAAATACCATAAATCAGTAATATTATGATAAATTATTACAATTGAAAATAAAACATATTATTACAATATTAAAATAAAATGTATGTGATTGCAAAGAAGAATTTTCAGCAGCTACGTCATTCTAATCATTCTAATATAGTGATTTAATGAAACATTTGTTGTTATCACTGTTGAAAATGGTTGTGCTGCGTAATAATTTTGTGGAAAATGCGTCACATTTTTTCAGGATTCTTTGATGAATATAATGTTCTTTGACGACAAGAACAGTTTTCTTTTATTTGATATATTTATTTTGTATTTACAAGTGTTTACTGAGATTTTCCGATCAATTTAATGCATTGTTTCTGAATAAAAATATTAATTAATATTACTGACCCCAAACCTTTGAACAATAGTGTTAATTTATATGTAAATAGATTTTTTTTTACTTTTTATAGTAACATTATTTTATTAATATTTAAAATCTAATTATATAACATTATGTGATTCTATATAATTCATATTATATAGTTAATGGGCCCCACTTATAATAAGTTAAGTTAATAAGTTAAGGGCCCCACTCATAAATGTATGTACACATATACACACACATACACATACACATATACACGTCAACATATAACATATTCTCATATATATGCAAAAAAAAAAAAAAAAAGTAAAGAAAAAAACCTTCACATTATTCAACTTTTGAGTTAAAAACAGACTCAGAACCCTAATGCATTATGCATATGTTTGGGTAAGCTGCGTTTGAAGCTAGTGTAAAATAAGCACACCTGTGACCTCACATATGATGAATTTTATATTTGTGCATCAAATTCTGACGTTGCTGTGCAACCGTAAAAAATACAGTACATACAGTGTGTTTACATCAGCCACGAATGAAACATCAAAACGTCATAGTTTCCATTATAATCAACAAAGCTGTTTATACTGGAAGTGCTCCTCAGTGACACAATTTGAAGAGTAAATGATATTTTTCTTTTTGGTGATCTCAAAAATAAGCATCACAGACATACGATAGTAAATATATATAAGGGGAAAAATGACTTAAGGCCCGTATGTCTATAACACACGGATGAGATTTCCACACCCAATCACATTGAACCTCATTGCGAAGTGTCACTTTGTATCTTATGTTAACAAGGATAAGCATGTGTCTGGCTCTTTGTCATTCGGAGGTATTTAGAGCTGGTCAGTTCATCTACAGGTTAATTCATTTTTTTGGAACGAGCCAGAACGAAGCGCCGGAACTGATATGAAAGCGAGAAAAATGAAAATGGGGGTCCGCGCGAAATACGCGGGAGCAAAAAAAAAAGCCAAGACTGAGAGAAAAAAATCAGACAAAGAGGAAACGAGAGTTTTTCTCCCACAGTCCATCATGGTCCGCTAATGTATGAATGGTGCAATGAAAATTGATTTCCAAGTGAATTATTCCAGGCTCTCAGCCTTTTATAAGACAATAACCTTTACTAAAGTGCCACTGTCTTGAGTAAGATGAGTTCACTTGTTCATTTCACTACGCATTTTCTTTCTTTCCTCCTTTCTTCCTCTCGAATTCCACTCTATGACGGAGTCACTATAGACCTAGCAATTATAGAAAGACTGTTTTGATGGATAGTGGTGGAAATGATACCAGAGTGAAGGGAGGATTATGAAATATGAGGAGCATTTGATTGTGGGATGGAGGAAAAGGAGGCGACTATTTTCTAAGAGAATGAGTTGTTGCGGGCAGGTGGTAGACTGAGCGTCAGTTCAACTTAATGATCCACGCATTTGGCCAACAGACGGGTCAGAGACACTCTGCGGTGGTCTCCCAGTTGTCCGTCCTCTGGCTGGAATGCCGGTGCTTCATCACTGTCAGACTCAGCTTAGTCTTTGACCTGGCGATGGTAAACCTTTCCCCCGAAATGTGCCGCTGTGTGTGCTTTGTCTCGTCTTCATGTGGGCATGTTTGTGAGTATTTTGGCTCCAAGCCCTGGTTCTCCCTCACTTCCTGTAAGCCCAGCGGAGGATTGGTTTTGGCTGGGTCACTGCCTGGCTACAGATGCATTCTGGCTGGTGTCCACAGTCAGCAGTCTGTGGTCAGCGGTCATCGTGCACAATGGAGACGGGCCGTCCCCTGTGGGTGTCGGACAGAAACATACACATGGATCCTACCAGCTGGACTGATGGCTTGCGGGGCACAGTTTCTTTCTGCACTTTTTCTCTCAGTCCCCCTCTGTTTCTTTTAAGTTATCCGTCAGTCTCTTTCAAATCTAGTTTGGATTTCAATTATTTGTAATTTCACCCTTCTGTTCCTCACTCTGCCTCGCTTTCCTGTCTGATTCACCTCTTCTTCTCTCCCCACTCACTCTAATTTTCTCTCTCGAGACAGTATTTTTTTTTTATCTGTCTGTTTTGTTCTTCCACTCCACTCTTTTGATCTCGTCTTCACCTCGCACACATTCTCAGCTGTCTCTGCTTCTGTCCAACCCAAGTGTGATTTCTACCATCGGCTTACTGGTGTACAGATGTCAACTCATGGCTATGAGCCAAGATATTGATGGTTTGTACACCGCATTGAAGCTGCAAGGTTTGCAGTACACCGCCATGTGCCCGACACACACTAATTACATTAATTACATGTACATTCGGATTGGAAAGATAACAAAGTCTTCAGCTACAACCTCTGATAGCTCAGTAAGGATGCCAAATCAATACCAACAGAGAATAATATGCGTGGAAGATGTAACAATGATATCCAAATATATTCTTCAAATATTCCTGAACACAAACATATTGCAATTAAGCAGTAAAATAACAACTATTGACCGACTTTAGAAACACAGTTGTGAATAATGACTTGAATGAAAATGTCTTTATTTAAAGAGTGCCCTTTTACTCGCATGCTCTGCATCTGTTGTGAAACTATGTGGAATCTGAGACAGCCTTTGTATTATTTTAGTAATGATTGATTATTAAATTCAGAATCAGTGCATCACTTTTTCATTCTCAAGTCATGCAATCAATGCACACATTTAAATGTTAATATCAATTTAATGTTTAACATCCCACTTCCACTCTACTTTTTTAACAGCTATTTTACATTTTTGTTATTATTATTATTAATATTATTATTAGGTTAACTTAAAAACACCCAGCCTTTCTTCTAGACAAATTTAGGTAAATAGGGCAACTTTTTGTCTTTGAGGTGAATGGCAAAATGTGGCGCATTTTACCTCAGTTCACCCCATAATATACCGTAAATTACTATATTATTATTATATGTACTGTTGTTATTGTTATTAATGTAATTGAACCAATGATAATAATAATTATTCAGCTTTTAAAATAAATATGCTACAAGGTAGCTGAAGTGTGTGTGTGTATATATATCAAATGCATTCCCATTTTTTTCTGTATTTCTTTTAATTCTTTTTTTTTTTTTGCTCTGGATTTATATGTGTGCTGTGTTTGGGGGCCAGTGTTATCAGCAGCATCTAGAATGCTAATTCACCCCAAAAGCTTATTGAGTGTGTGAAAATGGACCTGCAATTCACTACCAGTGTGAAAGAGTCCCTAGGGATGTTTTAAGATTGTGTTCAATGTAAATAGGTCTTCCTAGTTGGCAAGCCATCTTACACTGCTCTGGTATAAAAATTGGGTCCAGGGTTGCGTTGCGTATAGAGCTTCAGAGCAAACCCAAGGCTACCGAACACCTCTAACTCACCCTTCCGGAATGAGTTTAATGATCTTCTTTAATGTGCGGTTGATCGATATCCCTCTTTTTTTGTGCTTTTTTTTTTTTTTGATCCAAGCCATCCATGTGATCAGCACATAACTCTATTTCTTGGAGCCTCCGAGATTGTGTGCCACAAACAGCCTCGGAATGAATGAGATCATCCAGTGTTCCATGTGTGTGACAGTGGATCTATTGGAAGAATGTCACATGGCAACGGCCCTCTGGAACACTGGAACATGAAGCCAATTTGTTGCCTGGTGAGGGGAGTCACATGACCCCTGCACTATCCTGAGGGAGCTGGGGGTGGGGTGGTACTTGGGTCAGATTGCCAAATGTAGGAATGATTGTGAGAAAGGTAGGGTTTATAGATCATCAGAGGCTAGGAGAGGGGGAATCTTGAGTATCCTCAATCCCACAAGGTAGCAGTTACACATTCACAATGTTCCCTCTAATCAGAAAATGCAATGAAGTCATCACACAGGAGAGCAGCAGATGTAATTGGGAGGAAATAGGCAAGGCTGTGCGGCCATGTTGTTGAATGGATGCCTGGGAGGGGGCCGTGTTGCTGACCCATGGCCCCTGAATTGCTCATTAAAACATAGAGGCTTCAGTCAAAGGAAGAAGATGTGCTCTTCCTCCATCCGTGCAGCGCCCTCATCACGAGCATAAACCTGTGAACACATTGGACAGGTCAGAGAAGGCAAAATTGACTTGCACAAACCAAGCTTGGTTTTTCATCAGAACATTGACGTAACGGACACGCTATCTAAAAGGAAGCTGTTTGCAGAGTATTGGCGTAAGGCTATTGTGAGGCAGAGCTTAGCAGTCGGCCGGTTTGTAGAGTCCTCGCACGTCTGCGTGAGACTGTGAGACATGATGTCTGATGAGGTTAGCCTACTGTTGCAGCGTTTCACACTTGGTTTGATTACTTGATCCAAATTGTGAATCTCACATTGTGAATCTCACAATGAATGTCCATTTTCTTATGGTACATTTGTATGTTTTGATGCAGAAATTCAATTAAACATTTAACATTTGTCATTGTAGTTTTTAATATTTTATTTTTATTTAATTTGGCCATGACTGTATTGAATTTAAATTAAGACTATTCCTCTTCCCTCCTAACCCCCATACCCAGTGATGAATTCTGGTAAATTGAGATGAATAACAAAAAGTGGCATGGTTTACTTTAATTCAATATTATTATTATTATTATTATTATTATTATTATTATTATTAATAGTAGTAGTAGTAGTAGTATTACTAATTGTGCTAATAATGCATAATGCATAATTACATATATATTTATATTATTATTTCATATTGTACAATATTATGATGCAGAAATTCACTTGTAACATGAGTCATTTGAGTTTTTAGTATTTTATTTTCAACTTATTTAGACATAATAGTATTATAAAAAGGTATAGTAATATAGTAATAGTACATTTTAGTAATAGTAAATTAAAAAAAATTTTTTTTGTGTGTGTGGAGTAAAGCTTGTTAAAAGCTATAGTGATGCCTGACTTTTGAGTGAATCAATTAGTTTTTAATTCAGGGCTTTTTAATGAATCATTTAAACCTGTTGAAAAATCGGGCCATTAGTGAATAATTGAATCATTCTGTATGATTCAAAATGTAGTATAGTGTGAAATCACCCTTTGTTTCTTCCCACCATGCTCTGTGTTTTTCCTTCAGTCAGTTTCTCTGGCAGCATGCTTACGTTTGCTGATTACATGCAGAACAAATGTTTGCATTGGCCAACTCTGAGGTCATGTCCATGCCAGATGCACCGCATTGTTATTTTTCTCTCCTCCTTGTCTTCCCTCACTATCTCCCTCTTTCCTCAGAATCCGGATAGAATCTTGGAGGAAATTCTTCGTTCACGGTTGTTATTGTGACCGCTCTTTGTTGGTTTGCAGGTGAATAATGGGTGAGGCATCTGTTATGTTTAAACGCGCACAGCAATCATTGGCATACGCTTCCAAAAAGCAGCTGTGTGGGTGTATTTTGTGTCTTTTTTTTCCATGGTGGATCTCATTCTCAGATGATTGAGTCTGTTGTGTTTCGTAAAGTGGAGAAATAAAAGCTGGAGAAATGCACACAGCGGCCTGAGCAGGTTTATTTAACATGCAAGGCTTTTATCAACCGGCAACCACTAAGTGTTTTTTTTTTTCTCTTTTCAAAAAGTGTACGTCTAGCTGTAGCTAGCCTTTGAAGAGTTCTTGAAGAGAAAAGAAAGGAGCAGGCAGCCAGTCTCAAGGTGAGAAGAATCTGTCTTATCTTCCTGTGTTGGGTCTCTCTGACTGCTGACAGATTGTTTCAGCTGATGGCACAACCCCGTTTCCCATGTCTCTGGAACACCTGTGTTAAAACGACCCCGTGAGCTCAGGCTGTGTGGGTGCACGAGGCCCTGGTGCTGCCAGTGATTAGACGGGGGATTCAATGCTGTTATACTCCTCAAAAAACAGTACAATCCTGTCCTGTCTTCTCACACACACAGTGCCTGATTGCAGATACACAGCTGCATAAAGCTTCTCCCACATTTGACAGTTACTCTCTGAAATCTGTCTGATTGATGTGAGAAGGGATGAAAAGGCTGTGTTGTGGAAGCCGGTTTTGCAAGGCTCTTGATTTGAAATATAAATAATTGAAGCTCCTTTTTTCTTCTTGGATGGCTTGCGAGAAATGAGGATGTATGCCAATTAAGATTCCCTTCTGCCCTCCAAGACGATCCGGCACGTTGGAGAACGAGCCGAAAGACGGAAGAATGAAAGGGTGAAGGGAAAGAGTTCATAACTGTAAATGCAAATGAAACGGTCCCTGCGTATAATAGCTTGTCACTGTCAGAATTGATAAGAGAAAAAGCTTCGTTTTGTGCGTGTGCATAATTTTGAGCGGAATGTGTGTGAAATGGAGCTATATAATGGTAGAACATAAGCCGTAGAGGTTATATCGTTTATATTATTTGGATGCCTTAATGGTAATACTTCATAATAGCTGTAGCATGATTTTTATATTTTGATCAAGCTTGTTAGGCCTGCTCAAGGAAATATAATATTCATACAAGCAGACTGTGAAATATTCTACAAATATAAAACACTGGAGATGTTCTTTCCTCAGTTAAACCCAACACTTTCTGAAATATTGTAAATGCTTTTGAGAACAGATTGCCCATTGGTAGAGTTTGTGTGTGGATGTTTGTGTGTGTGTGTGTGTGTGTGTGTGTGTGTGTGGTAATAGCAATCATAATAAGCTGTAGAAGGATAAAAAAAGATGTCCAGATGGGTTGAAGAACCACTCCCTTTGGTCCCCGAGCACTTGCTGCTTTGCAGTGGTTAATTCATTGGAATATGCTTAGGAGCAGCTGGGTCTTGTCTATACTGTATGTGAAACAATCTCCATTTGGTCCTCCAGTGTGTTTGCTCTTCTAAAATGGGATGCTCTGCATGTCATCCAATCACTGCATCCTCTCCACCTCTGCTTAATTTATAGGTAGATGGAAAACAGGCTGAATTTGGCCTCTATTCTGCAGAGGTTAATTGTGTGAGGCGAATCTGTGCCGCTATTGATAGTGGAGGATGAACCGAAAACAAGCATTGTCTCAAGCGTAGATTTGCAGATAAATGGGCTACGGAGCTGCACCAGAAGTTTCCGTGATGAAACTGCACACCAGGCAGATGTAGGTGAAGGTGCTCTTGTGGAGACAAGCTCAGAACAGCATGTCATTATTTTTTTCATGCATTGAACTACTTAACGGCATTTAAACGCAAAGTGCATCTTTTTATTTAATAACAACCCTTGCTTATCTATCTGACTCTTACAAGTTTTGTAGCTGCAGAAGTGGTCATCTGTTCTCTAGAGAGCAATGAAGGCGAGTGCTTCTGGTGCATCTAAAGTCTATTCAGCAGGGGAAAAACTAATGCCAATGGAGTTCTTTACCAATTGAAGCGGGTTTTTTTTTTATCACAATATTTAGAACCATAAAGTTTATAATTAATGATAATAATAATAATAATAATAATAATAATTATTATTATTATTATTGTTATTATTATTATAGACTATATAAATAAATATAAATATTACTATATACTTTTACTTTACTTTACTTTTAGTCATTTAGCAGACGCTTTTATCCAAAGCGACTTACAAATAAGAAAA
>NW_015653472.1:918779-925128 GCF_001515625.1 Sinocyclocheilus rhinocerous
TTTTTTTTCATTTATTTTGGTTTTTATTTATTTTGACAAAATAGTATAGTATAGTATTTGGCATTTATCAGTTATAGACCTTATAACATGATAATTATAATCTTATTGGTTTTTGTAATGGCATACCTAAATAATCATTATCAGTTCTCATTGGATATACATATGGGCAGATATTGGATTTTTAAGTATTTTAATTATTGAAAATGTATTTTTAGATACTTTAATTATTTAAATGAACTTGCATAGTTTTTTAATTAGATCATCCATTTATTAGATCATCCTTAAGCATATCCAGTTGAGAAGCACTGCTGTATGTTGCTCTATTTGGACCAAGCTTGCCATAGTCCTCAAGTTTAGTTCCACAGCTGCTGCTGCCACCTGCATTACCTGCAAGTTCAATCACACAGCCCCTGTCTGCCATGGATGCCAGCTCCCATGAAGCCCGGTGTCAAACACAGCCAAAGTCAAGCAAGTCTCCAAAAAACAGTCACTCTCTGCTGGTCGTGCAGTCTCTGTTTTGGCACATTGCTTCAGCAGCCCTTCAAAGAACCCCACCACGGTTCCAGCTCAATTGTCCCCATAAGGACCATTAAAGAAAGCATCGTGGGAAATAAAGAAAGAATAAAGAGTGGGGAGCTGGAGCATGCTGCAATCATTATTGTAGTTACCATGATGAGAGGGGAAAACAGCATGCTGATGAATGAGTGGCTGTAAATGCTGTTGCTAGTTAGTTCTTCTCCATTAATACGCAGTGGCTGGCCTGTTCCCAGAGACTCAGCTCTCAGCCCGGGGCAGCTGCACTCCTGCCTGTGTTCAACAGCTTGGTCCCGGAGTGAGGAGCAGTCTGAGTGGGAGGGTAATGAGCTCGCTCCACCCAGAGCTGAATATCCAGCTGTGGGAGAAGAATCGTCCTTGCATGCACATCTTTGCTTAGGCAGGTGGTTTCGTGGTGGGGAAGGAAGCGGTTTGGGAATATGGATATACATGTGATGGTAGATCTCTTTAATATCTCATTTGTTCTCCTAGATAGTAGTGAGATTAAATGGGGTGCAAATTGGCTTGAGGATGTTTCTCAGATTTTTCTCATGAGCAGATGAGCTAAATAATCTCAAATTGTCTTTTCTGGAGCTTGGGAAGAGATTTCAACAATGTCTCAAACTGTGTTCAGATTTGCAGGATATCAGAGTCTGAAATTTCAATTAGAACTTGTAATTTCTTGTCAGTTGGAGAAATTATCTGTTCTATTCTATTCTATTCTATTCTATTCTACAGTGGTCTCATTTTTTTCTCTTTAAAGATTACATTGTACTTCATTATTAAATTATTAGTACTTTTAAAGCTTAACTTTAAAGGGATAGACCACCCAAAAATGAAAATTCTGTTATCATTTACACGCCCTACACTTGTTCCAAACCGGTATGACTTTCTTTCTTCTGCTGAACACAATAGAAGATATTTTGAAGAATGTCAGTAGCCAAACATTTAACATAGCCATTGACTTCCATTATATATTTTTTCTATTATATGTAACTCAGTGGCTACTGTCAACCATTTGGTTACATTATTTAAAATATTCTTCTTTTGTGTGTAACAGACAAAAGAAACTCATATATATGTTTGGAACAACTTCGAGGGTGAGTAAATGATGACAGATTTTTCATTTTTGGGTGAACTATCCCTTTAAGCGAGTGTTAAATGATGGCAAAGGTAATCTAAATGTAAAAATAAGGGACATGCTCAAATAAATACTCATTATTGGCTGATACCGATAAACCAAATCAGCCAGTATCCGTTATGGAATTTATATATTGTGCATCACTAGACAACATATCTAAAGAACCTAATTAACTTTCCTGAGCAATGAAAGAGAAACATCTGAGGAATAAAATTATTTATTTGCTCTTTCCTTGATATATGGGAGAAAGTGGGATTTATGTGATGGTGGTTTTCATCAGTCCTAAAGCACTTAACCTGAGTGGCGGTGGGTATCCTCAACCAAAATCAATATGTGATGTACGGTATACGGCCGTGTGCTGAGCACACATCGACTAATAGGTATTAGGGTGAGGACTGAGTAAGGAAAGAAGGATTAGGGTAATTGTGTTTTATCTGCTGTGGTCTTTAGTGGATTGCACCGAGGACACACACACACACATGCCCACATACACACAATAGACAGAGAGATAGAGAGACCTCTCCAGTGACCTCTACTATGTAGATAGCAGTGAACTAGAGTGGAACAGGCTCTTGCACTGTGCTAACAGATAAAGATCAGATTTGAAAATCACATTTATGAAGCAGAACTCCTTTTGAATTATTCAAATAGAAGAACGGTCTTAAAACATCATAAAAAAACAGTTAAATGTATTTTTAGCAAAACGAATATACATTTTTCATACTGTACGTTTATAGGATTGTGATGCATAAGTTTGTTGAAAGTTATTAAAAATTATTTTAACTTATTTCGACAAATTAGTATTGAATTATAATGTTGGCCATTTTATTGATTATCAGCAATTAAAATACTAATTTACTGGCATCAGCCAGAATTTTAATAAAGGAGCATCCCTATTTTTAATTTATTAAATTTTACTTTACTTTATTTTATGACATAAACCAAAAGGTTAGGCTGTTCATAATAAATGAATGACAATAGCATTAGTGACAAAGGCTTTTTATTACACACAAGTTAAGTTAAATACATGTTTCAAAACAGTAAAAGATTATGAATATTACTGAATAAGCCATATTTATAATGAATAAGCAATTATAAAATGACATTATAGTAAAATGTCAGCTGGTTGACACATTCCCACAGTCGCAAGGTATGACCTGTTGTATTGCCCAGCATTAATTGCTGTCGTTTTTATCAAGGTAGTATTAAACTGCAGTTGAAGCAAACATAAGCTTTGAACAATAACTATCCATCTGTTTCCTCAGACTTGTTTGGATTAGGATCAGTTATAGCAGAGCAGCAAAATGGACAGTTTGAATCTGGCAGATTGACAGTGATTTGATTTGGACATCTGTCAGATGAAGCCCATGGGCTGTAGGAAACCAAGAAGAACCATATGAGAAGGAATCTCAAAAATCGAGTTGCTAACAACAAAACTACTAGATTGATTAACATTCAGTGGAAATTAAGATTGGAATTTCACCATATGGTTTTTGGGTAGCCGAGTCTGTAGAAATTGACTGTAGATATTGAACGAACAGCTTCATCTGTGTGATAGCTCACACCTGAATGCATTGTCGACAGGCGGTGTGCCTCACCGAGCAGCAGGCCAGTTGGCAGATGTGTTCTCACGTTAAATTACGCTGATGTCATTTCCCATGGGTAATGTCTCTGTTACAGTTACAACGGCACTCCAGCAGACAGCACGAAGGAAAAATCCCAACTTTCCCACTTTTTAAAAATTTTTTAGTGGGGTGGCGTCGCTTTCTATTCTTGCGAGCCGTATGACAGCGCGGTGGAGTAAGGAACTCCCAGCTGTAGGAAACCAGAGAAGATCTGGCTGGAGGTGCAGTTAGGTCATTCTCACTCATAATCTGTTGGCAGTCTCCACTTCCCTCTTTATCTCCTGCGCTGTCTCGCGTCTATTTTTCGTGACAGATTTTTAAGACATAAGACATTTCAGCCAGCTGCTGTGAAGGAATCTCCACGTCAAAAAATTATTATAAGGGTTGGAGGTAACTGTTTCTCCTTTGGTTAAAACATTGTTGAAACTTTGATGAAAAGACCAATGAAAAGGGAAAGACATTTGATGTTGGTCCTCTTCACTGGGGTGTCACCTTAAGATAGTTTTGCAGATGGACGGATGGATGGATGGATTGGTAAGTGGATGGGTAGAGGGATGGATATTTGAATGGAATAAAGATTTGAATGTTTGGATAGGTGGATAGATGGATGTTTGAATAGATAAATGAGTGGATGAATAGAAGGATAGTTGGATGGACAGGTAAATGTATGGGCAAGGAGATGGGTATTTAAAGGAACAGATGGATGGATGGACGGACAGACGGACGGACGGACCGATAGATAGATAGATAGATAGATAGATAGATAGATAGATGTTTAGAAGGAATGGATGGACGTATTTTGTTCTCTGGCAAAAACCAGAATCCGAAATTTCACTGAAAACACATGCAAGTGAATTTCTTTTATCTTCCACTTTAATAACCAACCACTCTTTTAAAATACATGAAGTACCGCTCTATGCTTTTACTCCTATCCCTTCAATCCTGAAATCAGCACACATGCGTCATACCAGATACATGGCACAAGGAACAAGCAGAAGTCGATAAAAAGCCTTGAGGCTGCTCGTCATGAAAGTGCGGGAAGTGCAGAGAGTTTGTGGTTGTTTCTTAATGGAAGCTGCCAGCTGAGAGAGCACACTGAGAGAGATGTTAACCTTCTGAGATAGCATGCACATTAAAGATGCATTACAGAGCGCTTTGAAGTCAAATTAGGTCTTATTCGAGTCATGACAGAGCGTGTGTAGAATCGACCGGATGTGGCGCCCTCTTCTGTCTCCTTATTATTTGATGGGGGTTTCAGGTCATTGTAGCCCGCATGAATGTCAGTAGATGCCCAGTTGTCTTTGCTAAATGCATTTCTTAGTCTACGTGTCAGTCTGAAGGGAGATTAATGGCCCTCGAGGAGTGTGGGTGTTGTTTAGGGGTGCAGCACCACAGCTGGTGAGTGAACCTAGAGCCCTGTGCTGGAGGCCCGGCTGACCCCGTATTTTCTGCTATGTACATCAGGGGCTCGATTCCACGGGCCCCCTAAAGTCAGCGAATAGGCTGTTTTCAAAGAGATAAACGACCCCTGATGCGGAACTGAGTATAACCTTGTAAAAATGTGTGTGTGTGTGTGTATGCATGACGAGTATCCAGCAATGGGTGGGTTAAGAAACAGAGCGTATAAATAATTGATAATATGTACTGGCTTCTTTGTGAAGATGAACATCCATTGTGTATATGCCAGTCAGTATTGAAGGTGGTGGGTTTTAAAAAGAAGCATTAGCTCTCTGTGCTGTTGACCTCATTATGTGACAAAGTTTGCAATTACAATTTAGCGCAATTGTTGACAACCCTCTCCTTTAAATCACTATGAACTCAAAAGGCTTTGACATGTTTTTGGTCCAATTGCCCTTTTGTGTTTTCGGTGTCGTTCCAGCTCCCCCTCCCCTTTAAAACACTCCCAAGTATTCCCAAAAGCTTTTATTCTCGGTTTCCCCCTACCTCCCTCACTGCCTCCCCCTTCTCACCCCTCCCAACCGTTTTAAAAAGAAGCATTAGCTCTCTGTGCTGTTGACCTCATTATGTGGCTTAGAGCATAAAATAAACATTCATAGGCGAGAAACATAGTGAAATAATGCTATGGATTAAAAACACATTTTCCACCGATCTTTTGCCAGTATATTCATTTTCACTTCTACTGAATATTCATTTTTGCTTTTATTTTTCACAGTGTGACAGAAATAAAAACATGGCTTGGTGTCACGAGAAGATGAATCTTTTTTTTTTAGAACCATCATTCTGGCTCTGCGTTTTTTGATTACTGTTATTCGTTATCTATCTGTCTGTCTATCATCTATGTATGTGTGTCTGTGTATATAAATATATATATATATATATATATATATATATTAAATAATCACACTGCTTCTGACTGAATCACTATCAATTTATATGTAATTCATACAGTGAAGACTATACAGTATTTTATTTTTACATTTGATTATTCAATTTCTGTAGTATTTCTTAAGACATGTTAAATAAACTGAGGCTCCTGAATCTGAAAATCTTTAAAAAGTTTATTTAATTTGTATATTTTTTATATTGTATTTGTCCTATTGTTTATTTATTTTTATTTACCAGATGACAACTAGTCTTGTGTGTAATGATTGCATTCAGCTTTGGCATTTGTTTTGAAATATTGGGTTGAATAAAATGGGAAGAATAAACAAATTTCAAGGATTACATTTAATTTAGTGAGATTTTTTCTTCAACATCTATTAAACTGTCTACTGCAGTCAAATAGGGAAAGTAACAAAACAGTAAACTAAAATCAAATCTGCCTAAAACAATCTGAAATTTGATTTAAAATCGTGAATCGTTTTTAAATCAAATCGTGACTTCAAGAACTGATCTGAATTTCAATTGTGAGGTACCAAAAGATTCCCCTAGTATTAAGAAAGCTAAGAGCTAAATTGCCCTCATATACATCAGTAATTAAATTTCAAAATCAAAATAGTATGTAATATAAATATTGTAAAAATTGTATATAAATGTAAATACTCAACTGCTTTAAACACGCTATAGTGGTATGCATGGCCGGACTTAC
>NW_015653472.1:926354-931678 GCF_001515625.1 Sinocyclocheilus rhinocerous
AATTGTTTGCATCTGTTACAGATATATATATATATATATATATATATATATTAAATAATCTACTTTACTTCAGTTTTTGCATTAGAAATTGTCTATTTTCCTTAATAGCTCATAAAAAAATTCTCAAAACCAAGAACAAATCTGTCCGATTCTGTTTTACTCTATTTTTTTCCCTTTTCCATTTAAACCACAAAGTTTGCAATTACAATTTAGCGCAATTGTTGACAACCCTCTCCTTTAAATCACTATGAACTCAAAAGGCTTTGACATGTTTTTGGTCCAATTGCCCTTTTGTGTTTTCGGTGTCGTTCCAGCTCCCCCTCCCCTTTAAAACACTCCCAAGTATTCCCAAAAGCTTTTATTCTCGGTTTCCCCCTACCTCCCTCACTGCCTCCCCCTTCTCACCCCTCCCAACCCTTTGTTAGAGACAGCCCCTCATCCACTCCCCCTCTCACTGTCTTCTCCTTCATTCGAGGCAGAGAGAGGGAGTCATGAGCGTCCGTGCCGTAAGGATGCAGAAAACACGCTCTGTGCATTGTTTAACGTAACGGAGAGGTGGACTAAGTGTCATCGGCCAGTTTTGTTTTATTTTTTCCTGCTTTTTTCCTCTCAGGCTCCACTCATTTGTGCGTGCCGCTCCCTGGCTCTTTGGCTGAGAAGCGCTGGCTGAACGCAAACTTGCGCTGACAGTGTACCTGCTGCCTGGGGGATTTTCTGACATGAATAGCAGTGATCAGAGTATATGTTTTGGCTGGCAGTGAACACTTCCTCTGAGGATCAGCTGGAGCGAATTTAAGCCCAGGACACGAGGAGGAACACCAGAAGAGGAATGGATGCTTGAGAGAGCTAAACAGAGAGAGAAAGAGCTCTAAATAGCTTCTGACTCCAATGAAAAGAAATGAGAATGGAAGAGCCACTTTCCAGAGCGACAAACAACTTGGAGTCCACAACAGGAGCTTGCCTTGCGTCAGGAGTTATCTACTAAATAGGACTATAACAGCACTGTCCAAAGCAGTTGTCTAGTTTGCTTTGCGCGTACCGTGGCAATCTCAGCTGTTCCTCGTATCTTGTTTCCAGATCAAGGAGCGTGCCTCTACGCTGACAGGAGCATCTGGGTAAAGAGTACTCACCAGACACCACAACTTTTGACTGTACGGTTCATCCAGAGTGCTTAACGAAAAAGAGGGGAGGTTGCCATAGAGGACCAGTGTTGAAGGATAGGGGGGTTGAGAAAAAAGACCCTGCTTCTCTGCGGGGCATATGGTCGAGCTTGCCGAAGACAGCTGCTGACTCTGTGTGGGCTACTTATTCATTCATTCAGGAGATTCAGCCTAGGGCAGGGGGGAAAAAAGTTTAGACTTTTATGACCGAAGACAAGCCTAGTGTTGCAGTTCTCTGAAGGATTTGGGAAGGGGTCACTCTCCAAAAGTTTGTGTGTTTATGTGTGTGAAAGAGGCTAATGACTCCAGTTCCAGCTTGTGGACAACTGAGCGTTTCCCTTGACAGACTGCTAGAATGATGCCTAGCCACACCCGCAGTGCATCCTGACACATGCCACAACAAGAGCAGCCTGGCATCTTCATGCTGCTGTCAGGCACAGACAGGTGGCAGCACATCTTGAAAGAAGGGAATTCATTATGCCATAAAAAATGACAAGCACCCCTTAAGACAAATCAAGAGCCAATTCATTACTAATTCACCAAGCCGTGGAGTTCTTTGCTTGCGGATTTAAACTACAAAGTGCAGCGGGGATTGTTTGCACTCGCTTGTCCGTGTTTCCAGTCTAGGCCAGGGGTCCAGTGGAGTTTTTGTCAAATACACTCGAAAGAAATCACACTCTAACCTTTCATGACAAACCACCCCTGTACTTGGGAAAGAAATGGAGGGATTGCCGGAGGGTTGGGGACTGTAGGACTAGTACCCTTCCAATGTGGCTGTAATTTGGGAACAAAATGCATTGCTTGGAGACTGGTGAAAGTATTTGTCTACGTTTTCCAGGAAGGAACTGCGATAAGAAGCACCACTGGAGTTTAAGCTGAAGCCATTTTTGGATTTCTTTTGTCTATCCTTCTTCTCTGAGTCTGTTTGGAACGCTTGCCGACTTGGCGTACTTTAGGGAAGGCACGGAGTGGAGTATGACCAGTTGTCAGTACCCCACGCCGCCCCCGGAGCGGGACCGCATGTACCAGCACAAAGTGTCGCTGGTCGTGCGGTACTTCATGATTCCTTGCAACATCTGTCTCATACTGCTGGCCACTTCCACGCTCGGCTTTGCTGTACTCCTCTTCCTCAATAACTGTAGGTCACAGTTAGTGAAACATGACATGCAGCGTATGTATATATATCTATGTGTTTGTGTGTTTGTGTTTGTGCATGACCCCGTAGAGTTTTTGTGGCTTGACAAGTTACAGAATACAGATCCCTTGTGTGCTCTGTAGAGTTTTCTTACAGTGATGCGCACTGAGGCAGAGGGGAGACACTTTGACGGATGGATGGTTCAATAAGGATCGATGGCAATCAAAAACGAATCCCTAATGCGTTGGCTTCGATCCCCTGCCTGACAATGAAATGATTAAGGATGACAGATAAACTGTCCTCATCCTACAAAGTGCTTGAGTGCTTGTGTCTAAAAACACTGCTCGTGGCATTCTGTCATCCCTGAAGCAGTGGTATTTAGACTGCACAGTGGGATAAAGGGGGCAGACTAAATGCCTTTGGATGTGAAAGCTTGGCATTAGCGTCAGTGCTTACTGTATCTGCTTGAGTGAATCTGCAAACGCTTTGGTGTCTAAGGGTGCCCCGCCAGCTGGTCTGTTTACACTTGAGTTCAGTGGCTGTCTTTGGCCGTTCTCCAGCATTAAGTTTGTAAGATGCCATGTGAAATTACACTACAGACATCTTAATTTTTTTGAGGCCCTTTTGTAGGCCCTCAAGCCATCTGAGTAGATATTAACAGTAGATTGTTAAATAGTTACATAGAAGAATATATGTGACTTCGTTCTGTATAGAGACAATAATTTACACCTTTTTAGATAGGAATATGTTCAATATTTTTGAAAGAAAGGCCCTAGAAAGGAGAAAACAGTAAGAGGGAGCAAAAAGAGAGCATTCAGCCCTATGCACCCTCTGTAAACCATTACCTATCTCATTTATCATAATCCTACCTATGCCCTCACTTAAAGAGATCCACGGTGCCTGTACATTAGATCTATATTAAAAGACCGAAAAAGGCCCTTAATGAAATTCTAAAAATGTGCCCTCTCCATCCCTCAATAAAGGAGTCTGAGGTTCATTTATAAGCCGACCATGTCGCAAAATCGATTTAATCCAGACAGATTCCATTAGATTTAAACATAAACTCAGTTTGAGCACTCCATCCCTGCTCCTCAAAGAAGAGTAAAAAAACAGGACGGAGTGAAAGGAGTACCATTAACATGGAGAGGTGCATCGTAGCTTTTGAAAGCTTGTTGGAGTGGGATACAGACCAAAGGTTAGTCATTTCCATTTTCATTTAGCAGGCACAGAGAAGAGAGGCCACACAGGACTAGAGCTGCTCAGCTCCACAACCAAATCCATCAGCCTTTACATACACATCTGCAAACTTGATAATAAAACAGAAAGGAAAAGAGGATGACGGACACTGAATGAAAACATATGGCTGGCATACGTATATGCACAGAAATGATAGCCTGCCTGACTGTTCATGCTGAAGTCTATTTGTGGCCACAAATGGCTGACTGTATCTGTCTTGTCATGTTTTTTACATGCCTATTTATCAAATAAATTATTAATCGCATGTTTGAAATTGCAATACTGATTAAAATGTACATTATATAGTGATATGTGAGACGTGAATTCAGTTTTATAATATTGTCATTTGTTTAGTTATTCTGCAGTCTTAAACTTGCTTCTTTGTCATGTGTTCTTAAAGGGGTCATATGATGCGATTTCAAGTTTTCCTTTCTCTTTGGAGTGTTACAAGCTGATTGTGCATAGATAAGATCCCTGAAGTTGCAAAGACTAAAGTCTCAAAACCAAAGAGATATTCTTTATCAAAGTTAAGACTCTGCCACGCCCCCCTAAAACGGTCAGTACTTTGTGCAATTATATTCTTGGCTCATTCTCAGTTTGAATTTTGATTGAATAGAAATAATAGAGTCTGTATTGATCTAATGCTACAGTGCGTTTAGTCTACTCAGATTTGCTTTGAATTGTGGTTAATCTCCCTTTTCCCAAACATATTGTGATTTTTGGTGTGAGAAAATTGGCATAGTATAATGATTATAATAAAATATTGAAATACTTTTCTCCATCCTATTTTGAACAATATTTAACATTTACATTTTTTCATATTTTAATTTAATGGAAATCATAGTGTGTTCATTGACCTAACGCTACATTTTGCCAATTTAGATTTGCTCAGATTTAAATTGTAGTTAATCAGTTAAGCTCCATTTTCTTGAAAATATTGTAAATTCTTGGCATGAAAATATTGGTATAGTATCATGAATTAAAATATTGCAATATATTTCTCCTCCCTTTTTTAAATACTAATTGGCCAAATTTTTGTATAGCAACCATTAAACTGTAAAATTGTCAACTGTCCCTGGGAACAATTTGCTACTTAGCTGTGCTAGCATATGTAGCAGCTTTGAATAGCCTAACATAAATAATTGCAATGTTATTGCTGTGTGACCCAGTTATCAATATAATATTGTATCACCAGGTCCCTGCTGATTCCCTTAAAGGAAAAGTTCACCAAAAAGAAAATATATTTTTTTAAAGTCAGTGGAGTCCAAACAGCATTGGACTCCTTTGATTTTTATTGTATGAACTAAGACACTGAGACATAAATATCTTATTTTGTGATCCACAGAAGAATCTGTAAGAAGCTTACAGGTTTACAATAATGTAATAATGGATAGAGATGCCACAATTTTCATTTTCAGATGAACTATCTCTTTAAGTAAAGCAAATGTGCTTGAATTTCTCAGCCGTGTATCATCTACATGTGAAACAAACGTTCCCCTCAGACCAGTACAGACAGTTGTTTTGTCCTCTACTGCCACTGGACATAAGAAAGTCGAGCTGTGCTTGGGGGAGTCACAGGGTTATGCATTACAGTGTGTGAGCAGTATATATTTTATCTCTGTGATACACATCTGTGTGTGTGTTATTCACCCTCAGCTTAGTGAGGCTTCCTGGAGGATGAAACAATGTAACTGTCATGATTGACTCTCGGACCAGTTCAACAGACACTTCATTATTCAAGGAGAGAAGCACAGCAAGCCCCCCCCCCCCCCCCCGCTCCCTTGTTCCCTCAA
>NW_015653472.1:932842-937420 GCF_001515625.1 Sinocyclocheilus rhinocerous
CCCTTGTTCCCTCACACCTCTGTTTTTCTGTCTCTCTCTCTCTCCCTCTCTCCAGTGCCGGCTCTCCAATCTTCCTTTCGCTCAGTTGTTGACAAGCAATTTGAAGTGAGCCTAAAATTAAACTCTATCCTGGCAGTTGGGAGTGCTGGTGAAGAGGGGAGCAGAGATTCCAGCTCCGGCCCTCTGTGTGGGAGTGTGTGTGTGTGTGGGAGTGTGTGTGTGTAAGTGCAACCGGCTGGCTGGGCGATTGATGTGATAGTTTTGTGGCATTGGTTATTCCCGCTTGCAGAAGCAGGGTGTTGTAGCTGCACTTTAGCTAGATGGCTTCACACGCGTGTTGTTGAAACGCTGGTTCTGTCAAGAGTAATAAGGTACGCGAGTTCAGTGTTTTCAAAATCACTTCGGTTTGGAGGAAAGTTAGACTGAGTGGGGTCGCTTCCAATCTTCTGTGGCAGTTCTCGTTTTCAGTCGGTGCTGATTTTAATGAGTTTCAGCCCAACACTTTTGGCTGGTTTTGTAGTCTGAATATTTTAAACATTTATTAGTGTAAGAGCTTAAAAAGTGATAGTTCGCCCAAAAATGTAAATTCTGTCATCATTTACTCACCCTTGTTTCGTTCCAAACCTGTATGACTTTCTTCTTCTGTGGAACACAAAAGAAAATATTTTGAAAAATGTCTGAATGTTGTTTTATCCTTACTATGAAAGTCAATTACATTGAACTGCATTGACTTTCATTGAATGGATAAAACCAGTTAAAACATTTTTGAAAAAAGCTTATTTTATAATTGTCTTTTGTGGACGTTTGTTGCTTATGCACACTGTATGTATAGAAGGCCTAAAGGGACATGCATTATTGTTTTTCTGTCTTGTTTTCTTGTGATCTGTAAGTTTGAAAAAAGTTTTTTTTTTTTTTTTTTTTTTGGTGATTTCTCAAACATTATTCTATTATCATGCAGATGTTCGTTTCCCTTGAATTGGCTCATAATGAAAATGAAAACACATGTTCAGAGTCTCTATAATGTTTAAAACAGTAAAGTTGTAACTTCCTTCACGAATGTCATACAGTTAGACAGTAAAGTGCTTTATCACTGACAGACATAAAAACGTTTCAGCTTCAATGAGTTGCTGAGATAAACTCACATTTTCTCATCCATGTTGCAGCAGTATGAGCATAGAAACGGCCAAGAAAAAGCAATAGAAAGCAACTTTTGTTATTTAAAAAATCAGAAGAACATAGTTGAGATTTTAATAAAATGTCAAAATCATGAGAGAATTAAGTTGAGATCTTGAGAAAACAGCTTCTGTTGTCAAGATCACAAGAGAGTTAAGTCTGTATCTCCAGAAAACAAACTTTTTTTTTTTTTTGGTGTGAATTCATCTGTCCAACAAGTCATTTCAATGTCTGACCAAGAACATTTGCTTTAGTCTTACATGATAAACAATTTTTGTGGGTCTCTTCTTGATGTAAAGTCTGTGAAAGCAATTCTGTCTTACTAGTTCAAAAGTCTGGGGTTAGTAAGATTGTTTTATGTTTTTTTTTTTTATTCTCTTATGTCCACAAAGGCTGAATTTGTTTGATAAAAAATACAGTAACATCAATATTATAAAATATAATTACAATTTAAAATTTCAGCAGCCATTACTTCAGTCTTCAGTGTCATATGATCCTTCAGAAATCATTCTAATATGCTGATTCACTGCTCAAGACATTTCTTTTTATTATCAATGTGGAAAACAGTTGTGTTCCTTAATATTTTTGTAGAAACCATTATATATATATATATATATGGATTCTTTGATCAATAGAAGGTTAAAAAGATCTATTTTCTATTTGAAATAGATTTTTTTATAGAAAACATTATAAATGTCTTTACTGTCACTTTTGATCAATTTAATGTGCCTTTTCTGAATAAAAGTATTAATTTCTTTCAAAAAAAAAAAAATCTTACTGACTCGAAACTTTTGAACAGTAGTGTATAATATTGAAGTATTATGTTTTAAACATGTGTTCCACTGCTGTAGGCTAAGTGCATTACTGCAAACAAATTTGACAGCATGCCACATCACAGATGCTGTCGATAGAGCTCAAGTTGTATTTAACCCAGAATCTCATATTCCAGCTGATCTCTCTTAATCTATTCTTTTTTAGATTTAACCTCTGTGAAAGAGTCATGTAGTCCACTGTCCACCCACTCATTCGAAACGACTGCTGACCGCCTGGGACTGTCCGGATGTCTTCCTTTTAACTAATGTGCCTCTCTCTCTTTTCTTCTTCCTCCGCAGATAAACCTGTTCACTTCACACCGGCTCCTCCTCCTGATGGTAAGTCCCATAAGAATTCCCCCTGACCAGAGTGTTTTCAACCTGCCCAGATAATGATCTCAGCTCAGGCCCGTTTGCTGTTTGAAGTGGGCATCCTCGCCTGGTCGCTTCCCACCACCGGCTTGTGTGCAGCCTGTTAACATGGTCAGCGAGAAGCAGGGAGGGACATTTGCTTTGATGTAGAAATCTCCTGACATCTTGATTTATCTAGACTGGTGGGATGCGGGGTGGCTGACTTATCCGGCATGCTGCTAAAGTTTTCCCACATCCCCCTGGGACGCAGCTTCGTTTATTACTGAAGCTGATTAGCCGATTGCTTTTGCCATGTTTATGAATATAAATCTCAATATTAATTGAGGTATTGTTTCTCTTGTTCTCACCATGCACTGAGAGTCATTAATTATACAACAACAATTTATTGGCAAATGGCATATCTCTGCACAGATTAATTGGGAGAAACAGCTGGTTTCCCCATTCTGTTAATGAATATTTATATGTGACAACATGAAATGGGCTTTGGAGGTTACTCCTGAGCTGCTGGCAGTGGAGATGCTTCTCTTTATGAGCTGGAGGGAGCTCCATTATGGACACCGTCGTAAATACTTGAACAAAATAGCTGCATGTGTGTGGGTGTAGTCGGTATTAATGTGCTGAAATTACATGCGGTATAATTAACTCCATTGCACACGTGCAAACATTTTGAAAGTTTTCAGCATGGCTGTTAGCACCGAAGCAGACCTGAATGACCAAAGGAGCAGCAAACAAACCGTAATAATTCTCTGAGAGCAATTCTGTGTTCATTTTTACACATTTTTATGATTTAGTTATGGTTTTTGTATATTGGTGAAAATATTCTTTAAATTTAGTCAATATTCATTTAGTCATTTTTTTATAGACTGATTATGACATTTCATTTTAGATTTAATTTAATAGAGCATTGTCAGTGTTATTTTAGTATTATGTACTATTATAGTAATTTTTAGTATTTTGTATTAGTTTTTATATTTATATTTTCAGTATTTATTTTAGTATTAGTAATTTGGGCTTTTGTAAAAAAAAATTCGTTTTTTTATGTCTAATTTTAGTACTTCAACTTAAACTTTTTTTCAGTTAGTTGACAAGGCAACATTGCTTTTTTAAGTTTCAGTTTATCTAATATTTATATTTTATTTTATTTCAGCATATTTCAATTAACAAAAACTATTTTTAATGATTTTATTTTATTTTAAACACTGAGCAACGATGACGAGATTAAACAAATGCAAAATTAAGCCAAATATTCAAATATAAATATAATATGTGTATGTAGACGAATTGTGATTCTGAATATATTTTGAAACATTTATTTATTAAATTTGTTACAGAGAGCACAGAATTTTAAGTTCTGCATTTGCTCCATATCCTGTAATTTTGTGTGTTGTGTGTGTATATATCTGATCAATCTCATATATAGGATGTGTTTAAGTGTGTTAATTAATCTGTTAGTAAAGCACTTCAGTTCACCAGTATTCATTCACTGTTCAGCTTCAGCTCAGACAGGTCAATTCATGACATTATTGACTATGATTTGGTTAATATAAAAACAATCGTGCTCTTTCTAGATTCTAGATAAATCATTGTTTTTGCACAGTTAATCTTGCAACTTTTTTTCTTACTGTTTTCATCAACAGTACGTTTTAATTAAACACATTTAATTAGCATTACAATTCATCTTTGTAATTGTTGACCAAAAAACTTTGTTAACAAACACTTTTATCAGTAATTTTGTTGAGATTACAAATGCATTTGAAGAAACGGCTCTGCTGGGTCTAGGCTCGATTTGCACAATAATTGCCCAGTCACCTGCTTCATAGCATGTTCTGTCTGAGGGTTTGAGGAAAGGCTTGTGTTAAAAATCAGGCTTTAAGATTTGATTCCCCTGCATCTACAAGACTACAAGACAATAGTTATTATCTCCTTGAAATGCTGTCCATGCAGCACTGCTGGGTAATTATGTCTGATTGATGTTTTGATTAACCTTGGAAACTCATAAAATTTTACTTAAAATGTATACATTTTACTGTTTTTGTTAGTTTTTCCTGTTTTTTGTTTCTCAAACACGATCAGTTTTACCAGGGATGAGCTGCTGAACATTCGGCAGAACACACCACACAATTTTCTACCGGATTTCGTTTATTCGGACGTTTTGCTGAACGTTGTAGTCGGCGGAGCTGCTGCGCTGATCAAGCGCTTCAGGACGCGCAGATGGGGGAAG
>NW_015653472.1:937516-947346 GCF_001515625.1 Sinocyclocheilus rhinocerous
TTTTTTGTGGTTTATATTTATGCATGTGTATTTTATTCACATCTCATTTTTATTATCTGTGTGTTGTTGTTGTCTCCGTGTACTGGAAGCTTGTGACACTATAACAAATTCCTTGTATGTGCAAACATACTTGGCAATAAAGCTCTTTCTGATTCTGATTCTGATTCTGATTCTGACATCTGACTCGTAGAGAAATAGAGGCAGTATACACTTCTAACTGCTTTTTAATAGAAGTTTAATGACATTAGAGATTGCTTTGAAAACCAGCAGTTCTGAGAGAAATTGCGAGGCGCCGAGTGATGTCGCAAAACTCCATTCCCCCTTTGATGCTTTCCGAACCTTGGGCTATTGATCACACCGCACATTTTCGATACATAGATGTTTCTTCTTTCCCGCCTGTTTGTTTCCACTCTAGCCGAGCGTTTAAAAGCCGCAGCCAGCTCTTAATTACATTTCCGATTGTTGTGTGAGTTCTCAGACGGCCGGTTCTTTATGTGCCAGACCTACACAAGCCCATAGAAAAGCTCTCCTCCTGGCTATCTCATCCCCTGCCCCGCGGCCGCTGTCTTCAGAGGCCATTACGCGTCAAGGGAGATTGGTTGTCCAATTACACTTCCATCCCCAATCCTTCATTGCCATATTAATTCGTTACAAGACTGAGATGTACTTATATAAAAGCCTATGCATTAGGAAAATGAGCATGAGAGGGAAAACATGTCCCCCGTTCCAACGACGTAATGACATTCCCAGACCAACTTATCCACAGATATTTAATTAAACAGAATCACATCATAGAAATACAAGTATCCCGCTATTATAAGCACAATTGAAGTCTTTCCCCTTCAAATGACAGAAACCAATCCATATTGAAGTTTCACCCCACTTTTGAAGCGTATTTGTATGTGCATCTGCCCGTTCCAACTCAATAAAAGATGTTTAATCACTAGCTGAAACCTGACAAAGCAACCTTTAATTAGGATCGTTTTGTAGGCCGTTTGTTCAATGTCTTTAAGCGGATGTCCTTCAGAGTTTTAGCCGCTCAAGCCGGCATGTGAGCGGCAAACTGAACACTACCAGATTCTCAAACTCAGGGCCGTGTTGCCCACACAGAGGTCATTAGTGTAAGATTTGGCAAAGCTTTGTCCCGTTAATTATCTCTGTGGCGTTTTAGAAAGTTGGCTTGAGGAAAACATCTTGCTTTCGATAAAACAAATGTTCGTTTCTTTTTATCCAGCCCACTTACGACGTTGTGTGCGCCAAGCGATAAACTTGAGGGGATTCTGTACTTGGAATGCCCTTGGTTTGGCTGGGTATTCATGTTATTTTTAGAAGGAGTCAAAGAAACAATGACTGGATTGTGTTGGGTAGTTTATAACCATTAGATCAGATGTTTTTGACTGGTTTGAGAAGATGTCGCCTGTAGCAATAGGTCACCTAGCATTCCCTCTTTAATTTGGGTCATGTTGGAAATGAGATGGTGAGATGCGGACATGGTAACTCAAACCCTCCTCGCTGTCTCCTACACATCTCGACATGTGGTAATGAATACACTCCATCTGAATGCAGCCTTCCGTTCGGCATTTGTCACCTGTACCTGCAAAAGAAAAAACATAAAAGCATATTGAATCAAGTGGGTGGTGGGATGTAGGACTGAGATGTTTATGTGGGCCCGAGTTGTGGAACTACTTTCAGAGACCCTGCCAAACTTTCTTTAGCTTTGAAAAACTGAAACGGTTTCTTCCGAAAGGGGAAATGATAATAAATAAAAGGCAGGGCTTGTGTAATTTATTCAGCCATTGCTGTGTTCTTGACAGAAGGAAGCAGAATTAATTATTACCAGTCTCTTATCTTAATTCAATCTTTTCATGTCATGGATTTCACACAAAAGAGCCCGAAAAATCATGTTCATCGCCACTTTTTTTGGTTTGCAGAGAACGGCGCGTATCAAAATATCAAATATGTGGCATAAATTCATCTGGGGATTAAATGTTATACCTAACTCGAGCGCTCACCAAAGTTTTCAAGTTTGACATTACGCCTGGAAGTTTTGTTGCCCTCTGTGCTGTCTGAACATAAATACAACTGCGAGAAATTCTCGAGACCGGCTGTCTTTGTAGTTCTGTAGAATCAGCATTTGCTTGCATAAGCAACAAACAGAAGAGCTTGTCATGGAGGGGAATCGGGGAGGTGTGGGCAAAGCTTGTTTTGATATTAATCTGTCTAACATATTCTTGACACAACACAGCAGTGTACAGCGCAGAAATGGAAGCTATTGATTTCTGGAGGGGAGAGATGGCAAGTTTACGCACTGAGGGTAAGAAAGTAGATGTAAGATGTGGCCCGTTTGTTACACAGAATTGTGAGGAAAGCAATTCATATTGACATTCGCATCAGTGAGGTTTTGTCACGGCTCTGGTTTTACCTGGGCTTCAGATTGAAAATATACACTCACAGTCTTTTGTGTTCAAGTCAAATTGGAATTTGGGTCAATGACATATAAGAGTGTCCATGATAAAGAAAAGAAAAACACTTTGAAAGTTCTTAGAGATGTACTCTTTGTATTCATGTTGCTTTCATATGGTTTTAAAGAACATTTATACCATTTTAAAGACCATTTTCAATATAACATTTTCCATACACCTTATGTGAGTGTACATTTTACAGCTTGAGCTAACCTAAAAAGATATTTGATATTTTAAGAGACCTTGACACACAGGCAGGAGAGTCTGCAGGGGTCCTCTCTGATTTCATTTTTTCTGCTTGATGGTTAGACAAAAATACTTCAGAAATGCCATTCATAAATCATAAATGACTTGATTTAAAAAAAAAATGTATATATCATTTAATATACAAATTATTTTTTAAGTATTATATGTTATTTATTTATTTATTTATATAAATTTCATTCTCAGGACAGTTGTATCAACCTGACATTTATTTACTTTATATTTATTTTTATGAATTTTATAGTATTTACTTATACAAATTCCATTCTCAGAACATTTGTATCACCCTGATATTTCTAACTCTTTCCCCAAAACATATAAAAATTATTATTAATTCAAAAATGTAAAACATTTTAATCGAAGAAGGGGTGTATTCAAATCATTGTAGAGGTGTATTCAAGTCACTGCGCTTTAGTAGCTCCCTTGAATAGTAACATGAACCAAAACGGTGGCATAATGAATGCTAAAGTGCTCAGTAGATCAGGTCTTTGTCAGAGGAAGATGTCTACTGATGTAGTTTTGGATTTAATTATAATAATTACAATGCATAGCAGTAATGCTTTTGGGATGATGATAACACATTGATTGCTATTTCTGAAGTGTACACAGATGCATTAGTGAGGCAGGAATACCTTGAGATGCTGAGTTGTATGATTAATGTGATCGTTTGCCACATAGATCCAGGGATCAGATGTTGTTGACAGGCTTACAAAGAAATGTGAAATGACTTGATAGGACCGTAATGCAAGGGAAATCCCTATCGTTTTTTAAATTGTTAATCGCACCCGCTAAAATTAGAACGCTCTCTAGTCTCATTATGAAACCAATTATGTTGCATACACTTCAGTTTTTATTACACAGACTTTGACTTCTCTTTCTATCAGTATAATTGTTCAAGACTTGAGTTATGTAACAGATCCTTCAAACCATTTATCATTATTTTATGGATGTTATTCCATTATACTGTAGTGTATGAGCAAACGGTAATATCGTCTCAGGTTACGTATGTAACCATGGTTCCTCGAGGGAAAGGGACGCTGCGTCGGAAAACGCTTTGGGAATGCCTTCTGTGTCCACGCTCTGAATCACATGTGAATAGCGAGAGCGGAGCGCTTAACAGCGGAAAAAGCACAATCCACCCCCCGAGAGCTGACTGCGCGAGCTCTGCTCCCTATTAATGCTGCTCATTATAATATCAGGCATAATATGCTTGTGTAATTTATGCTTGTGCAACTGGCGAGCTCTTTGACGCCCTCCGTATCAATCTCCTCGGAGAAACGCCTGTGATGAGGAAGGATGGAGATATGGAAATACGCGTCTTTCAGATCGATCGTGACAAACCAGTCCTCGGACCTGATCTGAGACACGACTTGCTTGAGTGTGAGCATTCTGAACTTCAGTCGCATGACTGAGCGGTTCAATAGGCGCAGATCTAAAATAGGACGCAACCCCCCATCCTTCTTCGGAACAATGAAGTACCGGCTGTAGAACCCGGAGTCTGTCTCGTGCGGAGGGACCACCTCGATGGCCTCCTTCCTTAAGAGAGTAACTACTTCTTGTTCTAATACCAGAGCCTGCTCGGGACCCACTAGAGTGGGGAAGCCCCGTTGAATCGAGGCGGACGAGAACCGAACTGGATTCTGTAGCCTCTTTCAACAGTACGCAGGACCCATTGAGACACATTTGGCAGTGGTTTCCACGATGCTAAATAATCTACTAAGGGAATCAGTCTCTCGAGACTGATCTCTGGTGTGCCCAGAACAACTATTTTGGTGCCCTGAAGCGGCACACCGGCAGGGGACAGCCGAACTAGCTGCTCTGGGGCCTCCGCAGAGGCCACGAGCCTCTCAGTGCCACTACGTTGCCGGGCGGTAACTGAAAGAAGAGACCGCTGGAGACCGCTGCGCCCTGGAACACCGGCAGGGTTGGCAGAACGATCTCCCGAGGGCACTGGGGGTAGACGGGCACCGTGTAATGCGGTGTGAACCTCTCTTCCCCAGAGGGGCCTGCCCTCCGAGGTGCTCTCACTCGAGAAAATTTATTTATTTATTTTTATCCCAAGTGCCCCTGTATATCTAACTTCTCATAGTCAGACAAATACTTCATTTTATTCCTCAGAATTAAATGCAATCAAACAACCAGACGAGTAAATACGGTCTAGTGTAGTAAGATTCACATCAAAAAACCGAAATGATTTAATATATGCGTTGCCTCGGCAGCGCGCGAGCCGCTCAGTCACACAAACAACAGAGAAAGATGACCGCAGCACTCACTCAGAGGGGGAGGAATTGCAGTGCAGGCTTCCAAGCCTCGAGAACGAGCTCTAGATCTAGGGAACACGGCTGGAGATAGGAAGAGCCGTCTCCAACCCGTCTGCTAGATCATGTGCGATCCCCGTGATCTCTGTCGCCACCGTGCCTCAGCAGCAGCGAGACCGCAATCGCAAGATCACAGGCACGGACACACTCCTCAGAGCGTGCCTAGCGAGAGCGGAGCGCTTAACAGCGGAAAAAGCACAATCCACCCCCCGAGAGCTGACTGCGCGAGCTCTGCTCCCTATTAATGCTGCTCATTATAATATCAGGCATAATATGCTTGTGTAACTGATGCTTGTGCAACTGGCGAGCTCTTTGACGCCCTCTGTATCAGTCTCCTTGGAGAAAGACAGGCGGAGCGTCGCACCCTCTCCCCGGTGGGAAGGACCGCAGCGCGGGCTTCCGAAACCCCGAGAGCGGGCGCTGGATCTGGTGGTTAGGAAGTAGATCCATACGCGAAACCCACGAGCACAGCCGTCGCTAAGCCTCGGCGAAAGCGGGGCCGGCACTGCGAGGAACGCTAGTGAAGGCTCCCTCCTCAAAGAGAGCCCTCTGAGAGCGAAGCAAGGCAGTAACAACTGTGCTTCGCTCCCAAGCAGACAACAAACAAACTGTGTGTATCCCCACCCGTAAAGTAACGCGGGCAGGGAGGAACACACAGCCTGAACGCTGCCTGCTCGCCCCTTAAGTATTTGGTTTTGTCTTGGGATTTCGTGACAGACAACACTAAATAAGACTCACAAACAGATATCAGACTGACACACACACAGAGCGCTTGCTGAATGACAAAAAGCTGACGTGGGCTCCGCCGCATGTGCTTTTATAGCTTCCTGGCCATGACGTCACCCGCCCGTGACGTCTTGCCCAGCTATTGGACTGATTTCACATGTGATTCAGAGCGTGGACACAGAAGGCGTTCCCAAAGCGTTTTCTGACGCAGCTCGAGTTCCTGAAGAGGAAGCATAATTTTCAGCTTAATATTTGGTGTATGTATTTATTTGCACAAATTATCACAGTATTACAGTGTTCTTTAAATTACATACAGCAATAATATACTTCTGACCTTGAGTGTCATGTAAATAACATCATACTTGGTTATAGTAATTATTCAGTGCCATAGTATACCATCTCCAGTATACCATCACTAGGTACCATCTGTTACCTTCAATTTATGACATAACCACATTTATTTGTTTGTTTGTTTGTTGGCCTTTACTTTGGCTTTTTAATGACAGCCAAGAGCATTTTTTTTGCATTAATGTCCATTTAGAATTTAATTTAATTTAATTTAATTTAATTTAATTTGTTTTTTGTTAGATTCAAACTCTGATCTATCTGCCAACCATTATTTCGGAGAACATGCACTATAAATATCTAAATAATATAAAGAAGTATTTGTGATTTTATATATATATATATATATATATATATATATATGTTTCTGACCCTCAATAGCACATATTTGTAAGGGTTACGTGTTGTGTCCTGTAATAGCGCCTCACTTTTCTTCATAAAAAGACTCACTATGTGTCTTGCTAGTCAGATTTTGCACGTTTTATTATTATTTTTTTTGTCATCACAAAAGCAAATCCTCACAGCAGGAGGGCCACTGTCCTCTAAATTGTCTGCTCCGGTTTCTCTGTCCAGTCTAGTGTAACTGTAAGGCGAAAGTGCTTTGTAATTCTATTCAAATGTTCCAGCGGCAGCAGGAGCAGCACAGTCAGTGTTTGTGCCTGGACTGCTGCTGACATGATGGAGTAGGTCTGCATGAAGAGTGCAAGAAACCATAAATCTCCCTGTTTAAACCCCCAAAACACAATCTTTCCCCTTCTCTCTCTCTCATTTGCTAACAAATCAGACAAGGACTTTGCACCCATGGAAGCAGACCAATCCCTTTTCCCTGTTATGCAAGACTCGATATTGCACTGGACAGTTGTTTGGGCCGTGTTGTGTGTATTTGTGATCGTCCATGGCCTCTGGTCACATATACCCGAAAGGAGTCTAACTCATTCTCATCTAATTTGTATTGTTTCCCAGACTTCCCTTTAATGGCTTGTTTGACATGTGTGCTCCGCGCCACTGCACACAATTATGACAAGGTGCTTAGACAGCCCGGCGAGGCTGGAGGCCAACATTTCTATTGACACTCGCTCTTTTACAACCGAGAGCCAGCCATCGCCTTGAGTGATCGTGATAGATGTGGCTATCTGTGCAGGTATGAGCGTGTGTTCATGTGCATGTAAACTAGCATCGCTTTCCATCAAGAAGCGCATTGCTGAGTATATTGCACGCAGACTCTCCTTTTGTATTATATAGGGCTGAAATGATTTCAGTGTCAATGTCAGAGGATGAAAGGGAGAAAATTAGAGACTTTGGCTCTTGTTTTGAGTCTCAGTTGGGTGAATTCAGTTAAGTAGAGTCCATTGGCTGAAAGAACTTTTAGTGGGTATTGTACACAGCGGCTCAATAGAAATTTTATTTTTTAATTATAGATTTGTTTAAATATATATTTTGATCTCTACATTTTAAACACATACCAAGATGTATCAAAATTTCTGCATGAAAATATTTGTGCACAGATTTTGTTACCAAATTTTTCTTTGTGTTGGGAAAGAAGTTCGAAGATGCCGGTTGGGAGGACTTGTTTTACCGTCCTGTATGCCTTTAATGATACATCTTGGAATCCTTAATTGAAAGAGGACAAATAAAGGCTGTTTTATATGCAGCCATTTGCAACTCCACCATGCAACTCTGGAGAAGCCTGCGTCAAGATCATTTGCATAATGAAAGTGATTGTATGTGTCACAGAAGGAAGAGCCAGGCAGCTGGAAAGGTAGCGATTTGGGAGGGAATTTGAACACACCTCTCCGACAGAAAGAGAGCTGGAGCAAAAAAAAAACCCCAAACAATAAAAACCCAGAAGGGTAGAAAAGTAATCCGGTGCATAAACAAAGATGTGAGCAAGACCCCCAGCAATGCTTTTGCTTATTATTCAAGCACGTCTTAATCATCCTTAATCAGTCAAAAGTGTATCTTGTGCCAATATGACAACGTTGAAGTCATTCTAGAGTAACAAAACTAACTTTAGGTTACGCTTCCCTCGTTTTCCTCATGTGTAACACATTAAGCATGATGTTCTGCTCGGCAGAAGCCTGGCGAGATCTCTTCCAGCTGTCGTTCTGTACTGTTTCCCAGCATGCCTCTTTCTGAGGCCGTGTCCATCATGATAGGATCTGATTTGCCTCAATTAGTTCAGCCTGGACATTCAGCTCAAACTGTAGGAATGCTGGTTTTGCGGCTCCTGAAATTAATGAGCCCGTCCGAGAGGCCCTCCCAGGAGTCAAACCAGGTTCCGGCACTACCTACCGACCCTGGGGCTCCAACGCATCGACAAGACCTCAGGCAAGGCCTTTGGCTTGTCCCTTCAGTACCCTGCCGTGAGGAAATACTCATGGCGAAGCATAATGTACTGTTAGAATAAATGCTCTTGCGTTTTCAAGCTGCTTTTGAGAAGAGCTAGTTAGGAATCTCAGTGATGGAAACCTCATCGTTAGATTCATATCAATATTTCAGTCACACTTTGCATCGTGGGGAGATGCCAGCGGGAGGGCTGTTTCAGATGCTGCATCTTATCCCAACATGAGAAAGCATGCAGATGTCATTTGCATTTCTCTTCATGCACTACTTGGTCTGTGTCTAAACCATCTCACTCATGGTCATCTTCTCGAAGGGCTGCATACATCTCCCTTTCTATCAGCCCGTCTTTTGCTTTGCTATTTCTTGAGAATGTCTGCCATAGGCACGGCTGGATGAGATTGAGGTGTCTGTCGTTGATGCCTGAGGAAGGGAAGGGTGCGCACACTCTGGACCGGGCCCAGCTGAGGTGAGAGCGCATCTAGATGTGCAGCAGAAATCCCTGCAGCCAGTCATTGCTTTCTCTGAGCTGTCAGTACTCCAGTTTGGTTGTTGAATGGAAGATGCCAGGGTCACTGTGGTCAGAAACGTTCTGTTTTTGGAAGAAGTCTTATTTCAGTCTAGTGGCTCAGTTATAGAATGGCTTTTTTGGGAAGACTGCACTTCTTACTGTCAAATAAATCCAGTGTCTTCAAACTTCAAATGCAGGTTAAATTTAGCTGAATTGCAAAAGTCTGTTCTTTTTTTATTTAAAGGATGATGATCGTAGGTCTGGGCGATATAGCTAAAAAATGTATCAACGATATAATGTTTCATATCGTTTGGTATCGATAATTATTGACATGTTTATAACCTTTTTTAAAACATAGAGCAATAGAAATTTTTTTTTACATTTAACCACTGCATTTTTAAATTACCTCAATTTATTGAGACAAACAACAAGTATTTTTTGTTTGTTTTACCAGTCAAACACAAAATAAAAATTAAATCTATCTTAAATTAATCTAATTTCTAATGTTTTATATGCAGATTGAATAGGTTAAACTTGTCTTGTCTCCCGAGGCCACAGGAGGGCGCAATGAGCAAAATCATGCAGCACATTAAACTGTCACCGCAAGGAAATAACTGTCTATAAAAAAACGTGCATTACGTCTAAAATAACTCATATAAATCAAATATAATTTCGTAAATTACATTGCATGTAAAAACATAAGAGACACAGTGAAAAGGAATAAAACTTTCGTGACGTGTTTTCTAAAAGTTTAAACTGTTTTAACTTTGCATGGCTTTCTATACATCTCTTGTGTGAGACGCGAGTGCAGCAGTCGTATTTATCCGTCTAGAAAATGCGCTGAATATGCGTTCTGTGTGAATG
>NW_015653472.1:948507-952640 GCF_001515625.1 Sinocyclocheilus rhinocerous
TCTGTGTGAATGGCTTGGTTTCGGTTTTAACCTAATCAAGATCTTCTACGCATTGAGCTACTATATTTCTCAAATATTTTGAATGAATAATGCAGCAACTGCGCGTCTCGTGGGCTAGACCAACAAAACATTAAACTACAACGTCACTTACATCATCATCACTGCATCTCGTGCTCCACTTATGACGCTCCCTGACGCACACCTAACATTCGATTGTACTATTTTTGCATTCAAACTCGACTAATATTAATTTTTTTTTATTCACAATATCCTCATTACAGGCAGGCACAGCACTCAATTCAGCATGTGTTTGTGTTTGTGTGAGCTGTCTGCATCACTCATAGCATGTGCCTATATCCTGCACTATATCAAACATTTTTTATATCGTTATCGAAGAAGGTGTACCATCGATAAATATCGATACCGTTTTATCGCCCAGGTCTAGATGATCGTTCACTCTGTCTTTATCACTGTCATATTGTTCCACTCCATATGAAATTAAGCAGAATGTTTTCACTGCTGTTTTCCATACAAAAGATCCCAGTGTAAAAAAGAAACCCATGTGACTTATTCTATGTGGTACAGCGTTATGTGAGAAACAGACTAAAATACTAAACATATTATTATTATTATTATTATTATTATTAATTATGCAATTAATTAATTATACACTGCAAACCTGGATTTTTTTTTTTATCGCAATTTAAAAAAATAATAATAATGATATTTTGAAAAATGAAACGGCTATTCAATAGCATAAGAAGCTTCTTTTTTGTGCTTAATTTTCTAGAGCTTGACAGTGTCTGTTTCCCATTCCCTTGCATTATGTGGAAAAGAGCACCCGGAACATTCTGCCTAATATCTACTTTTGTTTTCCTTAGAAAAAAGAAATCCTGTATTTTATGCGGACCATTTCAGAAATGCTTAATTGTAGGTATGTGGTTTCCACTGCATTGAATGTAACATTTCACACAGGTGTTGAATATTTCAGAATGAATTTCAATGAATTTCTCTAAAGAGGCACCTATTGCTATTCTTTAAAGTACCGTTTGTGCATCAATTCTTGTGTGACTAGAAACTCATAAAGCATCGCCGGTCTTTTTTTGGAAGCTCGCATGACAATCCACTCTTTTATGCGGTGTAATTGTGCAGATCAAGTAATCATAATCAGTTATGGATAATTTTCAGTACAATGGCCATTGTTTGTGAAGTTTTCCTCTATTTTGTCTCCAGCAGAACAGAAGCGAGTGACAGTGAACTCAAGCTCCTGTGATCCATTATACTGTCTTTGCGGTTACCCTGTAAAGCTCTCTCTGCTGCATAGTCCTTCAAACTTTTTTATAAGATTACAGATGATGCTCAGAAATGAATTTGAGGGGTCAGTGCAGATATATTTTCCAGTCAGACAGCAGCACCTGGAAACACTGCAGTCTTATCCATCACAGAAGAGAAACAGCCACCCTCGGAAAGCTGAAAAGGAAACAAGCAGTGCGTAGAAGTAGATATGGCTAGTTTAGCCCCGGCCTTTTGCGATATTGGCCGTGCAGATCTCAGTAGGAGATAACAGATCTGGTGATCTGAGGTCTGTTTCATTTCACCTGGCGCCTTCTAGTTTACAGCCTTAATTCCAGACCACAGCGTCCTGCCGAATACATGCAGCACACTGTCAGATACTCACGATTGAGGCCTCCGTCCGCGAAGAAATAACAGTCTTTGATGCGATGCCTAACAACCCGCTGCTATATCGGATCACCCGTGCCACCTTGAGTTTAGGATGCTTTGCGCAATGCCGAAATTGAAGTCAAGTGTTCGTTGCTCTTGGCACCTCTTGCTGCACTTTTTCCCATCAGCCAACACATCTCCGCTCATGCATACGAGACGGAATGGCGATCACGGAGGCATCTGGCTTTCGATGACATCATCGGGAGGGGGTGAACTGAAGGAGGGGGTGCTTGTGTTGCATGTGGAAGCCTCCCAGAAAAAGAGATTAGGTGCTAGAGTCGCCATATGCTCTTCTACCCCAGGTGACTACCGGCAAAACAGGAAGTGCCACCTTTTTAATAAGCGGCGTAATGCCTGCCGGCATCGTATTAGTCACCAGGGTATAAATGTCAACTGTGCGTATCCGTTTCACTCATCATTATTGAGTCGTTTTGTTGAGGAAAAGAACATATTTCTTATTTTAGACCTCTTTGGTTTTGGCTTGGTCTTGAAATGCGAATTTAAAATGTCTGTTTGTTCATTTGATGAGCAGCAGAAGCTTTTTTGCTTTTTTTTCGTGTCGATCAGACTATTTTTAGAGGCGGTTAAGATTCCTTATTGACACGCAGAGTTGAGGAAGATTTCAGTGAGGCTGATTGGGTGTGTGTGTGTGTTAGGATGAATAATTAAATGATGATATAATGCGCTGACTGAGAGAGGGAAGGAAAAAAATAAGTGATACAGAGTCAGTGTAGATCTGCACTCCAGGCAGCATTGCATGAGAACTAATTTCGCTAATGCTATCGGAACATGCGAGTTCAAATGTACAAGCCGTTTTGTTTGACAGCAAGGCTGTCAATACCAACTTATTTTGCTATTTGTCAAACCTCACAAGTCTTCTGTGTGTATATGTGTGTGTGCTGTCACATCTGAGTGCGGCTATGCTCAGATTGTCCGGCTTCTTCTAAAAGCTATGTATGTCTGTTTCCTGAAAACGCTCCATCTGTTTGCCCATTTAATTAGTGACAGATGAATCAGATGATGCATTCTGCAGTTAGTGTCATTCATTTTTTTCTGAGAGCATTTGGCTATCCTGTTCCTATATTGAGTGTAGGAATGTGCACGGCGACATGTTTTTTAATACTGAATAGTCTCTAGGTTGCCTAGATGACTAATCGGTCTTAGAAATCACAAATTTGTGTTGTGAACAATTAATTAGGCTAGTTTTGCATTCCTGCACACCTAATCTGACACATTTCTTAAAGGGATGGTCAACCTAAAAAGGAAAATTATGTCGTAATTTACTCACCCTCAATGTCACTCCAAACCTGTATGACTGACTTTCTTGTGCAGAACAAGGTGTTTTTCAAAATGTTTCAGATTTTTTATTTTTATTTTTTTTTCCATACAGTGTAACAAACATAAAATAGTTCCTGTTGACTTTCATTGTGTGGACAAAAGTTGAAATATTCTTAAAAATAATGTACAGGTCATGTAAAAGAATTTTCACAATGTATTAAAAGTCGATTGAACTATTCCTTTAAGAGTATTTACATAAGGTACTTTTGCTGTGCTTGTTTGTAAGACTGCACAATTTGACCATTTTTCTTTTTAATTATCTATCAATAATAATAATAATTATTATTATTATTACATAAAATATTAACCAATTCAAATATATGAATATTGTAATATTTCACTGTAAAATAATAATTAAAAAAACAAACAAACTTTGTCTTAATTTCATAGTTATCAAATGTTAAACCTTCAAGCTTTTATTTTAGTGTAAAACAGCAGGGAGCCCATAAAGCTTTTCTTTTGTTGGCGACAGATGTTTATAGGTGTTTTAAATGGGAAGATAGTTGACACCTGTTGCATTCTCAAACGTTCATTATAAGTGACCCAAACTCACAGCACATGCAGAAATTAGTTTGTGCGGAGCAGCATTTACTGCAAACTGAAGACACTGAAAACACCCGATCATGAGCTGCTCACGTGTAGGCCTGTCATGATAACAACTTTTTGTTGTGCGATATATTGCCCCAGAAATAAATGCGATAAACAATATTATTGTCATTTTAAGACCGTTTTATGCCACTGAATATATAATCATAATATAACAGCATAATAATGCAAGAAGGCCTACACACTTTCATATGACAACAAACTTTTAATTCTTAAGAATATTTAGATAATGGAAATTTAAGTAAAAATATTACATACCTTAAAAAACTTGAATAAATAGTAAATAAACATTTTCTAACAAAAAGTGCAAAGTAGAAAAAAAGAAAAAAAATCACAAATAACTTGTATGGAGATTTTTCCATCTACAGATTTTTCTCTGACCTTCTTTTCTCTGTAAATTAAGGGTGCACACTATTGCTGAAAAACACAATCACTACTCAGCAGTCAGATGTCCGTATGCACAAAGG
>NW_015653472.1:953263-965092 GCF_001515625.1 Sinocyclocheilus rhinocerous
CTGACCTTCTTTTCTCTGTAAATTAAGGGTGCACTGTATTGCTGAAAAACACAATCCTTATTTATCAGTCAGATGTTCGTATGCACAAAGGCACAGATCCCTAAACAAGGCCATATCTGCAGATGAAACTTTGTCTGTAGAAGCATTTTTTTTTTTAATTTGAACTAGCACCGACTACACCACATTATGTACGAGAAGCTGCAAAAGACACAGGACTGGAATGCAAAAAACATGGTGACATAAATTTTTATGTAAATATAATGGGCAATATATTGCGTCACCAAAAATTATTGAGGTCATGTACATATATTGTGTGATAAGTCGATATATTGATTATTGTGACAGGCCTACTCACGTGTGAAGAACACAGCACCATATTTAACTCTGAAAGACGCAGCACATGTATTTAATGAAATCACATCCTTTGCAATTTTAGAATTGCACTAACCCTTATTGCAATTTTGGTTTTGCTTCTATTTAATCATGCAGCCATGTAGGGTTTTTATCATGCTAACGGTATAAAGAAGCTCAGCATTCTTATATAGTCCATGCTTATAAAATGACTGCATATAGTCAGCCTCATTTATTCACTAATTGGATGACCGGTCAGTCAGGTAGTGTTTCACACTATGTATTCACACAAAAAGACTTAAAATATGATTAGCTTTAATTTTCTGCTTTGAATAAAGCCACTGTGTGAATGCTCACATATTGACTATTCACATATATTTTTTCTTTCAGTTCTCTTGAGTCGCTGTAGATTACAGTCAGCAGTGTTCATACAAGACCAGAGTCTTTTATCTCTGTATGATCAGGTTGTCTTGAACTCTTATCATTGCTTCATTCTGTCATGTCCTTCTAAAGTGTACCATTAACCTCTCAAATAACCCTACGAGAGGTACGCAGGTGATTTCAGCTGCCATATGACTTTTTTTTTTTTGTGAAACGGCCTTGTGGCGGCCATATTGGACCTTTTGATTTTGCTAAGTGTGTTTACAGTATGTCCTGGATTACACCGATTATACTTAATAGGCTGCATTGACTGCTTAAACTGTTCTTTTATCCAAGATAAAAGTCATAAACTGTTTAAACGAAACCTCAATTTAAATACATTTAAATATAGGGTTTATTTTGAGTTGATTTTGATAGTTATCAATGTTTTATAGTACACCTAAACAACTCAGCCTCCAAACTGCCTTTCTCAAACACCTCATATTCTGCCATAGTTGCTCACCATGCCACTGTGTGCAGGACTGTTGACTGCATTAGCATGTTGTTAGCATTCTGTCATCGACTGGAGCCAAATGGATGTCATCTTCCTCAGCTTCTGCTGTGAGACTTGTGTTGTGTGTTGTTCAGCTGCGAGATCTTTGTATTCCTAGACTGCTCTCCATCGTCATTACCGTTTCTAGCATTAAGCATTTACGTTATCTATTTTAGCTTTAGATTGGTAAAATGTAATAAATACCCACATTGACTTTCAGATCAATGCATTGACGGCAGTGACACATTGTATTTAGAGGCAGGAGTCTAAGCCGGTCTCTAGAAGAGATTTGTGGGAAGAGATCAATGCAAGTGGCAAAATGTGCTTAGCCTTTAACAACCGAATGAGTAGCGCTTTTTAGCTAATGCCAGAAAATGCAATTATGTTCCAGCAGACGACCTTAGACAATGTCTGTGGTTCAAATACAATGCGTGCTTGCATACTCAGCATGAGCGCTACCTAGCAGACGCGATTTCATTACGTTTCCGAAGTCATTTGACTTCACACACTGGTGCTCGCTTGCTAATTTAACTCGCTCCCACCTGCTGTTGGCAAAAGTGTGTGTAATTGTTTTAGTTTAAAGCTGTATTTTATGATAAACGCAAATGTGAGTCAAGTGAATATGCATGTCCTGTTTGGGTGTCTCCAATCCATCGAGTCAGCTCACAGATGAGGCCCAACTGGAGTCAGGAAAGACCCAAACTGGTCGGCATGGCAACTTCAGCACCAAACTGCTCATGCAACATTCATGCTGTCCTTTTATTTGTCTGGTTTTGGCCCTCTCGTGGCCCCTGCGCATCGCACTCTGGCCCTGGTCAAAGTCCTAGGGCCTCATACAGGTGTGTCTCCTCTCACCTTGTCTCTCCATTCAAACCCAACTCAGCCACTCGCCGCCTCGTTCAGCTTTAATAAGTGTCAACATGCTACCAGCAGCAGTGCGGAGGAAGGAGAGAGAAATATGATCTGCTTTAGAGAGAGACGTATGGAGAAAATGACCTCACTGTGGAGGAAAAGAGGCTGTGTTTGTGTGTCTGAACTGAGATGGTAGAGGAGATAATTATATCAAATCACACCTGTTACGCTGCATTCAGGTGTTGCGAATAACATTAACCGTTGTTTCTCATTATTTTATATTTTCACCTTTACCCTAGATTTGTACAATAAGGTATAAAAGTCTATATTCTTTAATAATATATATAGGCCTATATATATATTTCTGAAACACAGTTTTCTTATATATATATATTAATTGCATGATTGTCTGCGATTAATCGCATTATGCACAAAATTCAATAATGCATTCACATGTAGTGTATTGTGCACTTTTTTAATTTAAAAGTACTGCTATATGAACAAGCAAACACTTTAAACAAATAAGGTGCTTTTTAGCAGTATTCCTTTTACATAGTAGCAGTTAAAATTTCTCTACAAATTTATTGTAAATATCAGCTTATAACATTAATGTAATCAAATTAAATATAAAAGCAAACTATTTGCCACTGCCAGGGCATTAATGTTTTTATAGAAAATATTTTATAGTTTGTTATAGAAAAACGTCTCAGGTTACGTATGTAACCCTAGTTCCTCGAGGGAACGAGACGCTGCGTCGGAAACGCTAGGGGAACGCCTTCTGTGACCATGCTCTGAATAACATGTGAAATCAGTCCAATAGCTGAGCGGGACGTCACGGGCGGGTGACGTCATGACCATGCTCGGGACCCACTAGCGTGGGGGTGACCCCGTTGAATCGAGGCGGACGAGAACCGAACTGGATTCCATAGCCTCTTTCTACAGTACGCAGGACCCATTGAGATACATTTGGCAGTAGCTTCCACGCTGCTACATAATCTACTAAGAGAATCAGTCTCTCGAGACTGATCTCTGGTGTGCCCAGAACGGCTTGTCTTGAAGCATCTGCACGCCGACAGGGGACGACCGAACTAGCTGCTCGCTTTGTTTTCAAGTGTGCAACTCATGGCATTCGCTGTTCTTCTGCTGGCGGCCAGTTATCAAACAGCGTTGCATTGCTGCGGGCGCCCCCTTCTGAATTGTGGTGAATTGCCTTTATTCGTTATAAGGCCTCATGCACCGAACCGAGATGTTCGTACCGTGACGGTTCGGTACGAATACATGTATCGATCCACACCTAATATATATATATATATATATATATATCGTCTCGGGTTGCTTATGTAACCATGGTTCCCCAAGAGGAAATGAGACGCTGCATCCTCTAGCGGACACTATGGAGACTGCCACCAGCAGGACCGGTGTCTGAAGCACATTTGAAACAACTTTAATCCCATTGGCCCACATAGCCCGTGATGTCACAGGCGCTTTTTATTTAACTTCTTTTGGACTGATGCATGCAACACCCGCTGAGTGGCATTAAACAGCTTGAAAGATCAAAGACAATTTTTAGTATAACTCCGACTGGATTCGTCTGAAAGAAGAAAGTCATATACACCTAGAATGACTTAAAATTTTAGGGTGAACTAACCCATTAAGTCGGAATGTGAAAACAACATGGACACTTTCGTTACTACAAAGATTTGTTGGATTTGTATTATTAGAGCTTTCCGACTTGAGTTCACGTGCATTTACTCAGTCGGGAAATAATTTTTCACGTGCAGTGATGATGCAGAGATGATGCTTCTTACGTCCATTTCGGAGAACCAGAGGACAAATATTTAAATCGATCACTCAGGCACGGCACCGAAATGAGGGACCGAAATCTGCGTTCTGATTCGGTTCTAGTACCTACCGGTTACATAGGTACCGGTGCCATACTGGTACCGGATTTCGGTACACAACCCTAGTGGTAACTGTAAACAAGGAGGCGGGACAAGAGGAGCACATGGTCAACACAACAAAGACAAAGCCATGCGCTCAAGCCCAAGACAAACAAAGAAACATTGAACAGAGACAAGACTGTCAGGGCAGGACCCTGACATAAGTAATATTCTTTCAAGGTGGTGAATGATAGTTAATTGTTCAAATTTATTAGATAACCACTGATTTCCCTGATAGCTTTTTTCTGCTACATGGAGACATTCATCATTCAAAATGCTCAAATTTGAAAGGTCCCCACATTCATTGCGCTTTCATCTATTTCAACATTAGCATCTATCACAAGCAATTGCTGAATGGCCATTCACTTTACCTGACTGCTAGTCTCATTAATCAGTGAAAAAAGGGTAATACATTCAGTTCAAGTGCACTTAATGCAGATCACCTCAAATTCTTGAATATGTGATATTTGCTGCCTAAAAAAGCCATTAACCATCTCTGCTCCGGAGTCAGCCTTTGTGGGACTGCTCACAAGCAGGATATTTTTGTACCTAATTCGCTTCGACATTATCCCTACTGGTAACTTCCATTAATATGGCACCCTAATCAACCAAGGATATATTTAATTTAGCATAATTACTTCATCATGCCATTGGGGAGAGGTGGGGGCATGAGGAGGAGAGATCCGCCAGGATTTTTGTGACTCAGAGCACAATCCTATCTGTCATCCTTCACTACACATGCTACAAATCAGAGAGGAGAGCATTTTTATACAGGCCAGGAAAAAAGAGACAAACCGAGAGTGAGAGATGAAGAAAAGGAGGGGACATTTAGAAAACTGGCACTTTGTGTATAATTACTTTCCAATTGTGTCCAAAGTCAAGCCTTGTGTTGTTGGCCCTCAGTCTGATTGCTACTCCTGAAGTAGTAGAATCAAGTGAAAGAAAGAAAGAGGGAGTAAACACTTCACCACGGGTGTGTCGGAGTTAAACTAGATTAAAAGATCACAAACGTTTTGGTCCACAAACGACCCCACACGTCACAATTCGGCAGTACATGAATCTTACAGGCCAAATTACACAACCTACAAATTACATTCATAAGAGTAACACCACATTTTTCATTCTACTATTTATTAATTTTATGGTTATTGACTCTATAACAAATCATTTAATTGGCACTCACACTTTCTAATGAAATGATTGGGCTTGTGTGCTGTACCTTATAAAGTGTGACATTTGGATAGGTATTTGGTCTTGATGCAAATACATGCTGAATTCTAGTTGTTTTCAACTTTTTGTTTTTGTGCACTTAATTTAAAATTAATAATGTAATATCAGTTTAAATTTGCTTTATTTTTAGTGTTTTTGTTTTACTTTTTTAAATAATTATTATTTTAGTAATTCATTATAATTATTTCATGTTGACAGCATTTTTTTACAATTATTAATTACATTATTATAAGTAATTAAAGTTATATTATTAATATAACCTAATTTAAATAATTTTAAGTCATCTTGCATTCTCATTAGGGCTTTGTTGAGGCCCCCTGTTTGGGCACCAATGCTGAATTTTTTATTAAATAAGTCCTAGAAGTTATGCCATTATTTGAGTGTACATATATGAGCCATAAATAAGTAGAAAACAGTAGAATTGGGTGGGGTTGTTACCTAGATGTAGATGTAGTAAATGTCAAAGACAATGCCAGTATTCCTTGTACTCTGAGGGACAAGGGCTTGCTTTCCGAAAGCTTTCAGGTGTGAAGTGTCTTTGGTAGTAGTACAGCTAAGGTTGTTTGATTGCTCAGGCTGGATTAGGGTAAAAACAGAGTGCCTGCTACCTGTTCCAGTGTCTGCACATGCCATTACACTAATGCCTGAACTCTTGGGAAAGTCAGTTGCACTATTAAACTATGGACAATGAAGTCTGCTATGACTTTAGCATTCGTTTTAGCCCAGTGCAAGATTTGTTCCTTCCTGCTGGATCTATTTCAGGACTAGCGTAAATCCTCAGGCATTCCTCTTGGCCTCTTTAAACGAGTGCACGTAGGGGAGAATTTTGTGATGCAAAACCCGCTCAGTAGACTGTGTTTTAGGGTGAGTGATGGGGCCCGAGGGGCCGACATTACGCTGGGTGGTTTGAAGTGTCAGTACCTGTTACAAGAGCCAACATTGATTCTACAGAGACCCTCAAGACCTTGTCAATCACCACCTGTCCATTCCAACTCCAAACAATTCAGTCAATCTTCTGGAGAACTCTCCATTGGGTTTCTTTCAAAAGCTGGTACGCTCAAGTCTCCTTCTCTTTCCACTCCATTTACTCACCCCCATGTTCAAACCTTTATGACTATTTCTGTTTTTTTCTGCTGAACACAAAAGATGATATTTTGAAGATTTTTTTAGTCCATATAATGAAAGCCAAGAGTCCAAAACATGACTGGACCACAAAACCAGACCAAAAACCAGACATTTTTCGAAACACAGATGAACGAAAGTCATACAGGTTTGGATTGACATGAGGGTGAGTAAATGATGAAAGAATTTTCATTTTTGGATGAACCATCACTTTAAAAAATGCAGTAGCTTTCATGCTGGCAACATGAATGATGGGAGGAGCCTTGTAGTTGCTTTCGCTTTATTTTGGGAGAACAAATCCAAGGCTTTGGTTGCAGTGGAAGCGCATATGTTAAGCGAAAATCGGCGTCAAGAAGAAGCTTTTTAAAGTAAGGTCAGATCCTGAGGCGGTGGGGCGGGTGTTAGCCTTCTCCTCCTCTCTCTTTCTGTCAATCTCACTCTCTCTCACAAGTAGAGGAGAGAGAATTGCTAGTGTAACTGGTGTGATGGGGGTTTAGAACTCCATCTGTTCACTACATGATGGAAACCTGTCAGGGAATTGAGGCACCACCATTCGCAGCTGCCACCGAGCCATGGACAGTGCGGTAATGTGCTGCCAAGAGCCACCGAAGGGTTGGGTTTAGAGGATGGGTTGGAGGAGCCTACGCTATGGGGTGGACGGTAGATGGGCAGTGTTTCTTCACAACGATAATTGGCTTTAATATGCCCTGCTGAGACGTCTGCGTCAAAGACCGAGCCAAGCTCTGATCTGGAGCTCATGACGCATTGGCCTTCGCCTGATGGTCTTGCTTGTCACCCTCGCTCCATTTCTTTTGCTAACAGTCGCTCAGATCGTAGCTTATCTCCCACACTTTCACATCACAAGCACTCTTTTTTAATAATATCATTAGCTAAATCCCCCTTCTTTTGGCAAATCCCACTCAGCCGTCCCCAGTAAAAATGCAGGGACATTCGAGGAGAGGAAGGTCACATCGGGTGGGGGGTGGGGCAGATGAGGATTATATTAACCCTTCAAACCATGCGAGGAGCTAGGAATGGTGGACACTTTCGCCACCTTCTCCTTTTCCAATAGTTTTGGTCGTATCCATGACTCCAGACAGCTTTATCGATGCAAGGATAAATAATGGCACGTAGCTATTTCGGCATCATAAATCACACTGCGTTTATGCTTCACCATGCGGTTGTCTTTTAAGGGGAAGAATTCAGCAAATTTGAGAGGAATGCAATTCAATCAGCAGATGCCGAAAATGCTTTGGTGGGAAGCAGCAAGGTGTATGTGACAGTCGCTAACATGCTTTTTTTGTGTGGTTTTCATTGCCTCATTGTCTTTTGTAAAGAGTGCAGACGTTTTTCAGAATTTCTCCGTCTTTTTTTCTAACATCTATAATGATATGAGAATGCACTGACTGCACAATGAGTTGGAATGAATCTCTTGAAAGCAAGTGAACCAGAGTCATTGGAGAAATCAAAAAGAAAATGCAAAATAGTTTTCCCTGCTCTCCATTTGGCAACAACATAATTTTAAGTGTTAGATAAGCAGCAGAACAACATTATGGCAAACTCAAAGAGCAATAATACAAATTAGAGAGCTTAAAAGCTTGCAGGGGCTTTGATGATGATTAATTTCATTCTTGTTTTTATAAGGCAAACTCTTGACCGTTGGGTTTATTCTGTGTTTTTAATGTATATTTGCCTTTTTCGAATTCTGGAGAGTTATTATGTATTTAATTATTTTTCTTATAGAACAGAAGACAGGTTGAATTTGATGGATGCACATTGTGATTCGCTTTGATTTCTGGAAAATAGCCTGATCGTATTCTGCACTTACCTTTTAGAGTTATTAAGTGAGAAAGGAAGAGGGAGAAGGGGGATTAAAAAAGGAAAAACAATGACAGCAGCTAAAACGAGCTCTCTTATTGTGAAATACTAGGTGGCTTTTAATGGGTTTTATTTTGCACTTACTTGTTCTTTGGTTTGGAGGGCAGGTCACATTTTACCCAGGCAGCTTGCTCGTTTTCTTTCTTTCTCTCTCTCCTGCCATGGCCAGCTGTAAGTGCTAGAGAAAGAAAAAGAGAAAATGAAGTGATTTGTGACGGTATTGATCGGCAGCGAGGTTATTGATCAGGCTGTGTGAGATGGAGAAGGGTGGGGTTTGGGGGGGTGAGCAGCTCTTTGTCTGGTTGGCCAGCTGGCATAGATGGGCACTCGCCAGCCCTGCTGTTAGACCAAACCCTCCCTCCAACAGACCACAGCTGCTGACCTCCACCATGACATGAGGGTGTGGTTATGTCCCAGCTCTGTTTATCTAAATTACGCTGATGACAAGTGAGGTTTTCAGGAATAAATAGCAGATAGACTGGCTCAAATTTATTTAGCGTCATAAAAAACCAAAGTGAAATCTTCATCGAAGCAATCCAACATACTAAACAGCCAGTTTTCCTCAATCAGGGTCTAAAATTGGAAGCATCTGAATCAAACTGAAAAAAAGAAAATGTCTTCCAAGGAGATATTTATACAATGGCAGGATGACGTTGAAGTTGAACTCTAACAGCTGATGACTTTGCCACATTCTTCATTAATAAAATTAGTCATTGCAAAAATACTTGAACGAGTTGTGTTCAACCAAGTCTCACACAAAACAACCTCCTGGACAGCAACCAAACTGGCTTCAGAGGTGGACATTCGACCGAGACTGCCTTGCTTTCAGTTGTTGAATCCCTAAGACTGGCAAGAGCTGATGACGATTGGCATAGTCCATTAAAAAACTCATTTGGAATGGCTAAATGTATTGCAAAACATGGAAGAGGAATTTACTAAAAATTAATTGTGCCCACTGATTCATTTGCACAGCAGCATTCATTTGCCCACAGTCTACTTTGCTAAAGTGCCAGATTAAATGAAGAAATGTATGCAGGTTCCCAACTTCCAGATCAGTTTTGAGTGCTAAGTTGTGGAGGATGCAGTCTACCATGATCTAGCATACTTTACTGGGACTTATACTATTGTTCTACCTTTTAAAATTCAGAAAATGTGCTTGACTACACTGTGTCTGGATGCATTCTCATTATAACAAATAATACATTGGCAGCATATTAGTTATCAGCCGATATTAGTGATTTTATTTATATTTTTATAATATTTGTTTATTTTATTTAAAGGGGATTTAAATTTATATTTGATATATAGTGACCATTATATATTTTTTCTTCAGGCAGGATATTTAATTTAATTTCTGCCTATTTTTAAATGTAACATTTTAATAATAATAATGAATTACGCTGTTAAATATAATCTTTAGTAGATCCCAAACATGAAAATCCATATTTCCTACTTTATATAGTAAATTAGCATTTAAAACAGTTTGTATGTTTCTTTATTTATTTTGTAGAGCTGCACGATTATGACTTAATTGTTGATTATTCCCTTGAAATTGTAAATGTGATTGTTAATTACGATGATCACAATTTACATTGAATGTTTATACCATTGTTTGAAGCAACTTGCATGCTGTATATTTATATGAAAATAAAAAAGCTGAAAACACTAACTGAAAACTTTTATTGCTTTTCTATAGTATTAAGCCTCAAATGTCAACTGTTCATTGGATTAGTTTCTTCTTTAAATAAAAAAAGTAAAAAATATGCATGGTATTATAATGTTACATTAAAACTAAAATTAAAACAATGGAAAACCCCTTAAGATAAAGGGGGAAAAACACATCTTAAGCACGCAGAATAACATAAGTGGACTTTAAATGATTCATTTCTGCTTTGAGCGATTACGTAATTGTGGCATCTGTAATTGTAATCGCGATTAGAACTTCGATTAATTGTGCAGCCCTACACAGTAGTATAAAATTTTGTTGTCAATCATTATTGGTCATAACATGAAAATAATTAGTGACTTGTGATTTTCAGACAGAATTGATATTGGTGCATCTCTAGTTTGATCATCATTCCATGAATTATCCTGCAGCCATGATCAATTAAAAATGTACACAAACATCTCTGTTTTCTGCCGGCAGAAGTAGTGCAGTGTTAATTGCACAGTTCTATTTCAGTGCATTAACACCTAGTTGAACTGGATTGCAGGTGGTTAGTCAAATACAAATGTTTTTATTGTGTTATATGTGTTTATATGTGTTTATTTTGTGTTGAAATGCCATATTTAGTGAATTAGCCCCCTACTGTACTGTAATTCAGCAGATTTGTGTATAGATACGGGAGCTCTTTTGGTGTTCCTGCGGGTGTAGCATGAAGCCATCTGGCTATTGCTTGGATTTAGTCCAGAAGAGATGCCATAGACCCCCATCCCTCTCCATTATTGAACACTTCCTATACCGCCCCCTTCACCAAGTGCAATATCTCAATGGATTTCAGGAAACATGTACATGTACTTTCACTCTTCATTTAACCCCTTTTCAATATTACTTCACTCTCATCTTTGAACATTTCAGTAAAAAAAAGAAGAAAAAGATCCTTGAGGCTGATGAGAGAGAAAGGTCTAAGAAAAGGCTGAGTGGGGGAGAGGGATAAATTAAGTGAATCGGTTGAACGAAGGCACATAATGATGTGGATGGACTACAGGGCAGATCAGAAGGAGCGCTGGGAATATGGGTACACACGGTGCAAAGGAGGATGTGCATGAATGAGTGAGAGAGGAGGACGCACTCCTCAACACACTCACTCCGGACAGCTTTAAATAATAGAATCTTGCGTAGCGTCAGGCGCCAAGCACCAGTGACTTATTCATGTATATTTCAAGTTGTAATCATTTCAATGCTTGTCTGCTTTCTTTTGTGCCACAGATGATATTGTGACAGAGTAGGTCCTGCTCTCAGGTCTCCATTTTTAATACTTGGGCTTGAGAAGTGCCCGTTTTTGAGCCAGACTTTTGACTGAACACTACAGCCTATTCTGGTTAAAAACTGCCCATTTACTATGGGCAGGAAGTGACCACCTGACATTGGAACTGATTAACCAGTTTATCTTGTTTTTATGTGTCGTTTAGGGACTGGTGTGTATGATTCTGATTGTAAATATCTAGTTTACTTGCTGCTAGTTTACTTGCTAACCTTTGGAGTGCAAACCTCCAAACATTGTTTATTCTTTAAGAAAAAGGAAAACTGTCTTCCAGTGCCTTCCATGTATGTCCTTGACCACCCTGTCATCATAGATTTAGCTGTCCAGTAGGGCTGTGCGATTAATCGAAATCGAATCGAAATCGCGATTTGAGACGTTGCGATTTGCTAATCGCAAAGCCTGCGATGTGGACGCGATATTACTCTGTTCCAGAGCATATGCATAACTGCCAGCCTTGAGTTGGTCTTACTTGCCCTGGGCAAGAGTGATCGCACCTCCGTTCTCCCCAATCAGCACTGCTCTAGCCAACTGCGTAAACACCCACCATTAAAAAACAAAA
>NW_015653472.1:965809-966247 GCF_001515625.1 Sinocyclocheilus rhinocerous
GTTTCTATTGTTTTTTTCAGCAGGGTAATGATACCCATAGCCTACTGTGCTGCACATTATTGACAATATTGAGCTGAAGCTTGCCTTTGCAAATGTAAAATCGCAAATCAAATCGCAATCGCAATATCTGTCAAAAAGATCGCAATTTGATATTTTTCCCCAAATCGCACAGCCCTACTGTCCAGGGCCACAGTGCCCTTTGGTAGTCCAGAGGGCTCTCCCTCCTAAAAGTGGTTGCCATAAACATGCCTTAAAGGGGTCATATGACGTTGCTAAAAAGTACATTATTTTGTGTATTTGTTGTAATGAAATGTGTTTATGCGGTTTAAGCTTCAAAAAACACATTATTTTCCACATACTGTACATTACTGTTTCTCCTCTATGCCCCACCTTTCTGAAACACGTCGATTTTTACAAAGCTCATCAGTCTGAAAAGCG
>NW_015653472.1:966999-967683 GCF_001515625.1 Sinocyclocheilus rhinocerous
TTGTGGGAGTGGCTCGCCAGTCGGCCACGCAGAAGACCTGCCTCATGGTCTGTTTCTGGGGAGGCCTAGCCGAGCCCTTCAAGTCTCTGATGCCATACTGGGTCCCTGAGGAGTCGCTGGAGGACTATATCAACCTGGCCCTGCATTTGAGTGGCTCCGCCTTCAGGGTGGAGTTAGCTGTGGAGCCCGCTCACAGTCCTCCCGAAGCGGAAATCCACGGGGCGTCAGAGGCCTCGTCTGCCGCACCCAGTACCTCACGCCCGTTCCCGGAGCGTCCCGGGCTGATACGCAGCATGCAGGAATCCCCGCTGATGTCATTGCGAGCGGCGTGGTCAGCTTGCAAGGCTCCCGAGGCGTCGGTGCCCGCTGAGCTTCCCTCCGAGGCGGCGGGGCTCGCTTCTGGCCTTCCCGAAGCGGCGGAGCCCGCTGATGTTCCCTCCGAGCCGGCAGGTGGTTCTCCCGGGGCGGCGGTGTCCGCTCATGGTTCCCCCGGGGCGGCGGTGCCCGCTCACGGTTCCCCCGAGGCGGCGGTGCCCGCTCACAGTTGCCCCGCCATTGCCCGTTCCAAGGCGGCAGCTCCACACACACCGCTGTGGTGACCACTGGTTCTGCCCTGGGTCCCCATCCCGCCGGCTCTGCCTCAGTCCCCAGGTCCCCCTCCAGCACACGGACCTGGCCACCCAT
>NW_015653472.1:967915-973227 GCF_001515625.1 Sinocyclocheilus rhinocerous
AGACCTGGCCCCCCCATCCCCCCCACTCCGCCCCCGCTCTGCCGTCCCCCAGGTCGGGTGCTTGGGAACGTCTGGAAGCCATTCCTTGGAGAGGGGGTCCTGTCATGAGTCTGGGCCCTGCGTTTCTCCCTCTCCCCTCCAGATGGCGCCATGTCCCGGACTCCATTCCCCAAACCCCATACACCGGTTCACTCATTACACTAATTCCCCAAACTCCATACACCTGTTCAGTCATTCACTCATTACACTCACCCTCAGCTGTTCCCCATTGTCACAGACTATATCTTCTCCTCTCACTCACCACTCTGCCTGGCTGTATTGTAAATGTATTCGTATCTGTCGTTCCTAGATCTGTTTTGTTTTGCCTTGTTGGCTTTTCTGTTCATTAAAGAGAAGTTTTCACCTGCATGTGGACCCAGACCCTGTTTCTCCTCTGTGTTTCATACCGGGCCATGACATAAAGTGTTTTGTTAGTTTGCTGTGTTTCCTTTTGACGTCGCCACGTCTCAGTGCTTTTATGAAGAGAACGCATCTGCGCACCTTTCGGATAGCGTGTCAAGAACTGGGTTGGCCGGGTACTCTGTACCACCGGTACTTAAGAAAACCTGGAACCATAACGTTTTCATTTTTTTAGTACCGACTTGGTACCGAAGTACCGGGTCTTTTATTGTAAATGTATTCGTATCTGTCGTTCCTAGATCTGTTTTGTTTTGCCTTGTTGGCCTTTCTGTTCATTAAAGAGAAGTTTTCACCTGCATGTGGACCCAGACCCTGTTTCTCCTCTGTGTTTCATACCGGGCCATGACATAAAGTGTTTTGTTAGTTTGCTGTGTTTCCTTTTGACGTCGCCACGTCTCAGTGCTTTTATGAAGAGAACGCATCTGCGCACCTTTCGGTAAACTTGCATTAATTTTACATGGCTTTCTAAACATGCGGCTCCTTTGTGCGAGTGCAACGGTAATAGATGTCCCTCTAGAAAATGCGCGAAATATGTGTTCTGTGTCAACGACTTGGTTTCAGTTTTGATGTAAACAAGATATTCTCCGCATCGATGTTCTCCTTTTCCGCAATATTTTTAATGAACAACGCAGCAGCGCCACATTTTGTGGCTTCAACTGGATAGGCTAACAAAAACATTATAATGCAACGAAACTTACATCATCATCGCATCTCATGCGCCACTGATAAGGCTGCCTGACGCACACCTATAATTCGAATGCAACGTTTTTGCATTCGAATGTGGATTTTTATTTTAAATTCGATGTATATTCGAAATTCGATTTTTTTTTTTGACAGCCCTACTGCCTCTTTTCTCTGTTCCATGTGTGAGAGATTTTTAACCAAGAGTCGATGCTGGTAAATACGTTCGGCGAGGTTTAAGCCAGGGTCAAGGCCTCGAGCTGGTGGGAACGAGCACAGAGAGAGAGAGGAATTGATTGGACTTTTATATGTGGAAATTGAGAAAATAGAGGGTGTCTTTGGTGTGACCTGCCCTTGCCAAGTGTACTATCTGTAGCTTCAGAGAAACAAAATAAAGCCAGCTATCATATTTGTTTTTGTTTTCCCTGACCCTTCATTTTAGTTTTTAATAAAACATAATGAAATGGAAGGACATGGAGGAAGAGGGTGAAAGTTGACAAAATAAACAGGCTGAGAGGGAAGCCCAGCTAAAGAAAAAAGATCTCAAATGGTTTGTTGGTCTCCCAGGTTGGTCTGGTTTGCTGGTTTTAGAGGAGTTTTGGGACCTTGTCAGCTGGACAGTCTGCAAAGACCAGCAAAACCAGCTGAACACAAGATAGCCAGGTTGAGAGACCAATTATACCTCCTTAAGTTTTGTGCAGACTAAAAGAGCTTGACCAGTCTGAGGGACCAAATAGACCATCTTAAACTATCATTGGACAGGCTGGGAGACCAGTTATACCAGCTTAAACCACATATTCTCACACTGTGAATATCTGCTGAAACTCCAGTAAAAAAACTACTGTTTATAACTGCAGTGCAGAGTAGTCGATAACTTTATCAGGCAGTAAACACTGGGAAATATGTATAGGAAGCCTTGGGAATTTACGTACAACCTGTTATACTGAAGTCTGCTTATTCTACTAGACACCGATTGCTCGCTCCCTCAGTCTATTTTTGTTATTATAGAGCAAAACTGATGCTGTGTTTGCCTCAATGGTCATAGTCTGCAGAGTTTTTCTCGATTACTCATGCACAGAGCAGAGGTGTATCACACATACCCCTGGTGGTCTTGCTATAAATGAGATTTTTAGAATAATATCTCAGAAAATGGATGTCTCCCAGGAGATGAACGTGTCCTCACTGACACAAACAAGCCATTATTTCTCAGCCATTTATTTAGCAACCTAATCATGTTTTAATATCTTTTTAGTATTACTTGTCACTGTTTTGTCTTATGTACCTCCACAGCCCCATCAACGGACCATCATTTTGCATTATCATTAATATTATTAAAGTGAAATTATTACAGGGACTCAGTTTTAAGCTAAAAACAACCAATAATGGGTCTCTTCCTCTCAAACTGAAGCAGTTTAACAAAACACCAAAACGACTTGAGAGATTTGATGCAATGAAAACAGGACAAGTGACATTTCTTATTGTATTTTAGAGAACTATAGGCTGTTTGTGTAGTTTCACTATACAAGTTCCAGTTCAAGTTAATTCATATTAAATCCGATCCGAAAAGCACAAATATACTTTATCTGAAGCCTTGAGCTTCCATTCACACAACTTCACACACATCTATATGTGCGAATGGGGCCCATTGTAAAACCAACAACATCTTTTCCCCATTGGTTCTAGGGCTGTTGTCATGGCAACATGTTCCAGCGCTCATGGCTGTGGCACCACATGGCTGTAAAATGAACGTGAAGCTCAAAACGCCTAGGCTGACAACATGGCAGAAATGTGCAGCCACAGGAAGACTCTGCTCACACTTCTACATAATGGAGACTGCGAAAGACATGGATACCTAATGCATATATAATGAGCAATGTCTGATGAATGACTAGCAGGTTTTCACTCCACATGGAATGCGTAATTGCCACAATTTCAGCCAATCAGAACTAGAGATGCTTCTATAATCAATTTCTGCCTGATAATGATAAGCCAATATTTATTGTTATAGCTGATAACTGATAAATTGGTTAAACTAGAATAAAACTAAAAACTAGAATAAATCAAATGCTACAACTGAAATTAGGCATTACAACATTATGATATATGATATATCACAGACCCCCTCAGGCAGTATACGTTAAGTAAATCAGAAATCGTGAACATAACTGTTCAAGGAAGGCTGCGCAATCCTCTGCCGGCTAGTCGCTCCCGCCTCACAGCAATCGGCGCTCGCGCTAACGCCAATTTCGTCCGTGTTTTCACTTCAGTAAATCAGTTTTGGTGAATACAAACTACGTGATTATTTTTCATGAGTCCAACATCCTGCCGCGCAAGAGACATGATCAGTAAGGGAAGTCGTCTTTCACTATTGTAATGTTGTTAAATAGAGAAAAACATTTTATATTTAAGTAACTAATAGCATAATTCTTAACCTTGGACCTTATTCTTGAAACACAAAATGACCAAGAAAAAGGTGTCAAGCATCAAAAGCAGCCCATATTAAATCTATAAACCGTCTTTAATTGATAAATACGCATTTTCATGCATACTATATATGTGTGTGTGTGGTCACTCACTGACATTTTCATTTCAGGGCTTCAAACTCCCTCCCCCTTTCAATAAGCATTAAGTAGTAGATGTTTCACATACATATGCATTATTGAAACATTAATTTGCATCGCTCCGACACTCAGCACCTGTCATGCTCACAGCCTTTATTTAGCAAGGTTGTGTGCTGCAGTGTAGTGTGTTTCTCTAGGGGTCAGAGTCGCAGACCGTTCAGGCACTGACCCTAGATCCATGTGGTCTGCTGTATTATTACATCTATATATGTGACCCTGTACCACAAAACCAGTCATAAGGGTCAATTTTTCAAACAATTTTCAATTTTATTCAAAAGCTGAATAAATAAGCTTTCCATTGATGTATAGTTTGTTAGGATAGGACAATATTTGGTCAAGATAAAACTATTTGAAAATCTGGAATCTGAGGGTGCAAAAAATCAAAATATTGAGAAAATCGCCTTTAAAGCTGTCCAATTGAAGTCCTTAGCCATTGAAGTCCTTAACATATTACTTATCAAAAATTAGGTTTTGATATATTTATGGTAGGAAATTTACAAAATACCTTCATGGAACATGATCTTTACTTAAGAAAAATCGATAATTTTGACCCATACAATGTATTTTTGGCTATTGCTACAAATATACCTGTGCTACTTAAGACTGGTTTTGTGGTCCAGGGTCCACATATAAGACTGCCCAGTTTGTGGTTTTATTAATCATTTTTTGTTCTCTTTTGCAGGGACCGAGCACCATTTGTCTTAACCTCTGATATGGCTTACGTCATTAATGGAGGAGAGAGACCCACTAGCCGCTTCCAGCTTTTCGTTGACCTTTGCTCCCAAGCCTACAACTTGATACGCAAACACTCCAATCTCTTCCTCAACCTGCTGTCTCTGGTATTATACAGCACCACATTGCAAACAAAACAGTCATTTGTGTGTCATCCATAGAATCTTGTGTCAACAAGAAGGGCTCTGTGTAAATGTTTTTGCCGATATTAGATACATGACATTAATTGCACAACCCTAATGACAGGAAGCTGTTTGCATAATTTTCTTCATTTAGGAATCGATAATTTTGACCCATACAATGTATTTTTGGCTATTGCTACAAATATACCTGTGCTACTTAAGACTGGTTTTGTGGTCCAGGGTCACATATGATAATGCTCAACAGCCACCAGGTTTAAACGCTTGATTTCTCTGTGCATAGCACACAGTCCACACCCATTGATTCAGGGATTGTGGGGAAATGTGAATCATTGTGAGTCAACACTGACTTCTTATTCGTGCATGTTAATATCTACACGATTAAAAGTGTTTGCATCTAAATTTTCTTTTTGCCTTAATTAGAGTTCTGTAAATTAATTAATTTGATGGAAATACTATTATGTGGGCTCACATAATAATCAGAAAGATGGGAATTGTTTTGCAAAACGATTTTTGGAGGTGTAATGTTGGCGTACAATATGTATATTAATATAACAGCACATAAGAGCATATATATATATATATATATATATAGTCAAACTAAAATTTATTCAGACACCTTCAACATTTCACACATTATCACAGTTTATTGGCTATAGTTTAGAAAATGGTAATATAA